>NC_048218.1:14798263-14865728 GCF_002007445.2 Ailuropoda melanoleuca
GAAAAACGAACAAAAAAAAAAAAAAAAAAGGAAAGAAAAGAAAAGAAAGAAACCATCCCAACTTACCCATGGCCGATTTCTTGCTTTTTCCCAGCTATTTTTAAATTATCAAATCACCATAGTATCTATGGCATTCTGCAGATTGCAGAGTTTGTGAGTCATATCCTTATTTACAGGAATGATGGGGAAAGTCAGTATGTTCAGTATTTACTCTGTTTTTGAGAAGTGGATGGGGAGGGGGGCGGGGGGACAGTCTATTTCACACATCATTTTACCTTGTCCTAATACCTCTTTATCTTTCCCTTTCCAAGACTCAGATCTGAGAGAACAGCCACTGCCCAGACACGTTCTGTGACAGACAAAATCGGTTCAGAGAGGCTGATCGCAAATGCCAATTCTTCCTCTCATTGCACTGTTCAAAAACTTGGTTACTCCTTTATTCACCCTGGCTCGGTCCTTCTGCTCAGAATTCTTGTCCTGAATGCCTTAGTCCAAAAGCAGCCAATAAAAAGTTTTTAAAAGACAAACTCCAGAGGGAACAACTGTGTTTTCTGGCTCATGTGACTCAGGCCACCCCCTCCCCATCATTATCATATTATCTACACTCACAAAAGCCTCCCACACACAAGGACTGACTAGGAAGGAAGGTTTTCAAGGTTTCCGAGAGCAAAATGAAACAGATATGATTTTAACACTGTAACTCAAAACCTTTTTGAATATAAGACATTTCTTTTTCAGGGAACATCTGTTGGTAACCGTGAGAAATAATACATTCTGTCTATGATATAATACAGACAGTTAGAACTGTAAGGGTATTCAAAGACTCTAATGGTTCGTATCAGCTTAATGGTTATTTCATCTTGGCCTATGTGCATTTCGAGTTTCTATGTTCACGTGTGATACAATTTCACTCTCGGATCTGACTATTATTGTTCTTTAAAATAACAAGATGCGTGAAAAATATTGTCTTAGAAGTTCTAATCGCTGAAGAGTATACTCTTGCCAGTTCTAGGTTTGGCCACTTTGCAACACAAACATTTTTTAAAAGGTGGGTGGTAGAAATATTCATTGAAAAGTAGGATTATTAGTGTCACCCAATTAAACATATTAATGGTGACTGTGAAGGTAGGCTCAGTCTGTCTTTTATTCTGCCAGGCCACATGATACTATTAAGGGTTTATTATTGTCTAAGCAGAAAAATATTCATTAAAATGACTTATCAAGTAAAATGTATGTAATAATCTTTTTTTTTTTAAAACAAGTTTATTTTTTTTTTAAAGATTTTATTATTTATTTGACAGAGATAGAGACAGCCAGCGAGAGAGGGAACACAAGCAGGGGGAGTGGGAGAGGAAGAGGCAGGCTCATAGCGGAAGAGCCTGATGTGGGGCTCGATCCCATAACGCCGGGATCACGCCCTGAGCCGAAGGCAGACGCTTAACCGCTGTGCCACCCAGGCGCCCCAAATGTATGTAATGATCTTATATAACTAACCCTATCATCAGTCTTTCTGGCCAGCTAGCTAAATACATACAGCATAAATAACATTATATAGCGCTCCCAACAACTGAAAGTGAGGTAGCTTAAAAAAGAAAAACCCTTAAAACATGTCACTGTAGAAGATGATGTGTTCACATGGTACCCCCCGTGCTTAAAATTCAGTGGCTTCCTATCGCTTTCAGGATTAGGGCCAAAATTCTTAATGTGATCTTCAAGCGTCTGCCCCATTCTACAACTTCATCTCGTATCAGGCTCTCTTTACATCTTCGTGCTTAGCCATAATGGTCTTCCTTCAAGGCTTTGAACATGCCACAGGGCCTTTGCATGTGTTTTTATTCTGCCTAGATGCCTTCCTCCACCTGCCTCCTTTGCTTCTTTAGCTCTTACCCATCCACCAGATCTTAGTTCAGTAGTCACCACCTTAAGGAAACCATCCCTGATGCCTTATCTCAGTTAGATTCTCATTCTTCTATATATTCATAAACTGTGTTTCTTTTCTGCTTGCACTTACTTACCTCGTCTATATGGTCTATCTGTTATCTATTGCTGCATGACAAATCACCTTGAAATTTAGTGGTTTAGAACAACAAAGATTTATTATCTCTTGGTTCCTGCTAATCAGGAACCAGGAGCAGCCCAGTTGGGTGGTTCTGGCTGAGAGTCTCATGATGTTGCATCAAGATGTCAGCCAGGGGGCGCCTGAGGAGCTTAGTCGCTTAAGCATCTGACTCTTGATTTTGGCTCAGATCCTGATCTCTGGGTTGTGAGATCGAGACCCTCATTGGGCTCCATGCCAGGTGTGGAGACTGCTTAAGATTCTCTCCCTCTCCCTCTGTCCCTCCTCACCTCCCTCTCTTCAAAAAAAAAAAAAAAGAGGAAAGAAAGAGAGGAAGGAAGGAGGGAAGGGAGGGGAGAAAAAAGATGATGTCAGTCAGCTGCAGCCATTTGAAGTCTTGCCTGGTGCTGGAGGGTTTGCTTCCAAGTTCACTGGTGTGGCCTCAGTCCTCCTTACCATGTGGCCTTCTCAATGGCCTGCTTGAGTCTCTTCAGAACATGGCAGCCGGCTCACCCCAGAACAAGTGATCCAAGAGAACAGAAGAGAAGAAAGCTCCTATGTCTTTTATGACCTAGTGTTAGAAATCATATATTTCTACTTCTCTATTCTGTTTTTTAGAAATAAGTCTTCAAGTCCAGCTCACACTAAAAGGCAGAGAAATTAGGCTCTACATTTAACAGGGATTTTTTGATATTTTTTAAGACTAACCCAAGACTACATTTGGGTAAATGTCTACCTCCCTGACTAGACCAAAGGTGCCTTGAGAACAGGACCCATGTTTCTCTTGTTCACTGTTGTGTCCCTGGCACCTTCAGAATGCCTGGCAAAGTACAAGTATTCAGGAAATAGTTAAAAGAATGAATTGAATGATAAAGGAACAAAACTTTGTATTTCAATCCCAGTGCTAGGGAACTCTGGAAAAATTCTGCAACATTAGTCACTGGTTTTGGAGAATGGGGTTAATTCGAGCTACCTCTCAGGTTGTTATAAGAATTCAACGATACAGCCTGTATAAAGCACCCAGCATCATCTGGCACAGAGGGGCTCATTAAATGTTACTTCTTATCTTCTTTGCTTCTACTGCATACGCAGTCCATCCCGGGCCACACAGATTCTTCTCACATCCCTCCATCCCTCCTAGTCCATGACTCCACTTCAATTGCAGCCTCTCTCCTTGTTCCCGCCTTTCTACTGCCCTTCGGACAATTCCTCGTGCCTCTGGTCTCTGTCTCGTGTGATCCATCCCACGCACCGCAAGCATCTGAATTATCTTCAAACCCTCCATGTTTCAAAACATTTTTGCCCAAACTCCCCTCACAACCAGAGCCCAGTGGAACTGCCCAACTGAATTGTTCACTACCCCCTCCATATATACTCTCCAGGAAGATGACTTACTCTCCCAAATGTGGGGCCCTCACTCTGTGCTTCCCAACCACTGTTCTTCTGCTCGTGCCGTTCTTTTCTTCTTTGAGCTCCTACTATAAACTTCATATATCTTATTGCATTTATGTTTAGTCGTGTGTTCCAGGAACTAGAACGTGTATGCTATTTCTGTTACTAAATTGGAAGTGTATCAAAGGCTGGGACTATGTCACTCATTCTTACATCCTCTATTGTTGTTTCTCTGCCCTGCACTAGGAAAGTGTATAATAAACTTTTGTTGAATTGAATTTGAATTCCAGATGGCTTTTATTTCCTTATTTGTACTGACTTAATGATACATCTCAGCCCAGGTACCAGAATGTGATAGAGCAACGTGTTCTGCCCATACCGATGATGAGAGATTTGATTTCTAGCCACATACGACCACATTCTTTCCATGTCTACACAAACTAAATGACCCACAAATAGCAAATCTTTAGTAGAGCAATTGCAGGAAGTACTATGGGTTACATTTTCCTTTCATTCTGGCTCTAACGCAAGAATCTTCACCTTAATATTAATATGACCTCTCTGCTCGTTTTTAATGCTCTGTGACATTTTCACGATTGCTAGTAGCAAGAACACGGTAAATGTATTTGAAGATAGAAAATTCTTAAATGATTCTGTGTTGTATCAGTAGTATGCAGCAGTAAGTAAGATTGGGGGATATTTGCCAAATGAAGGAATAGATGAGGCTAGCCATGTAAGAAATTTCACATTTAGATTGCTCTGGTAATGCTTCAAAAGTAGATGATGTTTTCATATTTTCAATGAATAAAAGTCTGCTTAAAACACACACACACACCTAGGGAAATTCTCACTTTTGAGTCATGAATAGATACCATGTGGAAACACACGGTGAAATTTCAAGCTGAGACTGGTACAGACATGAAAACTATTTTTTCAGTGTCTCCTTGATATATTACCAGTGGTGTTCAAAGATTTTGACCCTGCAACATTATTTTCACTCTGATCGAGCAAAGATATTCTGGAACTATATTTCCTTGCCCCACCCCCCAGATTATCTATAAGGGACCATGACTGCTTGAATTCTGTAAATATATGTAACTCTCTTCAGATGGGCAGTGACCAAAAACTAATTCTTGTGTCTAAACATTGGTAACGCACTCTTCATCCTCCCAGTCTATTCATGCTGGATTTATAGAAACTTAGTGGACAATCCCTCCTTTATATTAGTATTTATAAGCCTTGAGGTTACTAAAGAAGAATAGGGACTTTCATCTTTGGTCAAATGTTAAAGCAGCTTCAGGGCAAATAGGCACATGTAATTTTAAAAACTTTGAGATCTACCTAAAAGCTTTATTTTACAAATGAGGAAACTGAGGGTCAGGAGATGGAAGGACCTCATGGACTCCGCACCACATGGTAATAAACTTGTGACCCTGCAACATGCTTCCCCTTGGCATTTGTCCACCTGCCCAGTGACTCGTCTGTCCTGGGTGTATCAAACTTGTCACCATTGGCGCATTGAGCCAGACAACTCTCTGTAGTTGGGGAATTGTCCTTGCATCTCTGACCTCTAGTCTCTAGATGCCAGTAGTATCTCTTCATCCTGGTCATGACAACAACAACAAAATGCCTCTAGACGGTGCCACATGTCCCCTCAGGGGTAAAACCACCCCCTGCCCATAACAGCTGGTCTAGCCCAAGCCGTCTTACTGTCGTAATCAACTATTCCCTTTTGTGTTTTCTGGCAAAATACCTTAAGACACTAATGCATCCTATTGAGTATTACAACTCTGAATGGTTTCCATGAGAAACCACAGTCTTTCCAAGAAAAGGGACTTCCCTGCTTTATTTCACACATACAGATAACAACTAAGTACACAGTCCAACCCAGGGTAGCCAACCCCAACTGATTTTTAGCCCAAAGGAAGCTCAGAAAGGGACAAAACACAGGCTGACAGTTTTGATTCATGTTTAATGAAAAAGAAGTTACATGAATAGAAATGGACATAAAACAAAGAGATCGATTGGGGAAATATGGTGATAGGTAGAACGAGGGAAAAATCATCTTATTCCTGAATTTATTCATATGTTCCTATCTGTTATTACTGATCCAAAATATCTCCTTAAATCCAAAGCAAAGTCATAGTTAGAGAGTTACTGATGTTTTCATGGGAACTCACCAAAGTAATGTCCAAACAATACTTTTCCATTCCCCCCATGCCCCCAGAGCACACACAAGCAAAGGCAGAGATGTTTACTGGCTGGTAACGTGGCGTGAAAGAAATGCAGCCTTATCAGCTTTTTATTACAACAGCAAGTTAGCACTGGTAGATGTGCTTTTGGCACAAACACGCTTTCTGCTAATATTTTCCTGAGAAAGCTTTTATGATATGCAACCATGTATTCTCAGGACAATCAATCATTGAGGGATTAAACCTAATTCTGGTGAGCATAAATATGGGCACAGACGTTTCTGACTGCGGGCTGAGCACAGCTGAAATAGTCAAGATGTGAAATTTAAAAATACACAGATATGAAAGTGCAGTGAGCCTCTTACTAATTTGTTTCAGGGCTCAATTCTGTTCATGATTCTTGGCCGAGTCAGTCAATATTCTATTTTTATCATTTTCTACCCTGATGTACAGTATGATCACATCTTTCTCAAGAAGAAGAAAAAAATCTTTGGCAATGAATTATTGATGAAAACATAGATTGGCAATAGGTTTGCTTTGATCATCTTATTGAAAATAAAATATCCCTTCTCTCAAACTGGATCTGGCAAGCATTAAATTCATGATAGACGTTTGTCACATGGGTAATAAAAAGAAACCATAAAATCTTACACACTATCCCTTTAAAATACAAATCTTTGGGCCAGCACACAGCAGTCACCAACCTTCTACGCTCACATTGAATCGCTTCAAGTTAGGACGAGCCCTGTCTCTTCTGATACTGTATTCTAAGCTTTTCCAGCTGTTCCACACACTGGGACTGAGCCAACTTCAACGCCCGGTTCTCCTCCATCAGCACCTCGAATTCCCGAGCCAGCTGCGCGGCATCCCCCTTCTCCTTCTCTGCCTGGTCCAGCTTGGCGATGAGCTCCTTTCTGAAGATTCAAGGGGCAGGTGAGGAAAAAAGCACACAATTTAATGCAAGCAAATTAAAGGATGCAGTAACAGCATAATGGAAACAGAATGTTTCCTTCTGCTTTTCGGAATTTCACCATCTCTACTGACTTCCAATGCCTTACTTTTAGCTTTTCCAGCTTTGCGAGTTTTAGCCACTTTATTTTATTCCAGCACCTCTCCCAGACATGTCCAAAATACTAAATATAAAGCAAAAAAGCTCAAGGAGTCCTTCGACGATCCAAAAAAAAAAAAAAAGTGATTTTTTTTTAAAGAGTACAACAAATTGTAAAAGTTATAATTAGTTTGGGGGGGGGAACCCAGAAACTAAGTTTATAATTTAAGATCGGGTCTATTGTCTTATGGGTAGAACTATAGTTTGTCCTTTACCTTGTCTTTGTCTTCCAAATTCAATTACTGTCTTCCTTTGTTTTCTCCTTCAGAGCTTAACAAATCTTGTTTAGGCTCCTTTGAACTAAAGAATCCAACTCCTTGCTGCAAATATTATTTTCCATGTCCTTCCCTACTGCTTATGTATATCTTGCAGCCCTATTTAACAAAACAATGTATCTATTTTTCGTGCTGGCCTGACGCTAGAATTCAGGAGATAGGCTAAGGTTATTGGAGGAAACTTGTAGTGATTAGGTCTTAAACAAATTCAGTTCTCAGTAATTAATGTAAATAATGCATTGATATAAATACACATGATAAGGAGCTGAAGATTCCCAGTCCAGGTTTAGATACTGAACATGACAACTCAAAACAGGTCCACTCCCTTTATGTGAGTCGGGAATCCTAAACTAGATCTAACCAAATTCTTTGCCTATAAGCATGTGTCAGATTTCTTTCTCTGTAGGCAAAAGCCTAAGACACCTGGAAGACCGCTTTAACCAAGTGATCAACCTTGACATCACCAGTAAGAAGAAAAATAGGTATCGCCGGCACCAAGGACACATCCTTTTTCTGGTATTCCTGCCAAAACTGCATACACTAGACAACCTCAAATTGAGGGAAATTCTACAAAATTGCTAGCCTGTACTCTTCAAATTGCTAGGCTGAACTGTTCCATATTTAAGGAAACTAAAGAAAAATGACAACGATGAAATGTGGAATTCCAGACTGGAAAAAAATTGCTGTGAAGGACATTGTTCAGAAATTGATGCAATTTAAACATGGATTGTGAAATAATAGTACGGCATCAACCCTGAAATTCTTGATTTGTAATTATCATACTGTGGTTAAATGAGAGAATGTGCTTATTCTTAGAAAATACTGAAGTACTAAAGTATTTAGAGCAATGGGGCATGGATAGATGATAGATAGATAGATAGATAGATAGATAGATAGATAGATAGATAGATAATGATAGATAGATAGATAGATGATAGATAGATGATAGATAGATAGATGATAGATAGATGATAGATAGATGATAGATGCTTCATCTCACTGCAAGAGGGAGAGAGAACCCCAGTAGTGTGCAGTGTTGATGGAGGGAGAATAAAGCACAACCAGAGAAGTGTTTAATAATTAGTGAATCCAGCAAAGGATATATGGGAGTCTTTATACAATTTTTGCAACTTTTCTAAGTTTGAAACTATCAAAATAAAAAGTTACCCCAGGGTGCCTGGGTGGCTCAGTTGGTTAAGCAACTGCCTTCCCCTCATGTCATGATCTTGGAGTCCCAGGATCAAGTCCCAAATCAGGCTCCCTGATGAGCAGGAAGTCTGCTTCTCCCTCTGACCCTCCCCCCTCTCATGTTCTCTCTCAAATAAAAAAATAAAATCTTTAACAAAAAAATTTACCCCAGGAAAAGGACAAAACACAAATCAGAATTGAAGTTCTAGTATATTTTTTTCTTCACCCAATGTACTGCTTTGTGCACCTGCTTTGATGACCACTGAGCAAAACCAGGCAATGGGAAAAAATAAATGCCCAAAGGGGACAAAGGGAAGATAAGCTGGAACAGTGCTATACATATACACAAGGTTCCTTTGGGCTCTTACTGATCTTTGAATTTTCCATGGTATTGGGAATATAAAGGCTCCCAATAAATACTTGCTGAATGAATAATTAAAAAGTAAGATACCTCAGAGACAAATCACATGTGTTGTAAAGATGAGGAAATAGAAATGCAAAGTGCTTAACTTAATGGAAAAAGTCACCTAACTAATAAGAGCGAGCCAGAAATCAAACCTATCCTTCTGATTAAATGTTTATGGTTCTTTGCCTCTAAGCGTAGTTTAAGCAATAAATGTCAATAATTAAGTATTAGTAAAGTTCCTTATGTAACTGTCCTAAAGAAATTGATTAGCAAAACGTAAAACTCAAATGAACTGTGTCACACACATAATTCACATGGAAATAGAGTTTTGCTTTCAAATCATGGCCTGGAAATTGGCAGTACCAGGTATAAGGATAGCTATTGTCCTGATTCCATATATGACCTCGCTTAAAACTCCTGAGGACATCTGTTACGCGTTTTGACTGGTAAGAAAAGATAAATCACAAAATCACATATTTTACAACTAAAAGGAATGATCATGATGGTCTAGTCTAGTTTTCTTTTTTTTTTAAGATTTTATTTATTCATTTGACAGAGACAGAGACAGCCAGCAAGAGAGGGAACACAAGCAGGGGGAGTGGGAGAGGAAGAAGCAGGCTCCCAGCAGAGGAGCCTGATGTGGGGCTCGATCCCAGAATGCTGGGATCACGCCCTGAGCCAAAGGCAGACGCTTAACGACTGAGCCACCCAGGCGTCCCTAGTCTAGTTTTCTTGTGTTGGAGAAAGTCAATAATAATTTCTTCCTTACTGGAATCAAGAGGACTCAATGATAGGTTTCTAAATTAGTTTGGTGTATCTGATAAGCAATTACACACATATTCAATGAATACTGTCAAAATGTGTGTTGTCTTCTGCCCAAGACCTATTTATGTAGATGTGTTTATGTTCATCCATTAGCAATTCATAATTAAACCTGGCACATCAAGCTATGGAGACAATCTTATAAATAGATGATCTGAGGAACAAATCACTAACTATAATTGGCTAAAATGTGGTCCTGCCTTTGATTTTGTGTTTATCATTTCTAGCATTCCCTTCAGTGTCATGTGATAATGGGGGAGAAGACCATCATCACAGGAATGCTATTTCTGAAATCAAGAACCTATAATGTAGTTTCCAACATGATGTACTTCAACAGTGTACTTCATGACCTTGGGCCCATCATAGATCATCTGCCATCCCCATCCTAAGCCATATGCCTGGAAAAGTTTTTATTTGCTACAACAAATGGGGGAAAGGAAAGCGCAAGTGAAGAGAACTTTGAAACTTTGTGGAAATTAATGCCAAAATTAAGGAGATTCTTTATATTGCAGGAGGTTGGGACATGAATTCATCATTAGGACAAATATTTCTGTTTCTGGAAAGATCACTACCATTATTCTTGGGACTTTCAAAGTTGACTAAGTCTTTTACTTGGAAAAGACAAAATCTTAGATGTTTCGACCATAATGAGCTAAAGAGTTTTGGGTAATAATGTGATAAAATACAGTCTTCATCATGGGGAGAAGTTTATTCTAAATAATGATTTAGACTGCACTATTGGTGGTTCTTAAAAGACGTGTGCTCTAGGACAAGCCTTGATACACAGGAAAGAAGCAGCAGATGCCTCAAGATGGCAAAAAAGGATGTGAAAGTCTACCTTCATCGTATGTGGGTGGGGGAACAATCAATGGTATTGAAATGGAACTGCAAAGCACAGTCTAGACTGTGGTAATTGAGCCCTACAAATGAATAATCCATAAGGAATAAATGTATCTCATCATTTGGGAGCCAAAGGACAACACTTTTTGCAGAAAGAAGTGAGATTTGCTCTAGACTTTCTCTTGGCACAATCAATCTTTTGGCCCAGACAACTCTTTGCTACTGGAGGCTGCCCTATTCACTGGCATAATAGAAGGCTTAGCAGCCTCCCCTGCCTCTATTCACTAAAGACCAGTAGCATCTTCCCCCACCCCCAATTATTAGAACGAAAAATGTCTCCAGACATTGCCAATATCCAGGGCTTGGGGACTGAGGAATTGGCTCAGTTAAGAACCACCTACTCCAAAGGAAATGGAGATTTCCACTATCAATCACCCCACAAAGAGTTAATCCTAGAATAGGAATAGATGAAAGACAAAACGTTGCCTCATTCTGCTCCCCTAAAGATTGGAGCCTCTTTCCTTAGCAAGGGAGACCTACTTAAAGGCACTCTCATTGAGAAGTGGTAAATATTCTGTCCCTCTTAATACGGTTCCAGGCAGAGATTAGATGGAGAGATACTAAGGAATGAGATTCCAGTTAGAAGACTGAACAGCAGATAATTAGGTGGCATAAGAGACCCAAATCATTATGACTGGGGCATGAAAGGAAAGTGTAATCTCAAAACCTGAAGAAGTTTGGAACAATGGGATTTCACACAGAACTAAATCCTAAAAGGGAAAAATGCCCTCGGCTATACCTCTGGAGCAGAGTGAGGAGCCAAGACAGTTCTTTGGTTCTATTCATCCACTCAATTAGTTCTTGAAATCCTATTGCAAAACCAGGCACTTTCCTCAATTCCTGCTAGCGAAGTTGTTCTCAGGAAGCATATCTCCACTGTCAGAAAATGAACACAAGTCTTATACCCTATACAGAGGCATCTTACCCGTATCAGGATGCCTTAGGGAAGAGGAGAGGACTCTCCTCCATATTACTGCTTACGCTGCAAACACTTATGGAGAAATCGCTCCATTTACTATTGCTTTATGACCATAAATTTGCTAATTTCTGGGAGCTGTGTAAATTTTTTTAAAGAATTTGTTAAAAGCCTGGAATATAAAAGTGGGGTTTGGTTTTCAATATTTTCTAGCTATGATATAATTTTTCAAGGAAAATCTCACCCTGAAGTGAAGCAAATAAAACCGACCAAATAGGACTTTCTCTGATTGGTCTTTGGACAGTCCCCTGCCTGACACCCCCTTCATCCCCAGTCTTTGAAAGGTTCCCCAGAACACAACTTAAAAAAATCTGTTCCTTCAGGAATGCCCTAAAGAAATAAATATTTCTGGTTAAACATAAAAATCTATTTTTATTGGAAAATTCAGAACAAATTAAATGCCATGAATGAAAACAAATCAGAACAGGGCTATTTTTTTACTATGCTGTTACAAATTACATATGCTCCCTTTCCCCCATCCTGATAAGTTTCCCTCAATAAGATGTTGCTCCTTCAATTATCATTTTATGTATTTTTAAAAGATCTGAAGATAGGGGCGCCTGGGTGGCTCGATCGGTTAAGCGTCAGACTCTTGGTTTCAGCTCAGGTCATGATCTCATGGTTCTGGGATCAAGCCCCACATCAGGATCCCCACTGAGTGGAGAATCTGCTCGTCTCCCTTTCCCTCTGCACCAGCTCCTCTCCATTCATGTGCTCTCTCTCTCTCTCTCTCTCTGAAATAAGTAAATAAATCTTTAAAAAAAAAATATCTGAAGATATAGGTCTGATATTTTTGTGTTATTCCCATATGAAAATCCTTTTCTAATGTTTTTCCTGAACCCACAAAAATTATATAACATTTTTTCAATTCTATAATCAAAAAAGAAATAACCCAACTGAAAAATGGGCAAAGGATCTGAATGGACATTTCTCCAAGAAGACATAAAAAGTGCCAAAAAGCACATGAAAAGATGCTCACCATGTTCAGCTGTGAGGGAAGTCTCAATCGAAACCACAATGAGACATCATTTTGCAGCCACTAGCACGGCTTTAACCAAAAAGACGTAAGAGTCAGCAAAGATATGGAGAAGTCAGAACCTTCATACGTGTCTGGTGGGACTATAAAATGGTGCAGCCACTTTAGAAACAGTCTGGCAGTTCCTCCAAAGTTTGCACATTGAGTTATCACGGGACCCAGCCGTTCTACTCTTAGGAACATACCCAAGTGAACTGAAAACATACGTCCACACAAAAACTTATACTCGAATGTTCATAATTAACCAAAGGGCAAACAACCCAAATGTCCATCAACTGATGGATGGATAAATAAAACACAGACTATGCACACAATGGAATATTATTCAGCCATGAAAAGGAATGAAGTACTGACACTTGCTACAACATAGATGAACCTTGAAAACATCATGCCGAGTGAAAGAAGCCAGTCAAAAAAGACCATATACTGTATGATTCCATTTATATGGCGTATCCAGAATAGGCAAATCCATAGAGAGAAGGTAGATGAGTGGGGGTTGGTGGCTGATGGGGAGAGGGGCGAAGGGGTACAGGTTTGTTTCCTGGAGCATGAAAATGCTCTAAAACTATGATGATGGCAGCAAACTCTGTGAACATACCAAAAACCAGAGTTATTTTTTTTTAATTATGTAACAATTTTCATCCTGATTTTTCTAAGAGTTTATCTCTGTTTCTGACATTCTAAGTCAACCTTTTAAACACCACAGCATCTGGCACGATGTTTCACACATACAGAAGACAACCGGTTTCTCCTCTGAACAAGATCTGGAGCAAAGCAACCTCTACTGATTGTAAATCTAATTGTGGATCTAATGGTAGCTTAATTGTATACTTTAATTTGCTGTCAAAATATTGGTGATAAATTTCAGAAGTCATCAAATGTCTACCTCTCACTTTCTTCCATTACATCCACAGAAAAAACTGTGTTATATTTTAAAAGTTTACGATATTTATTGAGAAAAGCATGTACACATTTGATTTTATTATAGATCCAATTCTATAAAAATATCGGTTCTCATTCAAAAGGCCTAAAAAGAGGCAGAAATAATAGTAGGAATTCTGGACGGATGTCAGAAAATTCTTGGTAAGTTTTTAAAGCCTTCAATAAAATTGTCATTTTTTTCAATTGGGAAGAAAAAAAAATCTAATAAAAGTAAGAATAAGCTTTTCATACATCAAATAAGCCAGAAGTGGTTCTTTAAATTAAATTCACCGCATGCTGAGTTTATAGTCCTAGGAAATGTTTGACTCTCTTTATCTATCTAATAGACATGATTTTAAATAATAGTTACAATCAACTCTTCTCTCTCCTCCGCAGTCTCCCAAACTTGATCCAGGGTGACCCCCTCTGGAGATGAGAGAGAAGTTCAGCTTCACCTGTGCCCACACGGCTTCACTAAAGAAAACCTGTTTTAAAATACCTGAGTTAGCATCTCTCTTTGCGTCTAACTCACACTAGCCAGTCACCAGAGACAACTTAATCGCCCACACTTTATGAAATGATGGGAAAGAAGTTCTTATCCAAATCATCAAAACACAGAGAGCTAATGACTTGGGTCAGATTCATTTGACCTAATTTATCTTCCTTGAACACAAAGAATGTCCCTGAAAATATATGCTACATAACGAATTTCTGCTTCAGTAAAGTGTTAATGCAAACAATGATCACCAATAATCCCTGGAGGACCATTCTCATTTATTTATAAATAAAAGATACACCATACTTCCTATTTTAACACCTTATCTCAGCAATTCCTTATTGCTGATATCGACTCTGTATTTTAAATAGGGACCATACAAATTACAAAGGACACATCTGTTACACCATTTGTATGCACAGAGGATATTACCATGTCTTATAATCAGTCACTCAAAATCACCCTCACTCATGTTTGACCTAAGCTCGTTGATTGGGACACAAAGAGATATTAAAAGGTGTCCCCATTTGTAGGGGATTATGCCCAGTCAGAAAGTCAGGACATAAAGTTAAACAGATAACTATTGATAACACCAGCCCACAAATATGCCAAAAGAATCATTCCGGGGTCTCCTGGGTTGCTCAGTCAGTTATACTTCTGACTCTTGATTTTGGCTCAGGTCATGATCTCAGGGTCATGAGATCCAGCCCCACCTCTGGCTCTGTGCTCAGCGAGGAGTCTGCCAAAGATTCTCTCTCCTTCTGCCTTCGCTCCTCCCCCTGTTTGTTCACACACACATGCTCTCACTCTCTCAAATAAATAAATAAATCTTAAAAAAAAAAAAAAAAAAAGAATCATTCCAGTGTATTTTCTTTTACCCAGGAGGAGAGATGAACCCCGTGGAATGGTTGGGCAGGGATATTGGCTAAGCTGACAAAGAAGGACCCAGCACTCCAGACCCAGAGCTTGGTGTGTAAGCAAGGTCACAGAGGCAGGAAGAGTGAACAGGCCAACACAGCTGAAGACAAGGATGAGGCAGAACATTCTACAGGGGGTGCTAAGGCCATCGTAAGCTAGAGCTTGCAATGCAGGCCAAGAACTTGGTGTCCTTTTCCAGCAATGTGAAACCATAGGCAGGGAAACCAGTTATAATATTGCATTGACCAGGATTTGAAGCAGCAAGCCTGGATCCCAAATAGCAAAAGCAGCAATGGAGAAAAAAGAATTTGAGAGACTTTCTAAAAAAGAAAGGAAAAAAGATAACAAAAGAATTTGGCCTTTCCCCTGCATCTAGCCAATTATTTAAGAAGAAAGTGGGGGGAGGGGAGGGAGATTACATCATAGTGTCAAGAAAATCCAAAGTTCAAACAGGCTTAGGGAAAAAATAAGATTAGTTATGCAGAAACAGCAGGGATGTTTTCAATAAAAGACCACACGAGTCAGTATTGCATCGTTATTCTATTTTTTAATGAAACACACAAAAATATAAACTTACAAAACATACGGTTTAGTGGGTGAGCTAGCCTTGCCAAAAAAAAAAGGCCACCCATGAGTTAATTGAAATAAGCAAAGTCCTCCAATACTTTCAATCTGAAGAGTTTACAAATAAATACATAATTACCTGTTTTTTCTGTCTCAACAGCACAGTTCATACACATACATACACACACACACACACACACACGCACACACGCACACACGAGGAGATACATTTATAGGCTACTGATTATACAAGTCCTCCTTTAACTTCCCCATGGGTATTATTAATAAGCTTCTTCAGCTCCTTTAAGAAGGTTTTTTCAGGACTCAGATTGTGTGCAAATGTGTAATCTGAGCATTCCAACCAATTATGAGAACTCTCGGACCAAAAACAAAGTCTCAGATTAATGAGGGGAAGTTGTGTTTTTCTGATCTCCTCATAACTATCTCACCCCCTTTAGCCATAAGTCCAGGTATGATTTTATGTTTGAAGCACAACGCAGCAAGGACGTAAGAAAAGGTTTGTTAACCGAGGTCTTACAGTAAGTGCAAAGTCTGACCCTACAACCCATACTGCTCCCCACCATGTCATTCTGTCCAACCATCATTCTGGAGAGTGGGGGGTAGGGGGCAGTCTTCAAAGAGCCCCAAGAATTCTATAAATTTCTCAGAACGTATTTCACTTGCTTTGATTTAAAAACTAAATAATAAGTACATACCATGTATCACTCAGGAAGAGGAAGTGGGAAAAAAAGTAGAAAGTTAAAGAATCAAAACATGTTTGGATCACGTGTCACACACTCAACAAAAACGGATTCAGCATCGACATCCTGTGTACTGGGCTCGGCTTCAGAAATACGGTGCTGAGCGACACCCGACTCCCCCTGCTTTCAGAGATTAAAAGCACTTAGTCGTTACCATGTAGTAGGAGATGAAAATATTAATCAAAAGATCTCACTAATAAATGCATAAGCAGGGACTACACAATGCTAGGGCAGAAAGGGGTCTGAGGCTTTGAAAGTATGAAAGAACGGGGATCCCTGGGGTAGACACTGGTAGAACCGAATGCAATTAAAAAGGAAGAGAATTCTGCAAGAATAAAGCTAAGTGTGAGTAATATTAGAATGCTTTAATTAATTAATTTAATTAATAGAACTCTATAATTCCCTACAGCAGAACTGGAATGGTAATGGAAGCTATCAAGATTAAAAAAAAAAAAACAAAAACAAAACCTCCTCGGCCTATTGGCCTATAAAATGCAGTTAGTTGACTAATACATTTACAAAGATCCATCCCACTGGCTTCTGGACTTGACGCAGGAACTCCACCATTAAGCATTAATCAAAATTCACTTCAAGCCAAAGTGCTCTAGGGCCTTTGGGCACATCACAGTGAACAG
Source organism: Ailuropoda melanoleuca (assembly GCF_002007445.2). Classification (NCBI taxonomy): domain Eukaryota; kingdom Metazoa; phylum Chordata; class Mammalia; order Carnivora; family Ursidae; genus Ailuropoda; species Ailuropoda melanoleuca. The sequence goes on from NC_048218.1 coordinate 14,814,910, forward strand.
AGTGTGACTCTGGGTGGTATTCTGGCATTTTTAATTTCCTGAACAAAAAATGCTTATTAAAAAAATTAAGTTTCAGGTAGGAAGTCCTCCTGCTGTTCTTCTCAGTACTCCATAAAGCAAAGTATTTTGTTTTAAGCAGTTCAATTTGGATCTTTTCTATTATCAAACATGATACACATACAGTGGCCTAGTAACCTCTGAACCACAGAATGTCACTTGCCCCCATCCCTCCCTCTCACCCTCACCCTCAGCCCATTCCTTCCCTGCTTCCCCTGGTCCATGACCAGTAGATAGTACTCAGAGGGGAGAGAGTTCAGGGGGATGGTACTTACTTCCTTTCCTCAAGCAGAGCGATCTCCTTTTTGACCTCATTGTATTCCTCTGCTATTTGGCAGTGCTGTTTGAACACCTGCATGGATTCCAGCGAGTCATGACAAGGCGGCAGAGGCTTCACAAACAACAACAAGAAGAAATCAGTCCATTTCTTCGCATCAAAATACATTACCAAAGATGTCGATCTACTGATGTCCTTTAGAGGGAGATTTTTTTGCATGAGAATAGCACTATCGGTCAACATTGGACAGAGTTTGGCTGACTCTACTTGACTGAAAATATTGAGGTGGGCTGACACATCATTCATGGCCCATCATTCATGGGCATTCTCCGGCCTGAGCCAGAACTGGGAGGCCCATGACATGATCATTATTGGCCATGCATTGGAGTGAAAATAGGTCTTCTACTAATTCTCTACTTCTCTCTCGAAATCTTAAATTCTGCTTTAGAGAAGGGCGGCGGTGGGGAAATAGTTCAGTTGTCTGCTTTAATGACCCCTTGCTTTCTGTACCTGTAGCCCAGAGGCATAATCTCATCTTGGGGAATGGAGTAGCCCTCCAAGAAAGGCTCTCTTCTGAGAAATGCAAACAAACTGAAGAAATGATGCTGGGCTGGAAATAAAGCTTGCAAGGATTAACAAACCCCATGAAAGACCAAACCCCAAGTAAAACGATGCTTGTCACACGTGAGGCTGAAAAGAACATGGATTCTTATCTTTGTTTCTCTCCCATCCACAAGGAGAACAAAGGCCAGCAGGGCAAGTCTTTAGACCCTGACATGTTGAAAATCTTACTCCTTTCTAGAAATTATATTTTAAAGAACAAGCTTTCCTTGAGTTTTTAATTCTAATTTCTAGTTAGTAACACATTATTAAAAACATTCCCTTAAGAAACACTGGCTAATAGTCTTTTAAAGAGTGTTTTAATCACCCCACTCAATTATTTATAGAAAATGGTATATAATATCTGAGAAATCAATTTCATTGTTAAGTGGGCTCTTCGGTCTAATCCTTTTCTCGCTAGAGTCTATAAATGTGAGTATGTGTCTGACTAGGTCATATTCTCACTAATTTTGTATTCAGAAATTAGGAGCAATGTGTTTCTTCCTGCTTGCTCCTCCCTTTGTATTCTTAGAGGACAGATATTTCTTTGGGTGTTGTATTCAGCAACCCCACCCAGGACGTAATAGAAATTCTGTAAAGTTCTATAAAATCCTATGAAGTCTGATTGATAGATAAGATGACCCCTCCTATTTAACATGAGGCCTCAGATTAGAGGTTTTCTAAAAGAAATAAAATTTGAAATAGATTTGCATGGAATTTACCTTTATGTGGAACATCTCACGTCCATATTCATGGAAAATCTAATAATAATTGCATTATGGAGCATCATTCCCTACTGCCCCAGGATCACATTCATAGCATAAACTCAGCCTGCTGGAACCATTACCATCTTTCTTTGTAGAAATAAATTGAAAAGTACTGCCCAGTAGTATTACAGTATAGTGCACCCCATGAGACAAAGCTCTTGCCAAAGGAATTCAGAGCTCCTGGCTCCTCTAGTCTATGTCCTAGAAATCACCACCCCCTCATCAATTTTCACCTGTTACCCTGGCAAATTACCAGGTATAACAGTAAGGAGAATGAAAACAATTTACTCCAGGCACCCTAGCCAAGTTGCTATTAAATCATCTGTGCCCCATGTCCTCACTGGGAGGCCCTGAGACTCTTCACATCCTATTTCCTGTCCTTATGAACATCACATAAACTATACTCAGCTCATTCCATAACTTGCCACTACTTGTAGGTAACTGGAGTCACAAAATTAGCAGAGTCATCTATGTGAGAGCCAAAAGATTCTAGGATTCCATGCGAAGGGTTTATATCCTTAAGAGGAAATAAATGAACATAGCCATGTACAAGAATACATACGCTTTGTGTCTATAATCCAAAGGGAAAACTGAAAGTTACGTGTGTGTGTGTGTACATGTACATATAAAAACATGTAATAAAGTTACATATAGAATTTTCTTAAATTTATGTATATAATTTTCTTAAGAAGAGAAGGGTCTTCCCCCCCCCCCTTAGCTTGCCACCTTGCAATCCTTTTTATTACATGGAAAGTTTTTTCATCTCTTCTGTTTTATGGGCACTTGTTATTTGTGGGAAATTTGAAGATCTTATGTGTGGGTAGTGTGATCGTGCCACTAAGGGCATATGGGGACAGGGAGAACTTCAGGATATATTCAGTACCCTCACATGCTCTTAGCAGGATGGTCATGCTACTTACACATAACACTATTTTCAAGATTTCCCACAATTAAAAAGTAGTGCCAATTAAAAAAGGAAAAGCCAAAAATACTTAGTGTTCAGAGTCTCAGGGAATAAAAGGATGTTAGGTGTCACTTCAAGCCTCCAGCTCCCACAAGCTCTGTCTTCACCCAACCTGGCATATAACTTGGCACCATTTCCAGTTCTCCCAATTTGTAGGAAAGCATTAAAGAGCAATAGAGCAGATTTTTTTAAGCAAGGAGAGAAGTTATATTGCATAACCCACCACAATATTGTAAAGTCATTTCATTAGTTGCCAGGGGCGGGGAATGAGGGAAGAAGGGAAAATGAGGAGTTGTTTAATGGGTATAGAGTTTCAGTTTTGCAAGATGTAAAAGTTCCAGAGATTAGTTGCACAATAATGTGAATAGACTTAACATTACTCGACTATACTCTTAAAAATCACCAAGATGGTAAAATTTATGTTATGTGTTTTCCCCATGATTTTTTAAAAAGTTAATGCAAAAAAAGAAAATTGTCATTAGAGCTTTCTGCTGCCTCCACTCATCTTCTAAGAATTGCTGCAAGGATTTACCATCTGAGGCTCAGTTCATATGTACCCAAATGCTCTCTCCTTCCCAAATTTCTCCCCAGGGAACTTAAAATTTCTCGCCCCTTTGTATCTAGAGCCATTGGCCACGAGCCCTAAATGTCATTAGACAAAACAAAGTGCCCCCTGACAGCAGGACACGCTGTCTTTAGAAGGCATTTGACGTTTATCCCAACCAAAGAAACTCGTCAGAGGATTTTTCAAATACATCTGGTTCACATCCCAATAGGAATTCTGGTGAAGAAGAGTATTAAGATATTTAGGTTTATACCCCCCAAAAAAGTAGAACCATAGGTCATGAGATGTTGTTCTATGCAATATAGAACACTGTCGTTGCTTTATGATCCCATGTGTGTTTGTGTGTTTGTGTGTGTGTGCGTGTGTGTAGCATCCTAAGGTTTTCACGGAGGGTGACTCTCTTACACCCTGCAAAATAAGAGATAATATATGACCAATAGCATTCATTGAATAAAATGAAAGTGTTTGCCTGAGGAAACGGATTCCCAAAATTCAAGCACAATAATCAGGTTTCCAGTGTAAAAATGGAGCTACCGATAGGTTTATATCATGTGATATTTGAAATATTGAAACTCATGAATTAATCAGTCATGCATGGGTTAACAATAGCATTTAACACATGTTCACATTGAAAACTAGAAAATAATAGAAGACCATACCGGTGGTAACCAAATGAAAAAAATCTATTAGCTTCTTAGAATAAAAATTAACAATATTTTTGCTTTAATTCTCATTGCTTTGTTTTGACTATTCTCGTCCAAGGGGCTTTCGTAGTCATCGTTCTGTGCTGGGAACAGGCAAGCGATAAATAGACTCTTCATGCTGACACTGAATTTCTTTTCACATCAGGAGAAAAAAATTTTCCTTATTTTCTCCATAATTACGCTACAACTCCCCACACTCTGGAGGCATTTCTCCCACACTCTTGCCTAAAGTATGAACCATTGCATTCCGAAGACAAGGAATCCAAAGATGCTTGATTTGAAAGTGAAAAGGTAAAGGTATTCATGCACTAGAGTCCTGTGGGATCACAGAAACAACCCTTCAAATTCACTCAACACCTTGGTATCTGGCCTACTCACAATACAGCCAGTTCTAAGAAGGTTAAGTCAAGATAGTCTCCTAACAGCGACTCAAGCCAACTTTGAAACACATTTTTCCAAGACCCAGATTGGGGTTGGGATGAGGTCAGAGCCCAGGAGGGGGCCCTTGCTCCTCACCCCCTTTTCTCCCTCTCTGCCCCATCCCTGGGCTCCCTGCAGATGGAGCTTATAAGGGCTTTAAATTACACACAGTGTGAGCGAGTCGCTACTACCCCTGGTATTCAGCCCAATCGTCAGGACAGATTTAACAAGATGAAGTAAGAGAGAAACCGCAGGTTCCTGTTCCAAGAATGCCGGCTTGAGCCACACCATCCCATCTCTGCTCTCTGCCCGAGGTTTATAGCAAGCTCCTCCTGAAATGGACTCCCGTCCTCTGGAAAGTGCCCCGTGGGAAAGGACCCAGCCAAGCATCTCTCCGCAAGGGGCAAAGCCAACTTAAGTGCTTCCGTTTTCTACTTGGCTTCTTCAAATACTACTGGCCCCATCCACTTCAAAAAATGTAAGAATTTAATTTTCCTCTCCCAGCTTCCCACACAGAAGATTATATTTAGGAAGCTAAATCTACAGTTGCTGAGCAGACTTTTTATTTATTCCTTGAATCTCAGTGTTATCTTTATATGGGGGGGAGGATGGAGGTATCTGGTTTAAATTTATGTTATATTTTAATGTCCCCCAATTAACAGGCACAATTTGTTAGAGCTAAATGGAAAAAAATATCATCAGGACTATTTGCAATATTTGAAAGCTCTGTTGTCTTAGGATTTAAAACACTTTTGAAAATATTTTAAGAATTGTTGGATGGCTACTGGGGTTCCCCCCCCCCAAAAAAAAAAAAAAAGGTAAGGCACCGTAGTAAAGCTCCAAGGTATCTGTGTATATTTCCCGTGTGGTCACAGCAGCCAACGAATGATAAGATACTTTTCAACATACGTATGAGAGAGAAAATGCAGACATTTTCAGTGTTTTCTATGGGTTTATGTCCTAATTACATTTCCAGATGGATGTTCAAGACAGTGTAGCAGAATCCCAGAATGCTAAGACTTCCCCATTTTCTATCATTTTCCTTTCCAAGACATCAAGCAATACACTGATGTAAGACCTAAAAGAAATTTCTGGAGAGACTGCTCAGATAACAAGATATTACAGCACACAACTGAAGCTAGGAAATTGTTTATTTGTGGAGGTGACATCAGTTTCTGGACTTACTAGACTCTGTCTGAGAAAAGGCAAGTTCAATGTGTACCACAGAGACACCTGTCACTGTCTTCTCAGATTAGATGGGAGGACTTTAGGAAGGACTGAAGCTATTGCTCAATTTGGCTTAAAAAAAAAAAAGTCATATTGTTTTCAAAGTACCTTAGCTTAATGAAAAGAAGAGAGGGTCAGAACCCCTATCCCTAACTCAAATACCCAAAGAGATGCTTCTCTTGTCATTTTACACATACAAAGATAAATTACTAGCTCTTAAATACTTCATTCAAAAAACTATTTCACTAGAGAAGGAAAGTAACATTAAATGAGCAATTATTTTGCCAAGCACTGTGCTGGATCTACTCATGATCACATTTAATTCCCACAATAACGATGTGAGATCAATACTGTTGTCTCCACTTTGCAGTTCAGAAAAGTGAGGTCTAGAGAAAGTAAACAAATGCCCCAAATCGCAAAACTGGTGGATCTGGAGCTGAGATCCAAATTCAGGCCAATCTTATGCCAGTGCCCACGCTCCAGTCATTGTAATTCCCGTGAGGAACTTTGTTACAATTTACTATTACCATATTCTCTACCTGATTATAAAAACATATTCTTCACTGCAATGCAATTAAAACCAGATTACAGTTTAGCTTTGGAACATCTATAGGTCAAACGACGATCTCCAAAACATAGCAACATGGTTAAATTTTAAGACAAACATGGTGCCGACTCAGACCATTCTTTGGAACAGAGAGGGAGGTTGGGCATGACCTCCTTTTCCAATAGAAGGAAACTGAGCCTAACGAAAAATAGTGATTTTTCAATCATTCTTAGAAGTGGACATAGAACTCAGCTCCCCTCTTTGGAGTGTGTTTGCCAAACCAGCTCTACACAACTCCTGCCTCTAATAGGCAGGGAGAATTTAGAAACCAAGTTCCAGGAAAGGAATCTGCATAAAATAGAATCAACCTACCCATTGCCCCCGGGCTGAGGACTGTGGCCCACAAACGAACGTTATAAAGAGATGCTCCTTTTAACACCTACCTTACCCCAAAGTCTCTTGCCCAACCTTTTGCATTAATAGAGACATCAAGAGAAATGTTTGTCACGGCTATTCTTGCACAGGGCTTTTTTGAGCTTCTGTGAAAATAGAAGCACCACGAATTACATGCTGCAACATGTCCACATTCTTGGCAAAGCAACAGAAAAATCTAGGGGGTCAAGTTGGTGAGAGAGTATCCACTGAAGAGCTACTTTGTAGCTGCATTTTATAAACAACACGAGAATGCGTAATGAATATCAGAAAGTCAGAACCGGTTTTACAAGGCTGTGCTATCGCCCCATTATGGCAACCTCACAAACCAGAAACTAAAAAAAAACAAAAAACAAAAAACCTCTACCTATCGAAGTAATTTAAGCAGTCCCTAGGTTTCCCGAAAGCTGTAAGGGAAAGACAGCGACCGAGATGTGGAGTCCAAGATCGAGGCGGAAATAGCAAATGTACTCAGACCACAATTTGACCTCAGGTTTCTCATCCCTGAAGTGGAGACGTAATAGTTAGCTTACACAGTTATGGCGAGGCTCGAATGAGATTATTTGCAGGGAAGCGTCACTTGCCTAGCAATACTCAGTGTGCACAGTGGGATTTAAATCCGAGGCTATGCAGAGAGTAGGGCGGGCAATAATCACCTGGCATCATTTGTTTTTCATTTGGCACGTTTTTAAGGGTCCTGTAGAGTTAATCAAGAGTCAGTTTATCCTCGAGCAAATAGTGACAACCACAAGGCACCTCGCGTGCCTTTGTAACCTAACTTTTATTCTTCCTTAGAGGATTATGATGGTGGGTAAAATTCCAAGAGCCATTACTATGTGATGAAAGCACATGACACTGACTGTGAAGATGGCCTGCTCCCCAGAATGGATTGCTCCTTTCCTACATAAAGCATTTTCATTGCTTTCAATACAGAGACTTCCTGCTGCAGAATGGCTTAAATGTATACGCTTATGCTAAGCACGGAAAGAAGAATCTGCTTTTAGATGTCATTTTCTGTGTTAGCTTTCCCCTCTCACCACATTGTTTTTGAGCCCTTCATGCCCTGGAGGACAGAATAAAGGTAGCAGCCTGCAGCCCCAGACAGAGGCGACCCTAACCAAATGGTTAGGACATGGACAACTGGTAAATGTTTATAACAAACTTGATCATATCCTTCACCCTACAACAGGCACTCACTTAAGTGATTTAAGGTGTGAAGCTGGGAATGTTCCCTCCATTCATGAAGATGTAAAGAGATACCATATTTTAAGGGTAGAGGATGGGGGGGTTCAAAACCCATGAGCCAGAAAGCAGCCTCTCAATGGCTTATCTCACTAAGGATCAATGAAGATGAAATAGTCTCATTGGATTAAAGTAATTAAATAGACCTAATTTCTAATATATATGGCAAATGGAATTAAAACCATAAAATCCAAATGCATCTTGCGATGCTCTAATTGAAAAATTGCCTAGAGAATTGTAAAGAAAGATCTGTGAATCAGGGAAGACCATTAATGTTCCCAAAGGCAAAAAAAAAAAAAAAAAAAAAAAATTGTCAATACCAAAAAAGTAGAATTAATGATCCATCGTTTGACAGAGGAACCAGAACCTAGATATGTTTTGACTGTTTCATTTCCAAAACATGTATATTCCTTATTTTCCTCTAACTCCCATGATAATAAAACAACTTTGAGGTGACAGTAAAATAAAGGAAAAAAAAAAAACTGGGACTGGCGGGGGAGAGAATCTAGTTTTTCTCTTATAATCCCAATTATACCACCAGCAGCATGTGCATCTTCCCTTCTGTGAGGACAGAATCAAATCGGGACAGTTGTGTGTGTGACGGAGCACACCAGACAGGAATGCAGACGGAGAGCGGACTCATTCCCCATGGTGACAGAAAGCGATACTCAGGGTATGTTAGTTATTGGGCACTGGGGGAGCTGGGCTGGAGACCCTGAGTGGGGGGGCAAGAGAAGGTGGAGATAAGATAGCTGAGAGCTTCAGAGGAAATTTTAGAGGAGAACAGAGCTGTCCTTTGACATCTGTGGTGATCAGCATAACCCTCCCACCTGCTGGCCACCCTTCAGGCATCTCTGCATAACAGATACCAGTCTGTTGAGCGGGCTCTCTGTTGGAGGGTTGTGACAGCACCCAGGACCGTGGCAGAGGTAAGAAGGACTCCTCCTCCAAGAAACCTAGTCACACCTGAGTCATGCTGGGTTGATTTTTTTTTAGACACCACTCCAGTACTGAAACACCAGCTCTTCAGATCTGACCTGGCTACTTCCAGGTTTTTTTAACTCAGTTGTGCCGGGTACTGAGATCAGAACCGGAACCAACCAAAAAGGACATTGTCTTGGTTTGCACAAGGGCTCATGCTTGGTTCTTCCCACCTCTGTTGAGGGCTATTCAGGACCAGGGGTCCCAAATGTGAAAGACTTCGGGATACCAGTCACATCCGCCAATGGGAAAAGCTTCCGGGTGTAAGACAATGGCGGACATCAGACCTAATAGGACGTAGAGGTTATAGACCCCACCTAAAGTTTTTCAAAATCAATACATAGAGAGAGAAAAAAAAAAAAGTAGTGACTAAGTAAATGTCCATGTGCAGGATTCTAGACCCCTATTAGATTTGTCTAAGTGTGACTACAAAGTGAGGTATTCAAGAGCACGTCTGACCCATGGCTAGTACCCAGGACTTTCGGGAAGAAACTCTTCCTAAACCCATCTTTGCCTGGAATCAACATATGTCATCTAAAGAAAATTGAAATGTCATAAGTTAGTTCCTTTAGAATGATTCTGGTGTACTAAAATGGGATCTCTTTGATAGATCATCCGTAAACTACGCACACAAAATAGTTTTCTCATGGGTCAAACCAGACAGTATCGGAACGTTTAAGTTAAAATCATTACATTCTATTGAAAGTTGTCGTCAGAGGACTGGGGAGGAGTTGGGGGTGGAGGAGAGAAAGGAAGATTATTCTGGAGCCTCCTCTCCACCTCCACCCCCGCCCACGACAAGTCACCTCTGCACACTTTATCATTAAATCACTAATTCGAAATGAGCCACCAGTGCATAGAGACATTCCCTGCAAAGGAGGGCAGGGACCAGCCCTGTTCCCAGGCTCCAGAAGTCCTTAAAAGTAGGAGCTTGCTTACGCTGTAAATTTTTGATATTCTCGTGCTATCGCCAGATACCCAGACAGGGACGTTACGTGTGAGTTGCATGACTTTGGAGCTCTAGAAGTGGAAGGCTTGATGACTTGAAAACTCCCCGCTCTGTCTCCACGTCAGTCTTTTCTCAATGAGGCCACTTGTCCATTCACTGTATCTCATGAAGCTAAGGAGGAAAAAGGAAAGACTTTGGATATACCCTTACCTGTAGCTGCTGGTCTAATTCTGGAAAGACCAGAGGGATGGCGTCTTCAGGAGGTGTATCATCTAGAACATGAAAATAAAAGGATTCTTCATTGTAGAGCTCTTTCTCTCTTGGGAGGTGTACTGCTCCCACCATCTTTGGACTTCTACAATTAAATCATCAGTATATACTGCTGCAAGTATTCTTATCGCTCGTTCCCACCGCAGGTGAGGACACAGGGAATGCAGAAGGCAATCTTGTTCATTTCTGGTATAACCAGAAGCCTGGAGAGCATAGCTGGCCTGGCCAAAATTTTGCAAACAAATATCCGAACCCCCAACTGTTCAGTCTGGCAGCTCCACAATTCAGAAGCACTGCTTGTCCTCCATATTCTGAGGGTAGCCAAAACCAGATTTCCTGGTATGCAGGAAAGTGCTTTAACAAGGTGCTAATGAGGTGAGCAGAACAACCTCAATGGGACAGGAGAATGTGTTAGTGAAACATAGAAGTTCTCCTCTGAGTGACTTTAACATGGCAAGCTTTGATGTCCTTACCACAAACCACCACCACCAGCAGTTACCCAGAGCCTCGTTCCAGGTTCCTGCGGGTAACAGGCAGCAACCCAGTCACAGTGGTCCTTCCCTGCACGGCAGGCAGCAGTCCCCACCTGAGGCCCAGTGCACTGCCTTGATGTGGGTGAGCCTGAGCAAAGAGAGCCGTGGCCACTCTGTCCTCAACTGCCTTAAACCGACTGGCAATAGGCAGGTGTTGCTGGATCAAAAGATGTTCTCAGAAGCATCCGAGGAAACCTGAGAGGAGTTTGGCCTAAAATATCCAGATCTCCCCCAAATGTCTTTGAGAACATACTGTGATCCAGCAGCACTGCTAGAGGACAGCCCTTTGTCAGCAGAGCCTCGTGTGCCCAGGCGGACTCTGGCCCTGCCAGGCCATTCATTCCCATCCCCTCCATGTGGACAACACCTACCCTGGGACAGATGACTATGAGAATAAGACAGAAGAGTATAAAAGAATAGTTTAAAAACTGAATCTGTTCTACATCGTAACAAAGAAAGGAAAGTTCATGGCTTTTATGTTCTCACTATCATGACCAAACCTGTTTATAAACATGTGCTGTTCTGTTTGAACAAGAGCACGTGCTATGGGCCATACCCAACGCAGAACCAAGTCCCCTCNTACATCGTAACAAAGAAAGGAAAGTTCATGGCTTTTATGTTCTCACTATCATGACCAAACCTGTTTATAAACATGTGCTGTTCTGTTTGAACAAGAGCACGTGCTATGGGCCATACCCAACGCAGAACCAAGTGTCCTTGCCCTACTCACTGATAGCATAGCCCAGAATAAAATGCAGCACGCAAGGGGCTGCTGGCTTCTAAGCATTACAATTCTTTGAAGGCATCAAAGATAATTACCAGAAAGATAATTCAACCCAGGACAGTACTTGCCTCTGCCAAACGCCTCAAGGGCCACAGCAGTTAGCAGCCTCTGGTGTATTTTAGTCAAGAGTCGGGTAATAATACTCCCGTGTAAAAGTGGCTTAAGGCAATGATAAGGCATCACCAAATTTGAATCCACTTTTTCTGGTGCCTATGCCGGACGATGGATGCCCACGGGTTTACCAACACTGTTCAGCCTCACAGAGCAAGTAGAAATGGGGAACTCTTCCCAAGACCCTTGCTGCCGGCTGGAGGACTGAATCAAGAGGACACAAGGAGATCTAATCGCGAGGCCCTCTGAGTGCTCTCTTCCTACCCAGAATGACAACTTCTGCCAGATACTGTGGCTTTCCAAGTCCCCCTTCGTCTGCAAAAACCTGGACAAAAGGCAGAAATATTCACGTGTTGCTACTGACCCTTTACAGGTAGCCTTCATTATGAAACCTACAGTTGGTAAAACGGATGTGGGTCTAAGGCACATTTCAATTTACTTCAATAAACTATCAATAACCCAGACATCATGATTATGTCAGTTCATTGAGTTCAAGGCCGGAACAACTTGGCACGGGTAAATGGGAACATATTATACACTGACATCCCAACCCTAATAGTCATAGACGAACAGGCACTCGTTAGAAGGAGAAACCACTTCTGTAAAGTACCAGAATAGACAGTGCCTTCCAGAATCCTCAAAGACAGCCAGGAAGGGAGCTCGAGGCTTCCTGGGATTTAAGCCACTTTGCTGCCTGTGAAGTCACACTCCTGCCTGCTTCATTATAAAAAAGAGGAAGCAAGTTATTCAATTGCTTTACTATAGTAAAGTAAACAGCCAATACTGGTATGACCCGGATAATGAAGTACGTTACAGAAATCTACATCATCTATAGTCAAGCCTTATAGGTAAGCATGCTGATAACTTTGAGGACAAAGTTTAGTATTGGATTTCTTGAATTAAAAAAAAAAAAAGTCGAACTCACTGACATAGAAACTTGTAACGGATGTGGTCATGACAAGCAAAATAAAGATAAGACTTTGGTTAAAGAATGATTCATGTTGGATTAATCCAAGTGGGAAATGGCAGCGGAAATAAGAAAACCAAAGACAGATGTAAGGAGACTACCGAGTCTGAAAGCCAGTCCTGCATTTCACTGCCTGATGCCATCTGGTTCCACTGGCATCCCTGCCGGCCAGAAATTTCAGGGCTTGCAAAGCTGCTCTGAGTTGGTGTGCGGTGTGTTTACTTTCAAACAGTGGCTGCCTTCTTTGACTGGTTTTAAAAATAGGCAAGTATTCTAAAAGCAGAATGATGAATCACAGGATTGGGCCCAAAGGAAAGAAGGAAAATGATTCAGGCAGACTAGTAGCACAGCTGTTCCACCAACATTTGGCCAAATCGTTGTAAAACATTTTGACAGTGACATTGGATCAGAGTTCCTGAGAGCCGTTAGGTTTGTTTTGACAATTCAGAAGCACAAAGTGCATTGTACAGTAGCTTTGCAAGGACCCCCTCTGTGGGAAATTTGGCTTTGTTTTTAAAGGAGAGGACTTAGTAGCTATGCTTATCATACGACAAAATCAGAATGCAAGTACATTTTTATTAAGATATATTTATTTGCCAAATAGTCATTGAATGCCTATGATGTGCGAGGCAGGGACTCAGGCTCTTGCTAAATTGCCAAATCACTTTATCATGTTTTTTAATGTATTAATATTTTAAAAAATAATTCATCGGCTTCATTTTTCAAAATGCCCCTGTGGGCTTTAATGGACCAAGCAAAATGTTTGCTAAGGAATTTTTAAAGAACGAAATATAAAGAAAAGAATTTAAAGGGCTTTTTTTTTTTTTTGATAAGCAGATGTTCACTGCCTGTTTTGCCAAACAACATGACTAAGTCAATGGTACTTAAGATAGAACTTTCTTATCGGCATCCCGACCATTATGACATGCCACAGTACATTTCATGATGGGCTCGTCTCAGCATCTACAGAGCAGCTGTTAAGTTGCTTTTGTGGTTATTCTGTTTCAGATTTCCTTACGTTGTCTTCTCTGTGTTTCTCCGTGAATCAGATAAGTGGGACCCACTGAGTCTGTAATCCAAAACTTCACTGTTATTTAGCTATGAGAGCTATGTGGTCAGAGTTTTCAGAGAATGTCGCAGCTGGACGGGGCTGAGCCATCATCTGGTCCAGGACTCAGTGTAGAGCAAAGGACAAGGGCCCCAACAAAGGAAAGGCGTCTCATAAGACTCAGGGGTGTACCCTGCCCTTCTTCACTTTCTGGTCCATGGGCTTCCTGACCTTTGTATTTCATGAGACAGTGAAATATTCCTCAGAACATTGGGAATCATGCCTTAGCGTGTCCAACTTTTTATTCAGCTAGTGAAGATGACTCAAACCACTACCATGTATCGTTAGTATCTCTTTATGACAGAACATTTTAGCCCCCAAATCTTAAGACAAACATAATCATAGAAGAGTTGTCCATTATAATGGATAAATTTAGCTTTAGAGACAAAAGCAAACACACACCAAGAAAACCTCACTGCCATGCCCATTTGAGAACCACTGTTCTAGTCAACGTCTTGACTGGACTTTGGGATCCGTTATCTCCCCCTTCCACTGGGCTCTCCAACCCGGGCATACCTGGGGGCAAATCCTTGGTGGGAAGAGTTTAGGTTTCCACAAAGATAATGACAGAGAAAAGCCACGCTCAGAAGACATTCCCAAGCCCCACCCCACTCCCCAACCAGAAACTCAACAGGCACCCCTGCCCAGAATCCATTCCATCTGACTGCATTTTCTGCTGTCAGAGCTGGCCCCATGGGCATGTGTCCGCGCAGACACACAGAGCCCTTCCCCCAGGTGGGCCCTGCTCCTGGTGTAATGCTCCAGCGAGAGTACTTGAAATTCTTGGACAAGTAGCCCTGGGTTTTTGTACTGTGACTCCACAAATTATGCAGCTGTCCTGCCCACTGGTGTCCTGGAGACCATCGTTTGGGGCACCAAGAGCAGACTGACACTCAGGAGGCAGGTGGGTTTGGGCAATGGTTACAGTGCCAAGGTTCATACAAAAATGTTCCTGAAACTGTGAAACCACTCAAGACACGGTGGGTTAGTCCACATTCTGTAGGGCTCAGTTCAGCCACTTTTTAACGTGGACGATCAACATCATCTCTTTGAGACTTGGTTTCTCCTCTCCTGTCTCAAAAAATTATTAGTGAAGGAATGCATGTGTCAATTCATTCAGCCTAAAGCCTGGTGCCTAGGAAATAATCAGGGATAATAACAAATGCTTAATATAACTGAGCTTACTTTCCATTCCTTTTCAGCATAAACCCAACTAAAGGGTAATGGGGGGCAAGCACTTGCGTGTGGATGTGTGCATATGAGAGTATGTGTATGATGGTGGGGGTTAGAGGTATTATTCCTCATCTAAGTAATACAGACAGTAGGCAGGGTGAGAATCACTGTTTCTGGTTACTTTGTCTCCCCATGACGGTTATGAGAGATTTCCCTGGTGCAGCTACAACCTCAGGTGTCCTGGGTTTTCTCTCTTCATTTAAATCTGAATTTAAGAAGGGTTTCCCTTTTACTTCCCTATCAAAGCAAACACTTTCTATATGAAATATTGCAAAAAAAATTTTTTTAATATATGCATGAAAGGTCTTTGGGTATTTTATTTTAAATCTAAATCAAGATTCATATTTTATTTTTAGAAATAAGTGATCTAAGGCTGCCAACTCACATTACAAATATACCAAAAAAACTTTTTAAAAATATCTGTATACTTTGGTTCTTATTAGAGCATCACATCATTTAGAGACACATCAAAAGCTTTTTAAAACTTTGCTTCCTGCTTGTTAAACACTGGACATGTGAACCTTTAATACACATTGGATTTTCAGGGCCCATCAAATTGAAAGTACAGACATGGATATGGATACAGACAGCGATTCCATATGACACCTCGCAGATTGCCAGTTCTTTATAATTAATAGTAGTCATCATGACACCTCAGCCAGTACCTACAAACAAGATCATACATCGAGGGGCGCCTGGGTGGCTCAGTCAGTTAAGCGTCTGCCTTCAGGTCAGGTCATGATCCCAGGATCCTGGGATCGAGTCCCACATCTGGCTCCTTGCCCAACAGGGAGCCTGCTTCTCCCTCTGCCTGCTGCTGCCCCTGCTTGTGCTCTCTCTCTCTATGACAAATAAATAAATAAAATCTTAAAAAAAGAAAAAAAAAACGATCGTACATGAAACAGACTGAATGACCTTTCTCCACACAGAGAGACCTGATTCAGTTTAAGGACAGGTTTTATGCTTCTCAGAAACATTCCTCTAGCCACTGTTATTATAGCTATGAGTTTCTAAATCTTACCAATGTATTCTTTTGTAAGAATATTTTTACTTATTTAGCTTATAACATATTTGCCCAGAAACATTTGCTCCAAAAAGAGTCAGTTGGAGGTATATTTATTTCTCAGCGTACCACCAAATAAAACTTACTTCTACTTTTCCTCTTTCCTGCTCTATAAAAACATATCAGAACTAACCCATCTCCACCATTTCCCACGACGATTGTGGAAGCTCTTTGCCGTCAGAAACAATCATGCCTCTCTCTCATTACACGGCCCCTACCTTCAAATGGGTCATCAAGCAAAAACAGCCCCAAGGGCCCAGCTTTGAACCCCTTCCTACTACTTCTTAACTGCTTGATTGAGGCAAGTTCCTTAACCTCCCTTAGCCAACGGTCCACATCTGTAAAATGGGTATAATGACATCTTCCTGCAGAGTTGTTGCCAGTCTAAACTGATGAGATGATATAAGTAAAAGCATTTAATCATAAACAATGACTTCCCTTCCAGCCCTTGTGGCCTTAAGCGACAGATATCAACAAGTAAGTCCAGCTGTATCTCAAAGGACCTTCATCTAATATCGGAATAACAAACTCAAAGTGGTTACAGATATTGTATTATTGATTTTATAGTATTTGATGATTACGTTTCTACTATGGTTCTCAACTCGATGCTTTGTAAAAGATGTAAATATAGGAGACCCCTCCCCCACACTCCCACTGGACCTATGAGGGATTTTGACCGCTTGTTGTCCCAGCGTGCTGAGACAGCTTTGGAGGTAGGGTCAGAGTTAGGAAAGGTGACTTGAAAGAGCTCAAAAAGGCTCCCTGAACCCCTATTCTCCCAAAGGCCATCCTCACCCTTCACTGGCTGGCAAAATTCCAGGGGGATCTTTAACCCTTGACTTCCTACCATTTCCTCTGTGGATATGCAAAAAACAAAAACAAAAGCAAAAAAACAAAAAACAGCTTGAGAGATTTTTTTTTAAAGTAATCCTCAATATACATTCATTTAATGCTTAGTGTAGATGAGGTTTTCCAGAATCTTTCCAGAGAACAAGGATTCAGAGCATGGAGTGAAGAGAAGACAGGAACATTAGGGCCCTGAGGAGGGAGAGGGAAATAAGACCCAAAGGTACCAAAGGTAGAAAAGGTTGAAGGAAAGCAATAATGACAAGAGACACTTCACCTGCGTCATGATTTGGCTGAGAACATTTTGTGCACGTGCACCCTCGACACTCACACAAAGTCCAGGGATATTAGATTCAACGTTATTTCAGCTGCTTCCCGTGATTCCCACTGCTACACGAACACCCTGGTATGTGAGGAGAACAGTAATACTTGGAAGAGACATCGACAAAACGGGTCTTGGATTTTTTTTTTAACTAAATGTCATATGATTAATTCATGCCCAGATATGAAAAATTCTAATAGCTTGAAATAATTTTTTAAAAACAAATTTTGAAAGCTACCAGCTTGGGCTGATACTACTAGCATCCTTGACTCCTTCTAAAAGAAAAAGAAAAGAAAAAAAACCCTAAAAACTTAACAACAACAACAAAAAGAACCCCAAAGCCAAGGTCTAAATTCACACTTGAGTGTGGCAGATTTTATAGCTTGACTGAAATAAAGAAAACTCTCAAGTAATGAACATGAAATCCTCATGTCAGTCCAACTCTAAATTCTCTCCAACTGGAGAAGAGCCAGTGATTCGCTAATAACCCAAGAGATGGGATTCATGTTTCTCTTCTGCATATTTTCTATTGGGAAAACTAACCCCACGAATGTCCCAATTTAGAAAGTTAACTCTTTGGAATTCCTAGTTTAGAAGTAAGGTCATCACATCATTAGTTTATTAAAAATAGTCATTGCTGCCTCCAGGAACTGTGGTTAACTCAGTGTTACTTAATCAAGGGTTCTGATGATAGGCTAGAAGAGGTGATTGTCTTTTAAAGGGCTTTCTCTCCCCCCCTAAAAACTTGCTTCCTGTATTTAAGCCCCTGGAGGTCCACGGTCTATTTGGAGTCATGTGGCACATTCTGCTATCAATAAACCATGATCAATTCCCCATCCAGAGCCAGTCTGTCACCGAGTCCTTTCAACCCTCTCTTCATAATGTACTCTGAATTCAGGCATTCCATTCTGTCGTCTGATCCAGGTACTCAGTATTTTGTCTCTGTGCCATTACAAAAAGCCTCTTCCATTCTCTCATCTCTACACATTCCAGGCTATTCTACCAATCGAACATTTACCATTTTCATCCTATCACTCCCTTGTTCAAGAACTTTTGACATTTGTTTGTGATCAAATCCAAACTTTGTTGTTAAACTTTTAAGATTATATTGTTAATGCTAGTCCATTGCTATGTACACAGAGAGTCAAGGTAGAGCTCAAAGCAGAGCTCGTTAAATGATATGCCACTCTTCCACCCTTCAGACCTCTGCTCCAGTTGACAAGAATTTTACTATTTCATGAATATATCATGCTCTTCCTCTTAGGTTTTGCTCAACCTTTCTGTTTGGAAGGAAAAGGAAGAATTGTTAAAAATTGTATAGCCCCCATTTTTGTGCCTGGTACCCAGAGATGACACCTTTCTTACACTGCCTTTCAATACCCAACCCATCTCCAAGAGCAGGTTGCTTATCACATCTCCCAAGAAGCTGTTCCCATCTGCTCTGGGTGACACAGATTTTTTCCCCAACTCTCTTTGCCTTATGAAACCCATAGGAGGGATCGTGCCATACTTCACGTTTGCACATCTCACCCACCTTTGGTACAGTGCTAAAGCATAGACACTAAGTTCAGCTAATTGATAAGAGAAGAGGCAGGGATACCCAAAATCTGTCAATTGCATAACCAGTCTCTAAATAATCTCAGGCCAGTTATACTATAAACTCTCTCTTGACATTAAGTAGATGTGGGAGATGTAGGTGGGACATAAAACTGCTTAAGATGTTTATGTTTTTCTTAATATGCCAGAATCAATTATCATAAGTACAAGGACCAGTCAAGTCCTTAATTTGTGTCAAGCACTATGCTAAATGCTTTACCTGTATAGTCTTATTTAATTCTTACCACCACTGTGTGAATTATCACTATTTACATCTTGTGGGAAACTGAAGTTCAGCAAAATTGAGTGACTTACCCAAGATCACACAAATAGTGATGAAGATGGGTCTAGAAACCACGTCTTGAGGACTCTAAAGCCCTATGTCCGTGACCTCTACACCAAATCATCTCAGAAAAATATGCAAAAAAAAAAAAACACCTAATATAACTAAAGGAATGAGCACTGCGGTAGGCTCGTAAGAAATGAATAAATTCATATTAACAGGCAAAGATGTCTCTTTTCTCATGGACTCTGCTTACCTCTCAACAATAAGTCCATAAATATGGAATTACTTCCCAAAATTCCATCTTAGTTGCCCTGTTTGCTATGGAAATCTAGGATGTTTGCCTTTGTTTTCCCCCTAAATGTGTGGTCTAGAATGCACTGGAATTCAAAAGGCATGCACAGTGTGCGTGATGGCAAGTGTTACTCAGTGTGACACTTCACAGGCTCCTTACTCAAGAATTCAGAGGGAGTGTCTCCAAATATCTGCAAAGCATCTTTCTGCACACTCACAACTTCGTATGCATGCAGAAATACAGATTGTGAGGCCTCCATCTGTCCCTGCTGCCCCAGAATACACAGGAGAAGGGCCTTGGAAAGCGTATTTTTGGTGAGTGCTCTCAGGTCATTATTTTAAGAAAGGTTGAGAAACACAGAAACCCACCCCTGCCTTGGATTCTCTAGTTAGATGCCTTTTTAGAGCTATGAGGACACATAGATCATAGGGAAAAATTTTTTTTAATTTTAGCAGTTTCTTTATAAATCTTCCCAAGCATCTTTTTGTGGAACTAGAGAGTAGGAATTACTTGAAATAAATGACAACCCCTTTTTGAAGCCATTGTATTAAAAAACATGAATTTCAAAAGTGGACATTCTTGGGATATTTGAAAGACTAGAATGAATCAATAAAAATTGACTGATTAAAAAAACATACAAGAGCTCCTAGTCAGGGGCCGATATCATTCCAAGGATGGTGGCAAATTGATGACAAGTTGTATATCTTGTATTTCAAGGAAGATTCTACTTACGCAGTCCAAAGATCAAGAGTCACCTCTCCATGGCTCTTTTTTGTATATAAATTAAATTCTGTTAAAATAAAGATGAGGAGAGTTGCTGGGTGGCTCAGATGGTTAAGCGTCTGTCTTTGGCTCAGGTCATGATCCCAGGGTCCTTGGATGGAACCCCGCATCGGGCTCCCTGCTCAGTGGAGAGTCTGCTTCTCCTTCTGCCCCTCCCCCTTGCTCATGCAGGTTTTCTCTTTCTCTCTCTCTCACAAAAATAAATACAGTCTTAATTAATTAATTAAAGAAAGGAAACAGTACATTTATTTGTCTCATCCAAAATTATAATAATATTGCTTGGAATAAATAAGCTTTATATACTGAAATTGTAAGACGGCTGATCATAACAAGACTTGCTCTGCTCAAGTGGGACATGATCACAGGTAGTAAATTATACTTCTTTCTCCTTATTTTTAGAGGCTTACATGTATCTGTCTTGAAATCTAGCCATTCAAGCGTGAACTATTCCTGAAAATCTTACATTTATGAAATTCAGAAGAACAGGAGGGGCTTTCCTTTTTCTTTTTAGAGTAGCGATATAGAATAATAGAGTTCAGATTCATCAGCCTAGAAACCTGCATTTAAATCATAACTCTGTTACCTACTAACAGCGCAGTCTCTGGACCTCAAGCTCTGTGTCTTCATATTGGCAATATCAATGTCTGCACTGCATTGTTGTTTCTTTTAATATTTACTTACTTATTTAAGTAATCTTTACACCCAACGTGGGGCTCCAACTCATAACCCCAAGATCGAGAGTTGCATGCTCTATCGACTGAGCCGGCCAGGCGCCCCTACATTGCATGATTAAAGATTTGAAATAATACATATGAATGCCTAATACAAAAGAGAAATGCAAATAATGTTAGTTGTCATTTCTTTGTTGGAATAGATTGGTTTGCCTTTTGGGAGGATTTCCCTTCCCCAAGGTGTTTCAAGGCAACCCCTGAGTGGACATACAGGATAACAGCAGGCCATGGGAAGAGAGTTGAAAGACAGATGATGAAGAGGCAAGGCTTCACCTCTTCTTACTCTAGAACAAATCCTCCACTGGGGGCTCCACAGTCCAAGAAAACGGACACAGATGTGCCACCACCATAATCACTTGGTAGAGTAAAGCCGGAACTGGCTGTGTAATGTCAATCTTCACAGAGCCCAGATCCTTGCTTTGCACTATTTTAGGGATAAACTTGCTTCTTCTCAATTATTACTTCTTAAAACATTACCTCTACATGGGCAGAGTAGGAAGAAAAATAGATGACTGACTGATTGATAGATAGGCATGCAGAATTAGCCCTCAAAAGACGCAAGGTTGAAACGGTAATGTTGTTTGAGCATGTGATTACGGATTTTAACAGATGACAGACTGAGAGCCAAGGCTGATGCCAGTGAAAGAGATCCAAGCATTCCCTCCCTCACGTCTGCAACCTCACACCACCTGAGGTCCCCATCATAGGTGGTGTAATTCAATATGTGTGTTAAGAGGTCACTGAAGGGAGTCATGACAAAGGGCTCTAAGTATGGCAGCCTCACCTCAGACCTTACTATTTCAAGAGGGTCTGCCTCACCTGTCCTGTTCATCACTCTGGCTGAACACTGTGCAGCCGGAAGTGTGGGAGCACCAGTGAGAAACCAGCATTTGGAACTCAGGCTCCAGGAAATGCTGCTGGAACCAGGACAGTGATATTTTTACATCACCTAACCAACTGCCAGCACTTTAATAAACGTCTCCTCACACAGTTTCAATGATGACATACATTGGAATCATTAGAAATTGTTATAGCTCCAGGAATTTTATAATAAAAGAAAGTTAAATGAGGAAAGTAAAAAGGAAGGAGAAATGTGCTAAGACAACCAGAGGATGGGAGGTGGGGGGAAGCATCACCAGAGGCATTTCTGGAAGCCACCCTCCAGCAATGCTTGATGAAAAATCATACGCCCCATCATTAGGTCATGCCAGGCATGCATTTTTAAACAGCCTGTGTGGAGCAGGAAAACATGACAGTAAAGCAGTGATGGGCAGGGAGGTGGCCCTCTCCCTGGGTGCAGAGCGTACCTGAGGCATTATCAAGGCTGAAGGCGATGCGTACTGGCTTATCCGCAGGTACCCTGGCTGTGCTGATCATGTGGGCACCTGAGCCTTGGCCTTCCCCTGGGTCTTCCAGCTGCAAGGACAAGAGAGAGTCACTGTCACTTACCCAAGTCATCCCTCAAATACTCAGAGGATCTTGGAAATTGGAGGGAAAGTTAGTAACCATTACTTTCTTATTTTGAAGATACTCCCAGTTCCTAGCTTTCTTTCCCTACATGGAAAGTATTTCACCTGCCCCATTTAAAATTCTTTTTCTGGCTTATAAAAAAAAAAACAAAACTTGTTTTGGAAATATATATCCAGAATAAAATATACAAGATGGAGAAAAATCTCCACCCACTTCCCTTTTTTAGTATCCCTGCACACTGACCAGTCCAACCCTGGCCCTTCAAGGTCTTATATAGTGCTTTATTTTTAAGTGAGGAGGATAAAGATGTCCTAATGGGACATCGGACAACTTCGTATTAAATTAACTTGTCACTCTCAAAAGCCAAAATTGGATGTGAATTATTGATCTGAATTATTGAGTGATAAAGAATAAGCAATAAAGAATGAGTATCAGGGACCACTTCAAGAATACCAAAGACTATTGTAAAATATCCCACAGTTATATTACGAATATCATGTGCATTAAATATCTAATTAACTACTTGCAAATCTATCAAACATTTATCAGGTTGTACTTCTTAACAATGTATGATACAAGCAAAAGACAGAACTTAAAGACATCCTATTGACGTTCTAATGTATCTGTACCATATCATTAATAAACTAAGAGCGAATGAATGGAAAAACATCCTACAGATGAGTTGGGATGGGCAAAAATACATGCATATTTCCTTGTTATAATAGAATTTAGCCCAAATACATTTTAACCAAGATATTTGATAATTTTTGTTCAATGGAACTAAGGAAAAGATACTGTTATAAATACATGATATCTTCATTATTTAAATACATACGTGCAACTTTTCTATTTTTAATCATGCATCCCTAAACTCTCTACTTTCCCTCTCATGTAGACAGTAAACCAAAAGCCCTGAGTGATATTTTTAGGAAAACATCTCTAAAAATGGCAAAATATAAATCATCTCTTTAAGCATCCTCAGCAAGTTTCTGGGAACTGTTTAGAAGGACGTTTTCTCAGAGCAAGGTTTCCGACTCTTTCCCATAACTTCTTTGTATCTAAAAATAGTGTCTAGAACACTGAATTTTGTTTTTACACTTATTTATAGAGCAAACTTGAATGCATACACACACACTCACACACACACACACACGTATATTTAGACATACATACATATGGAATCATCCTACTTGGTACATGAAAAGAGAACAAGCTTATATTAAACACCTAGTATAGCCTTGGAGAAAACCCAGCAGCTGTTTATTCACCCAGTTAGAATCATATTTGGCCCATTCATTTAAAACCACAAATAGCAATGAACCATAAAGCACTCCGAGTCATGTCCTTCTAAGTTAGAAAAAAGTAATAACATGAAACATTCAACTTAAGAAAAGGGTAATATAAAATTGCTGTTACTTGACTCAGGGTTTGTTTTATCTTAGCTCTGACATACATTTCTGTGTAGTCTCCTCTGCTTAGAATCAACCATCTTGTTAGCCACCTGTTCCTAGGGAATAGAACAGACTGTCTCAAATTTAACAAAACAAACAATTTTTTTAAAAACCCCTTAAAGTTGTAGCTAAGAGAAAAATTCTCATTGTTAAGCACTGTCCCATCACCAACCCATTTTATCCTAACATCTAAGGATGAAAAGCGCCCCTCTCTTGGCCTAATCTCCCAACGCTTTCCTGCACCAAGAAGTAAAGTGCAAGAGGTGGAAATTTGCCTCAAGGTTTCCAGCCCGGGGAAATGAAATTGATAAACACAGCTCATTAGAGCCCCTCCCCTCCGCACCACCAAGAACATCTGTCTCAGAAAGGATGACAGCAGCCAAGTGGGGTGGATTTTGAGCTCCACACGGTGTCGGCCAGGAGAGCCCCTAAACCAACTTGCCTTTTCATCACACCGCCTGGGGAAATGGACCACTGATTCCTCCTCTCGGCTGTAACAGAGCTGCCGTTAAGTTGCTGGTGTCCCGAGCGTTTAGTTCGGTTTCACACCTGTCGCCTTACCTCACTTAGTTGAGTGTCTGCACTTGTGTAATCCAGGGCCAGCCACTGCCTTGGCCAGTCGTTGCCTCTGTGGAGTGAAGACCTAGGAGGAGAGCAGGCTGCACCTGCCGCATAGCAGCCAGTGACAGTCTGAGGAGCAATGACAGCTGTCAGGGCAGCTCCCTGCT
This sequence comes from Ailuropoda melanoleuca, assembly GCF_002007445.2. Taxonomy (NCBI): domain Eukaryota; kingdom Metazoa; phylum Chordata; class Mammalia; order Carnivora; family Ursidae; genus Ailuropoda; species Ailuropoda melanoleuca. The sequence continues at coordinate 14,839,216 of NC_048218.1, forward strand.
ACCTGCTCTCCCCCAGACCCCCGCGTCCCACGGGCCTCCCTGTTCCGCTTCCCTCCACAACCCCTCTCTCCTTTCCTTGCCTCTCCACCCGCCAGGATGTTGTCATGCTTCTAGAAAAAGCAAGTGCAAAAGAAAACCCTCCTCCTGTCAGAGGCATTGATAAACAGCAAGTCGTGGAGAGTCCAAATGTTTTAATTCATTAGTCCTGGCAAACCTAAAATACAAACAGACTTGCTTCACAAGACAGGAATGTCTTCAGCGTGACCCAATCGGTGTCTGTGTCTATTCCAGCAAACTGGCAAAGATAGCATGACTCCAGTCAGCAAAAATGCCGGCAGCTCCAATCAGCTCAGCAAGACCCGGCCAACTCGGACAGACCGCAGGCTGACTCTCAGTTGATAGCAGCAAGGATCCCGGTTAAGAACGTGAGGTTTGAGATGGAGCCACTGATGGGCTTGATGACTTGATCCCATCTACGAACGCACCCGACTGCAAACCCAGTCAGTGGTGAAAAGGAATGGAGCATTCGACTTGTTCGTCCTCTTTAATGCCAAAAACCTGTAGGTCGGTAGTACTTTGAAAGAGGTGGAGGAAGATGTTGAGCTTAAATAATTAAAGATAAACAAGGATTAAGAGAACGCAAAGACAAGCCATAGATGGGAAGAGGAGTCTTTGCAAACTAAGTAACCAGATAAAGAGCTAGTCTCCTAAATATGAAAAGAACACTTTAAACAGTAGGAAAGCAAACAACCCAATTTCAAAAATGAGCCAAGATCTGAACAGGCACCTCACCAAAGATGTACGATGGCAAATAAACATATAAAAAGCTGCTGAACCCCACAGGTTATTAGAGAATTTTAAATTAAAACAATGAGTGGCCAATACACGCATATGAAAATGGTCAAAACCAAAACACCGACAGCACGCAGTACTGACAAGGATGGGTGATGGCATAGCCACCTCGGAAGACGATTTGGTAGTTTCTCAAAACTAAGCGAACTCTTAACCTATGATCCCGCAGCCCCACTCCTTGGTATCTACCCAAAGGAGTTGAAAACTACTGTCCACACGAAAACCTACACCCCGTATCTATAGCCACTTTATTCATAATACCCAAAGCCCGAAGGCAAACAAGACGTCTGGATAAGCCAACTGTGGTACATCAAGACAGTGGAATATTATTCAGTGATGAAAAGAAACGAGGGCTCAAGCCACAAAAAGACATGGAGGAAACTTGAGTGTATATTATTAAGTGAAAGAAGCCAATGTGAAAAGGCTACAGACTGCATGATTCCAACTGGGCAACATTGGGAAAGGGCAGAATTAAGAAAACGGTAAAAAGATCAGTAGTTGCCAGAGGTTCAGGGGACAGGCAGAGACGATTTAACAGGTGGGACTTTTAGGGCAGAGAAACTATTCTGGATGATACTCTAATGGTGAAATGCCAAAACCCACCAAATGTACAACACCAAGAGTGAACCCTACCCCAGACAGTGAACTTCAGTTAATAATAGTGTATCTATTATAATGGTTCATCAATTTTAACAAACATACCACACTAATGCCAGATGTGAATATTAGGAGAAAATAAGTGGGAAGGAGCATTGGGAGGCATAGGGAAACCTGCTTTTCATTCATTCTTTTCTGTAAACCTAAAACTGCTCCCCAAAAAAGTTTAATAAATAAGTAAAAAGACTCACCAGGTTGTCTTGATCTAATGAATAAAAGGCTAATTTGTTGGGGCACCTGGGTGGCTCAGTCATTTGATCTCAGCTCAGGTCTTGACCTCAGGGTTGTGAAGCCCTGCATTGGGCTCCATGATGGGCATGAAGCCTACTTAAAAAAAAAAAAAAAGGCTAATTTGTTATGATATCCACAGCAGTAAGCTGCACAGATTCAGAGAACTAGAGCATTCACGTATAAACCTATTTGCGTTTCTAACTGCAAATCTTTTCAGGAATCATTATTACTGTTGTTATTTTATGGTTAATAATATCACCTTACATAAAGCATTATAATTTATCAAAAGAGTCTTATCCACTATCTCATCTTCATCTTCCCTGTAATCCTGTAACATAATCATGGTCAATATTGTCATCCCTTATCTGACAGATGAGCAAACTGAGACTCGGACAATATAAGTCACAGGCTTAATGATAAATGATCAGTTATGGAATAAAGAACCTAGATAGGATCCAGGTTTTCTAATTTGGGGTTCATGCTATTTCCACTATACTAGGATGCACTCTGTATGAAATATCCAACGGAATTGTTTCATTAACGATGCCTGACTCTTAAGGTTTGGCTTGGAGGAGTGATCTGCTTCAGTGTTCTGGCATCCAGGTTCATCTGACACCAGCCATATTTATCATGACCCCCCCCAAGGAAATCAAGGTTGTGCGTCTTATCTGTACTGATGGCAAAGTGGATACCACATCTGCACTGGCTTCCAAATCAACCCTTCAGTGCACCTTGAGAAACGCTGACAGTGACATCAACATTGCCAAGAGAATCAGCAATTGGAAGCATCTGTTTCCCAGTGAAGCTGACCCTTCAGAACGGAAAGACCCAGAATGAGGTAACACCTCCCTCCTCTGCCCTGATCATCGAAACTCTGGGGGAACCACCCAGAAATAGAAAGGGAAAGTTATGCATAAAATACAATAGAACTATCATCCTTTATGATATTGTCAGAAGCATCGGACAAGTACAGCATAGATCTTTAGGCAGAAAATTCCCCAGCCTCAATTAAAGCAATCCTGGGGACCACCTAATTTGTGGGCTTCGGTGTCAATGGCCCTATCCTCATAATATCAAAGACGACATCAACAGTGATGTGGTAAATGCCCAGTTGGCAAAGAGCTATAAAGAGAAAGATGTCATTAAAGAGATAATTTCACAGCAACCAGAAAGGAACAAAAAGAATACATCCAAATAATCTAAATGTGCTCTGTCCAAGTCTCATCATATAAATTCAAGGTTTTAAAGAGTAATTAACATTCACTAGCTCTTCTGTTCCCATAGGAGCAACAGTGTATTTCTTGGCTTTTTATCTAAACACTTCCAAGAGAGTAACAAATCTGAAACCCAAGTGAAATCCCTTCCCACAACTGTAACCCAAAATAACTACATGGTATTTTAAGAATTCAATAGAATTGTACAATTCAATCAAAAAAGGATTGTGAGTATACTTCAAAATAGTAACAGATTTACGGTATGTCTCTGGGTAAAAGCCATATGTATAATCTTTATTTTCTTCTTCTCAGCAATAAATGTATTTCGTTGTCAGGTGAAAAGTTAGTTTTAATAGTATTCAAGGAGCTTTTCAAATAATGAATCTAGACTTGCTTCTGAACTGTGGCCTGTAACATGCACAGAGGCTCATGGGGACAGGTCATCCTTGCAATTAATGTGGTCTGAACGTCTGCATACAATTCAATAAGCATTTGAGGAAGATTTATTTACTTATTTATTTATAGTAATCTTTACACCCAACATGGGGCTCAAACTCACAATCCTGAGATCAAGGGTCGCGTGCTCTTCCAACTGAGCCAGCCAGGTGCCCTTCATTTGAGGAAGATTTAGTATGTGCCAGGTTAGTGTTTCCCAAACTTTCCTCATTTCTGGGCTCATGCCTTATAAAAATACCTATTCAGACTGAGGGTTTTTAGAGGGGAGGGGGGGTCGGGGGATGGGCTAGCCAGTGAAGGGTTCTAAGGAGGGCACATATTGCATGGAACACTGGGTGTTATACGCAATGAATCATGGAACACTACATCAAAAACTAATGATGTACTGTAGGGTGACCAACATATCATAATAATAAAAAAATTAATTAATTTAAAAAAAAAAAACTATTCCCAGGCTCTGCCATGGCACTGACTCATTAGATCAGGGTTTTGTAAATTTGAGTAAGAAATACTAATGGTTATGCATGGTGTTTAAGGAATGGTTTATAAGACATTCCTGACCCATGGTTCTANCGTAGGGTGACCAACATATCATAATAATAAAAAAATTAATTAATTAAAAAAAAAAAAAACTATTCCCAGGCTCTGCCATGGCACTGACTCATTAGATCAGGGTTTTGTAAATTTAAGTAAGAAATACTAATGGTTATGCATGGTGTTTAAGGAATGGTTTATAAGACATTCCTGACCCATGGTTCTAAGAGAAGACTGATTATTTCACTGCCATGAAATAACCGACCCTTGAACTACAATGGGGTTTAGGGGCGCCAACACCCTCACTGAGAGTCAACCATCCACATGTAGTTTTTGATTCCCCAAAAATTTAACTACTGATAGCCTACCGTTGCCCAGAAGCCCTACTGTTAACATAAACAGTCGAGTGACATGTATTTTGTACGTTTTATATATTATATGCTCTATTCTTACAATGAAGTAAACTAGGGAAAAGAGAATGTTAAGAAAATCATAAGGAAGAGGACATACATTCACAGTACTGTACTGTATCAGAAAAACATCTGCATCTGAGTGGACTTGCACTGTTCAAACTTGTGCTGTTCAAAGATCAACTGTGTTTTGTGCGGGGGAGAATTCAGGTTTAAGATAGCAGAATGATCAACTTTATATCACTAAGTTCAAGAGAGGGGTGAATAGATGAGAACCATTAAACCACTCAACGCGTCCTTCCGGGGCCTTGTGGCTCCCTCATTGCAAGAGACAGAACAGTGTATAGCGTTTAAGAGCCAGGCTGTCTGGGTCGCCAGCCTGGCTCTGTCTCTTGCTGGGTACGGGACTTCAGTAAAGTTACTTAACTGATTGGTGCCTCAGTTTCCCCAAGTATGGTATATATGTCATAGGCTTGATTATTGAAAGATCAACAATGCCAGGAAGACAATAAGCACTGTGTAAGTAAAAGTTATTATTTAGAGGGGCAAAAACATAGGGAAAACCATACCCAAAGGGTATCTAGAGTTAGAAGGCCAGATTCGAATTGTGATTCTGTGCAATTTTACACTAGACTCTTGACACGCCCAGCCTCAGTTTTGTCACCTAGAGCAGGGGTTGACGTACTTTTTCTGTAAAGGGCCAGGGGGTAAATATTTTAGGTTTTGCAGGCCATACCATCTCTGTTGCAATGACTCACCTCTGCATTTCTGTTGTCAAATGCAGCAAGAGACAACATGTAAATGGGTGGGTGGGCTCCAGTAAAACTTTATTTACCAAACAGTAAATAAAGGAGCACAGCTGTGTTCTGGTAAAAATGTACTTATAGACAATGAACTTAGTATTTCATACAAATTCCAAATGTCACCAAATACTATTCTTCTTTTGGTATTTCTTAAGGTTTCTTTGAGATGTAATTGACATATAACACTATATTAGTTTCAGGTGTACAGCATAATGGTTCAATATTTGTATATATTGCGAAGTGATCACTACAATAAATCCGGTTAACATTCTCACCATGCATAGTTACTGATTCTTTTAAGATCTAATCTCTAAGCAACTTTCAAATATACAGCACAGTATTGTTAACTAGAGTCACCATGCTGTACATTACATCCCCAGGACGTCTTTATTTTAAAACTGGAAATTTGTACCCCTTTGATATTTGTCAACTATTTAAAAATATAAAATCCACTCTTAGCTCATGAGCTCTACCAAAACAGGTAGTGGGCCAGATTCTTCCTAAGGTCTATAGTTTTAAGACCCTTCATATATAGAATTAGCCCAACAAGCAAGCATAGGATAGCTCAGGGCTTCCCAAACTGGAATATAATGTGTGTGTCAGTGTGTGTGTGTGTGTGTGTGTGTGTGTGTGTGTAGCCTGTTTAACTTCATTTATATAGAATTTTAATGGTTTTATACTCTACATTTATCATTTATAGTCGACTAGATTTGACTTATATGTCCCTATTTCTGTGATGGCTCATGGAGAAGAATGACATTTTCTTTAATATTCTTGACTATGGAAATTATATTTATCTTATATTTCAGTATTTGCATCTTTCCCAAGAATATAAACTTTCCCAAGAACTAACAAAACCAAGTTTTAGAACTTGTTACTACAGTACAGATAGATTTATTTTATCATTTTAATATTATCCTAAGGAAAACATGAATTTCTTCTCACCTATAAATAACCCAGTGTGTACTCCAAAGGGCAAGATTACTCCCTTCTTTAACACATCCAAATAGTGCTATCATACCAAAATAAGAGACCCCACGATTGCCCAAATCATCAACATCCAGACAGCGCTCAGATCTCCAGTTTTCTCACAAACGTCTTAAATTATTTTTTCAGTTCATTTTTTATTTTTAATCGAGACCCAGACAAGGCCCAAATATATGATTGGTTGCTATTGTTTTTATATTTTTTAAATCTATAATTCATTTTTTGGTAATTTATTTATCTTAAAAAACCATAGAAGTTCCCTCTAGACTCCCTGTAAATTAATAATTGGATCCAGAAACTTGATCAGATTCAGGTTTGATGTATTTTGGTGGGCAGGGGGGTGGCAGGAATACTTCATAGGCAGTGAATACTATTCTTTTGAAAGCAAAAGTATTCCCAAATATCGACTTAGATAATTTTTATAATAATATTACTTAAGTAAGCATATGCATAAAACTATGTGTAAGCTTCTCATGAAACTCCTATTGAAACCAAATTGATAAAGCACTCATAAAAACATGTTTACAAATTAAATACAAATAAAGCAAAATTAAAACACCATTTACCCCCATTAATTTAACATGACAGAATGCTTCCCTGAAAACAAGCAAGTACATGCAACTTGAATATAGTACTCATTTTGTAGGGTATGATTCATTACGGTTCCTCCATCCACTCTGCTACAAGCGTGATGACTGCAGGATTATGGGACTTTTCCTCTGAGACGTACTTTGCAATTCATGCATGATTGGTGCCCGTGACATCCTCGCCCTTAACGCAAGCACACATGGTCAAGAAAGTGCTCAGCACCTGGTGTCTGCAGATGTGGTCTCCTTTTTGCTAACCACAACTGCTTCTTTTGTACCATATTAACCCATGAACACAGCCTATTAAAATTGGAATTCCTAAACAGACATATCCTGAACACTTTTCTGACGTTTCTCAAATGAACTTCAGTTTTAAGGTCACATCGTTACTGAAATTATTAAAGAAACTCATTGAACTATTACAAAAAATCCCAGGCACTGAGCTGTATGGTCCATTAATTATTGTGGTTGTCTGTCCTCTTGGTGTATGTCTTTACTTCGAAAGCCTCCAACTGTGAGAGCAAACCAAATGTCAGTCGAACCTCCCATGTGATTGAGGGGAAAGTAAAAACAAGCTTTAGCTTTAAGCTGGGATTTAACTCAGGATTCTTTCAGGTAGGAGAGTTAAAAACCAATTTAATGTTGGTGTAAATAACAAAAGTATTTATTGGCTCACGTGACTAGGAAATCCAGGGGTCTTCTCATCTCAGAAGTGGTTTTATCCAAAGGCACAGAGACATCAGGAATCTGTCTCTCTTCACCTCCTGGGTCATCTTTCTCTTGTATTAATTCCATTCTTAAATGAAGTCTCCCCATGAGGGGGCCATCAGCTATCTACAATCACATCTGATTGGCTTTAAAAGCCCAGTCAAAAGAGAGTATCTTTTCCTCAGAATACTTGGGTGCAAGAATCATTGGCCAAGTTATTGGCCATATCCATCACTGTGGACGGACAAGGAGTAGAGTATATGGACAGTTGAGGCCTGCATCACAGGCCCACCCAGAAAGTTGGATAGAGAGGGAATTTCCCCAAACTAATAAATTGATATTGGCATACCAAAAAAGAAAGGAAAGAAGGAAGGAAGGAAAGAAGGAAGGAGGAAAGAAAAAAAAAAAAGGAAAAGGCCACTTAAAAATCCATGGGGTGCCTAGGTGGCTCAGTCATTGGGCGTCTACCTTCAGCTCGGGGCGTGATCCCGGCATTCTGGGATCGAGCCCCACATCAGGCTCCTCTGCTGGGAGCCTGCTTCTTCCTCTCCCACTCCCCCTGCTTGTGTTCCCTCTCTTGCTGGCTGTCTCTCTCTCCATCAAAGAAATAAATAAAATCTTAAAAAAAAAAAATCCTATGCTACTATCTTTGGAAGTAGGATATATCAGTGTCCCATGAGGCACTTAGATTTCAAGATGGTGGTAAAAATGACCTTGATGGGGCAATAACTACGGTCCAGATTTTGGCTAAGTACTTTTCATACACATGACATCACTTAATGCTCAAAACACCCCTTTAAGATAGCTACTGTCATTTCTGTCTTGTAGAGGAACAAACTGAAATTCCTAAAGTTTTAATAATTTGCTCAAAGTTCCAGAGCTAATAAAGTACTAGACAAATTTTTTTTTCCGAAATAAATTTCTTCATCTACAAACCAAAATCCTGTTCAAGGCATAGGGCTGAAGTCGCCTTTTAGGAGATGCCTTTTCCCATTGCCAGAGTGAGAGTCTCAAAAAGTCATTTCTTTATGAAGAAGAAATGCAAAGTCTCAAAAAACGCAGGGTGTGTTTATTTTAACAATCAAACACCAATAGATACGAATCTGGTCACGTTATCCAATGAATAAAAACGAGTTATTCCTTGTGCAAAGAATCAATATGAAGTCTCCATAATTAGCAGTCAGAGAAACACAGAAGATTAGACTGGAGTAGAATCTTCATCCAACTCCTTCTTGGGGAAACTGAGGCCCAGAATAAAAGGATTATGCCCTTGGATGGGAGAACAAAAACGAAGGAGATGAGCACTAAAAATTCACACCTGTTGCAACAGCATCATCCTCTTTATGAGCTTAAATTTATATGGGAATCCAGATATACCAATCAAATATTACTTTTGAAAACACAATAAGACTCTGAAAAGGTAGGGATTTATAACATTTAAATTTTGAAAGAAAGGCAGAAGTGAGGTAGGAGAAATTTCTGATCTCACTGATTCATCTCACACAAAACATCCTTTCCCTCACCTCTCCATGTAGAACTGATCAACAGATTGGGTGACTTCTTCCCAGATATGTTTCACAATCACCGGGTGGTGACATCAGCACCAAAACTCCTACCTTGACTCTCCTTTAGCTCATCTGCACACAGCCATCATTGTTTACCTTCCTTTAAAAAGAAAGGTCTGATTCACTATCGTACTCTGGTGAAAAGCATCCGTGGGACAGAGGCAGTTTTGGGGACCCTGACTCCCACAGAACCCCTCCAAGAGCCTGGATAGAACACTTGCAATGGGTTTACATGGTCATATGTCTTTGTAAAATCTGCAAAAGTGAGATAAGTTAGCTGCATTGGTTAAGATTTCCATCTCTTACCAATTCGACTTCCCCTCTGTCACACTTCCTCTTGTGTTGAGTGGAAATGGAGTCGCAGTGGGAATTTGGCTAAAGGGAAGTTGAGTTGGGGATACATTTACCATCCATATATGTCTGCGGTTCTCTGTCTCAGTACAGAGTATATGTCTGGCTGAGCCAGTGTAGGAATGGCTTCCAGTATTACCCATTGCCCACTGTGCCAACTCACAGCACGGCAGCACCAAGGTGCAGAGCCATTGGTCATCTTGTGATCTTAGTGTGCCCTAGAAGGCATGCGTTATTTTCTAGACTTCTTCCCCAACAACATTCCATGAGCTTCAAGCACTGCTAACCAAGATCCATGCCTCCATTTCTAAAGAGACTTACAGGCAAAGATGGCAGCTTAAACATTTTCTATTTCTAAAGCCCTACTAAAATGATAGTAAAATTTTGTGGTTGTAATTGTTTTTTGTTTTTATTGGTGTTTTTTTGTTTGTTTGTTTATTTGTTTGTTTTTGCTTTTAGGCATAAATCCACAAGGATAGGGAAAGTAGGAAAAGACATAACAGGAACAAAGTTTTGCAAGCTGGAAAGCAGGTGGAAGGGTACTAAGAAGTAATGACTAGCCTGGGGACACTTGAATCAAACTTTAGCAAAGAAAGTTGAGAATCAAAATAGATTATAATCTTAGTAACAGGAGCAAAGAAATAAAAGAATCAGTAGTTGGAAATGTTTTGGGGGCTCTCAATCACGACACTGGAAACCACAAGGAAATGCAGCTAGTCTTGAATATTCTTTTTTTTTTCAAGATTTTATTTATTTATTTGACAGAGAGAGACAGCGAGAGAGGGAACACAAGCAAGGGGAGTGTGAGAGGGAGAAGCCAGGCTTCCTGCTGAGCAGGGACCCCGATGCGGGGCTCGATCCCAGGACCCTGGGATCATGACCTGAGCTGAAGGCAGATGCTTAACGGCTGAGCCACNTGAATCAAACTTTAGCAAAGAAAGTTGAGAATCAAAATAGATTATAATCTTAGTAACAGGAGCAAAGAAATAAAAGAATCAGTAGTTGGAAATGTTTTGGGGGCTCTCAATCACGACACTGGAAACCACAAGGAAATGCAGCTAGTCTTGAATATTCTTTTTTTTTTCAAGATTTTATTTATTTATTTGACAGAGAGAGACAGCGAGAGAGGGAACACAAGCAAGGGGAGTGTGAGAGGGAGAAGCAGGCTTCCTGCTGAGCAGGGACCCCGATGCGGGGCTCGATCCCAGGACCCTGGGATCATGACCTGAGCTGAAGGCAGATGCTTAACGGCTGAGCCACCCAGGCACCCCCACTAGTCTTGAATATTCTATAGAAAAAAAATTATTTCTAACCTAGAATTCTATGTTTGAGCAAACTATCATCAAGATGGAGGATCAAGATCTTAAAAAAAAATAATTTATATCCAGTGCACTTTTCTCAGGAAAGAGGAGGTCTGGGACACAAGGAGACACAGGAGAGGGTAAAATACTTTCAGGATGACAGAAAAGAAGATTAGAGTGACCCTATGGGCCAGGAGCAGGGGGCAGCTCATCTCCAGTCCGCACAGAGGCTGGTCCAAAGACCACAGGAATGGCTCCTTAGGAATAGGAAATGGTTAGACTTTATTGGTACCATATGAGAAGAGATTTATGCTGTTGGCAGAAAGGCAAAGACATTTAGAGCTGAATTAGTGACAGTACATGACCTGAAAAGGCAAACAAACAAGAAGACGAACTCGAGGGGCCGTCTGTAGCAAAGTAGAAGGAACTGTAGTCGACTCTCTGCCTCAGCTGTGAATAGCATTTACATGACCTTAATAATGTAAATACCGAATACTGACCTAACTAAAGTCGCACTGTTGAAAAGAGATGGTGTAGGAAGGGTGCCTGTGTGTGCGATGGCAGCAGGGTGCAGGGAGCAAAAGCCAAATCCTTGTCCTCCATGGTGGGAAGCCGGCAGATAACAGTGCAGACCAAAAAAAGAAAGAAATTGTAAAGCAAACACGTCATGCAGGAGTGGGAGGTAAAGACCAACATCATTCTAGAAAGTGGTTACCTCTGGAATGGAGAGGGTGGGAAGGAGGGCTGAGCACTGTTGGGATTTTTCAACCAACCTTGCGGAACTACTTGGCTCTTCGGTGTATGAGTGTGTCAAACTTCGATAAAAGTAAAGATGTGCAAGTTTCCATCTGTGGGCTGAGTCTTGCCTAGAAGATAATATTCATCATTCAAAGCCCTTCTCACTTTGGCCTCTTCTCCTCTGGTCTCAGCTCATGGCCCACTCTCCCTACAAGGAGGCCACACTGAGCTCTCAGTGCCTTCAAACAGGAATAGCTTTGGTGCCTACTTCGTGCCCTTGCAGATCAAGGCCATCTCTGCTGTCACCTCCTCTGTGCAGCCGTTCAAGCTCACGGCTCCCAAAGCCCTTGTGCAATTGCACGCCAAAGCACTCAGCAGCACCTCGTGTTGTTTCCATCTCTTTACGCATTGGCCCCCTTCCCCGATGAAACTGCTAGAACAAAGACACATGCATGGTGCTTGGTCCATAGCAGAAGCTCAATAAATATTTCTGGAACTCAATTGAATCTGGGATCCAAGTGTCTAGCAGAGAAGTCACCCAGAGAAACCAGGGATATCAGGAGAGAAGTTAAGAGATATGCTTACTCTGCCACTATCTCTAATTTTGTCTACTGCTAGGCCTGAATCCCATTCAACCTCTTAACTTTAGATCTGTTTTTGCCAAGACTCAGTAGCCAAAAAGCCACAGGTATAACCAAATGAACTGAGGCATCCCTGCCCTAAAAGGCATGCTTGAAGAACACACCAGGTCATTGTTGACCATGGGCCTCTGTTTTGCCGAGAGGCATACAGTAGTCCCCCCACTTATCTGCAGTTTCACTATCCATGGTTTCAGTTACTGCCAGGCAATCATGGTCCAGAAGCAGATGTTCTTCCTTTTGATGTATCGTCAGAAGGTCAATAGTAGCCCAGTGCTGGGTCACAATGCTTGCATCATTCCCCTCATTTCATCTCATCACATGGGCATTTTATCAGCTCGCATCACCACAAGAAGGGTGAGCACAGTACAATAGGACATTTTGAGAGAGAGCACATTCACATAACTTTTATTACAGTCTATTGTTATAATTGTTCTATTTTATTCTTAGTTATTCTTGCTCATCTCTTACTGTGCTTAAGTTATAAACTTAGCTTTATCCTAGGTACATATGTACAGGAAAAAATAGAGCATACCTAGGGTTTCATACTGTCTGTGGCTTCAGGCATCCACGAGGGTCTTGGAACACACCCTCCATGGATAAGGTGGGACTACCATACATTCTCTAGGCCAGAGCTGAGTTGCTCCAGAAAGCAAAGGGAATTGAAAAAGCCATGTAAGAAAGAAATGAGGAAAGAGACCAGAAAACAGGATGCCAAGAAGAGAAACATGAGGTTCCAAAGGGACAGTCTGTCTTTCTGGGCAGTATGTGATCTCTCTAGGAAACATACAGTAAAATCCACTTCGTTCACCAGTGCTTTTGGACATGTGTATTTTGAGGATGTAAAAAAGTAGCGAGACTGGGGGTACCTGGGTGGCTCAGTCGGCTAAGAGTCCGCCTTCGGTTCAGGTTATGATCTTGAGGTCCTGGGATCAAGCCCCGCATTGGGCTCCCTGCTCAGCGGGGAACCTGCTTCTCCCTCTCCCTCTGCCCCTCCCCCCACTCATGCTCCTCTCTCTGTCTCTCTCTCAAATAAATAAATAAAATATAAAAAACAAAAAATAGTTAATCTGACCCCAAAGTTGCTTGTGGTGAGACAACAGGGTTACCCAGAGGGTTCAGCCACTTTGGAGTATGACACTATTCCTGAATGGTATCACAAAGGCCAATGACAAGACTCGTCTAAACGGGAAGCTGCTGGTATGGGAAAATGTTGTTGTTGATGGTGAAGGTATTCAATTAATCAAATTGCCAACTCAAACTTTTCCATTTCATTATTGGCTTACATAGACTCAATGTTTTTAGAGGTGGGAGAAAAGTAAAATGACTTGGAAGTGAAGTAAAGAAGAGAGCGGGATATGGCTTAGCAATTCACCTTTTTTGTGGAAAAAGTCACCAACATGAAAATTAAAAGAAAAAGGATCCAACACAGTGTTTTAGTCACCTTTTCATCTTGGTTCTATCTCTCACTCACTTAGCCACATTGAGATTGTTACTTCACATCTCAGGACCACAGTTTCCCTGATCTTGAAGGGAGAGATTTAAATTTTAGGCCCTCTGAAATTCTTATAATTCCAAATTCTTTCCTTTGGGGAGGTAGAGCAGGCCCAAAAATGAAAAAGCAAATTATCCTCAGAATTCCTTCCCTAGTTTTGATTCAGTCAAGGGTCAACTGGTTTGTAATAAACCAAAAATACATTTTACAGCAACCGTCAAGAAAAGAACAGAACGAAGATAATCCCTCCTCTTTTTCCTGTTGAAGCCAGTTACCAACACCACCCCCAATTTTACTGCCAAACCCATTTAGTCATCAGATATTTCATACCCCAGCAAAATCCATTCAGTCCCTGATTATACTGTGAAACCGGAGGAAAGTGACAAGGAAGAGATCATGTTGTGTTCATCAAAACATTTTTCAAATTAAGCCATCACATCCCAAAATAGTAGATTAGAATCACCCAGCAGGACTTCTTCCTGAAAGCATGCAAATGCACAATCCTTGTTTAGAAGTGGGGTGTCAATTACTTGTGCAGATACAAAAATGACTAATAGCTAAAGCCTAATAAGACACCTGTCAATTTCCCTTTTTTTAGCTTAGCTACTTTCAATTCATAGAAGTTGCCCAACACAAACAGCATTTTGCTGACAGTTCTGTGTGTGCTTAAGCAGTGATAGCATTCAAACGAAAAGAGAGTTTCAGATATTTCCATCCACTTCTTAAAAATACATTTTAAGAATTACAGTATTAACCACAAATGAATGGCTGCCTTGCCTCTCCAGTGAGATACAGAAATAGCATCGTTAAGTCCATCAGAGAAGGGACAGCTTCCCATCATTGCTCCAGCTAAATGAGAATGAAGAAAATTTCCTAGAAGAGTCTACAAATAGAAACGGATATTTTCCTGGAACAGAAAAAATCCCAGTGAAGGACAGGAGATGATCTCCTTTTGAGATCTGAGAATATATTAAATATAAGAAACCTATCAATAGTGAGGACAGAGTTCACAAATGCTTCTGTGTTTGAGGTGAGAGCCTGCATCATTAACAAAAAGCCTTACTCAAGGTTAGCATAACCAAGATAAGAATCCAAATGATATTTCACAGGTTTCCAGATTAGTCCAAATAATTCAAATTAGACAAGCCTGTACTGCAAGTTCCTTTATGGACTGAGTTTAGTGAAAATCGAAGTTATTTATCAAGAAAACATTGCTGAACATGAAAAAAGTGTATTGCTTTAAAAAGTCTTCTGGACTAACTGTAGCTACTCCATCCTTTGAATGTTAAAATTATATGTATGTATATATAAATAGATATATTCAAACATTTTCAAATGTTTGTATTTACTATTACAGTATAATTGACATACAATGTTATATTAGTTTCAGGTGTTTAACATAGTGATTCAACAATTCTATACATTATTCAGTGATCACCAGATAAGTGTAGCCGAATTTTTAAAGAACTCTCTGCAGAGCCTTACTAGCATGCTTTTAGAATTCCCTTTCCAAATTTAAATTCTGAAATTCACAGGAACGTGAATTATGTTCCCTTTTACCAAGAAAAAGTAAATGAAGATTAATGAGAATATAGAATGAATAGTATTTTGCACTCCACTTAGGTTTTTTAAGCAAGGAGTTTTTAAAAAATTCATCTGCCATTGATATGAGCTGTTTTTAATAGTTTTTTTAAGAACACATTAAGAGCAAAAAACAGAGTAATTTTAACTAGGTCTTTCCAGTTGTGTCTCCAGGAGCATTAACGAAGAATTAGAGCACATGTGATTACATTACTAATGCGAGAACTAAATTTCTTTTAAATCACCTAAATCGTCCCGCCTTTAACCCATGAAGAGACTCATCCATCATTTATATTTACGTGTGTCTTTTTAAAATAATTTACATTTCTCAGTTCTGTTCATATTTTGAGGACAAGATCCCAATGTCATTTACCTGACTCTTCTAAATTCATACAGCCTGATAAGGTGAGAATCCCAAGGCCCATCCAAGGACAGAGTTAGCACAACTTGAGGTCTAGCGTGCTAAAGCACCATGAGTAAAAAACAAAACTCATGCACCACGTATTTCCACAGTCTACCGCTGTGCACGGAACATTAAAAGCATTCAAAAGTGCTGAGTGAATGAATGACCTTCGCTGAAAAAAGCATAGAGCATAGGTAAATAAACCATGTAGGTAGCAATCGGACAGAGCCCAAGCCTCGATTTACCACCAACTCACTGAGTTTCCCTGAAGTAGTGACAATCTCTTCAGTTCTCAGATTACCCAATTGTCATTTTTTAGATCTAACTAACATTTACATAGATTGCCTATATGCTAAATGCTGCTTTAAGGGCTTTAAATACAGGGACGCCTCAGTGGCTCAGTAGGTTAAGCAAGCATCTGACTCTTGGTTTTGGCTCAGGTCATGATCTCATGGGTTGTGAGATTGAGCCCCACCTCAGGGCTCCACTGGGTGGGGACCCTGCCTGAGATTCTCTGTCTCCCACTCCTGGCCTCTGTGCTCACTCGCTCTCTCTCTCAAATAAATAATTTTTTAAAAAAATAGAGCTTTAAATAAAATAATTCATTTAATCCTCACAACAATTCTATCATTAGGGCCAGGTTCCTGGGGAACAACAGAGGGCTCCGTGCTCAGAAGGACCTCGTGCCCAGAAGGACCCCATACTTGGTTTAATGGCTTTTCTGCCACCATCTGGTTTCACAAGGCACCCAGACTTCACATCACTGAAATTTGAACAAAGGGCTCTGCAAATTATGTAATAAATCCTGTCTATGAAGTGTTAGAACAATCATCATTCCCATTTTACAGATGCAGGAACTGAGGCAAAGAGAGGTAAGTAACTTGCCCAAGGTCCAAAAGCTGGTCATTATTGGAACCAGAATTCATACCCTGCACACCTCTGAACCCCCCCACCCGGGGAGGGAAGGAGGGGAGCCGGTGGAAGCCCTTATGCTCAGTTCCTTGCTGGTTCTGCAATCCTAACTTAGGTCCTTTACTAAGAGGAACGCTGCTTTCACTCTTTCCTCCTTCAATCAAGGCTTTTTATAGCTACAGAATTTTGGTGGATAAAGGAAAAAGAGATGTTGGGTTCACAAACAAGCCAAATTTGAAAAAAGAACTGCTTAGCTAAATGAAAGGTGAGAGGGTTTGAAACCGTCATGGCAGGGCCTTAGCTATTTAAATGACAAGCTAAACAGGATACCTTTGGGGCTATTTCAGACTCTGATCCCCAAATTAGAGCTTTTAGGAGTAGGATCCAGAGCCCTACATGGGAAAGACCAAGTTAGCTGGGAAGGGCCGATGCCACCGCAAAGGCGCAAAGGCGGAACACATCAAAGGGAGCACTGGGCACTGCCTTTTATAGAAACGCAAACAGCCCCACTGCCCCGTTGTCTCCCCCCCCCACCCCAGGGGCAAACATAAATAAAAGGTTTGCATCAGCTGAGGATCAAATACTAAAGAAAAGGATCAAGATATCTGAGGACTGGAGTCAAAGGTCAAGTCTCCTGTGGAGAGAAGCATCTGGCCTCCTTTGGCTCTCTGAGTTTCCTGCCAACCCTCTTCCATCCCCATCTTCTATCTAAGGTAACTGTGGGTGTTTCACTTTGACTAAAATCTATGAGCTCAAGGGGATGGACTGCAGACATTCCCCAGTAATCCCGGGCCTGGTCCAGACCACATAAACTCTGAGAGTTATTATTATTATTATTATTGGCTATTGTTCCATTTTCTGTCTGTGCTCTATGTTTGATTTTTTAAAAAATCAGAATGAAACTCTTTTATTTTATTAATTTCAAAACTAACTTCCAAATACAGATCCATAAAAAGGCCCAGATTCGGGCAGAAATGATGTCTCCAAAGAGAACTCTGGAAGCTGCTGCTTGGAACCCAGCACACTCCTTATTGCTAACTACACTTGTGCAGGGCAGACCAGAACCATGGGAGCTACACTGAAAAGAGAGACCCGCTAACTGATGGTGGAGTCTTACATGAAATGAATGGTTTTCAAAAATCTTCGGGTTCTCTGATAAAACTGCATGTCTTCTGATTGGAGTATGTAAAGCCAATACAGGGACCCATAGTTCTCAGACTATTGTGATTTTCTAATTGGTCAATAAGATCTCTGTACCTTCTAATATACAGTCAATTATTCATCATCAGTCTTCTTAGGAGGTCCCCCAACCTCTGTCTCCCTGCTCAGAACCACCAAGGACCAGGTAAGGATTCCCAAAGAGGCTTCCCTGTCCCCAAATCCATTCTGCATTTGGCTGATGTCAGATATCCTGTCCCCCCACCAGGAATTCCTTTCAGTGGCATCATTGCTCCCTGTGCAACCAAATGTCAGAAGCACCGACCCTGAAAGAACAAAGTTGAGGGTGTACCTGTGAAGGCCATAGTTGGCAGGAGGGGAGTTTGCCAGGATGGTGTCTGACCTGGATCCCTGAACACAAAAACCATCTGCAACCACACAGGTCACCGTCTAGGTTAACATCACATCACTCTTCCAGGAAACTTGGAAGATGATTGTAAATAACTTGAGTGTTTCAGGAACTTCCCTAAAATTCATTTATCCAAAGAGTAGACTGTTCAGTGGTCCTTGTTAGAGTAAATAACCACCTCTCAGAACAGTAGAGCCTTCAACCAGACTCATCAGGTGATTCTTTATGCTTTCTGACAGGTGTCCTTCTCAGTTTGTCAGTCAATTCTGAACTATTATATAACACACTTTGCCCAATCCCGATCGATCCCTGCCATGTTGAAAGACTCATCTTAAACCAGACCCCATATATATCCCACCTTTACCCTCCCACTGCCCGGAAGTTACTGACTCTGCTTTGTTTTATCTACATTTTGATATCTGAAGGCTCTTTTTTAGAGAGTCAGTAATCAATACTCCCCTCCCCTCCACAGCCAGCTCCAACCTGTTTGTCTCCCCTGATGGCACAAAGACCACATAATCAACAACTGGAGACTAGGAAGGCCTCTGGCTCTGTGAGAGTTGTGGAGCAAAGAACTGGGGCAGGCTTTCCTCCCAGTGGGTTGAGTGAGGACCTAGCAATCAGCACTGTAGGACCCACGGACCCCCAGGAAATGTTTTCCCTGTCCCTTGAGCAGTGAGCTAAGCCCTGCCTGACCTGGAAGCTAGGAAGGCCTAAGAGAAAAGAAACAGAGACTTCCCCTCCAGGGGTCTCAGCAATGGGTTAGCCGCCTACCTGTGTCTATTCTGCCTGGGACCCTAGCAGACTTGGCTGCCACCATTTGGAGACCCCAATGAGCAAAACCATGCTACAGCAAATGGGCAAAGGAAAACAGACACACATAAAAGGAGGCTCAGAGAGAGAGAGCAATCCATCAGGTAGTTCCAGTTTAGCACGTGCCAAGAGAAATAGAAGTGTAGGAGAATGCCAAAGGGAAAAAAAATAATAAAGTCCCAATTCAGGTCCAAAAACAGGTTAGAGCTAAAAATTATTGTTTTCCAGGTAACATTTCACAAGATGAGTTGAAGGAAAGGAAGGCCATGTTGATATCCAAAACGGTGGTGTAAAATAACTAAAGGAATAAATATCCTTTTTGCATAAGCAAAAATATAAATAGAACCATGAAAGAAAAGTGAAGAATTTTGAGAGAAAATGGTTATGATCCAAGAATCCTGTATCTAAATCACTTGTCAGTACAAATCATATGAGAGGTTCCAAGGCACAGAGGGAAAAAGAAAAGAGGAAAAAGAAACGATCAATAAACCTTGAATATATACACACGAACGTACAGATAACACTCGCACACACACACGTATATAGATACAGACGTGTACATCTTGATGATATGCATGTAAATGAATAATGGTCTAATATCTAAGAATGTTTATAAATGTACTAATAAGTTAACATTTAATGAACTATGAAAGCGGCAAAGAGGCACTGGATGGCTCAGTCAGTTAAGCGTCCCACTCAATCCCGGCTCAGGTTTGTGATGTCAGGGTCCTGGGATTGAGCCCTGAGTCAGACTCGTGCTCAGTGGGGAGTCTCTTTGAGATTCTTTCTCTCCCTCTCCCTCTGCCCCTCGCCCCCACTCTCTCTCAAATAAATAAACAAATCTTTTTTAAAAAGACTGTGAAAGACAGTGTTTCACATTCTTGTCATGCTGTAACTAACTTAACCCGCACAAAACCTTCATGTCGATGGTGCCAGTATTTTTTTTTTAAGATTTTTTTTATTTACTTATGTGACAGAGAGACAGCCAGCGAGAGAGGGAACACAAGCAGGGGAGTGGGAGAGGAAGAAGCAGGCTCCCAGCAGAGGAGCCCGATGTGGGACTCGATCCTGGAACGCCGGGATCACGCCCTGGGCCAAAGGCAGATGCTTAACGACTGCACTACCCTTCGCCCCTCTAAGATTAACCCCATTTCACCAAGAAAGACTGTGAGGCACAAAGCGATGAAGTAACTGACCTTTAGACACAGAACAAGAAAGGGGCAAAGCCAGGATTGAAACCCAGTCAGTGTGGTGCCAGATCCTAAATTTTTAAGCACAATAGGCCTGAACTGTTCTCAGATAGGGACTTTGGAAGAAGAAACATACCTCAAGGAGAAATTCTAACAAAAGCATACAATCAAAAGTTAACTGTTTCATGAAAAAAATATTGGCATTGAAAGTTGAATGTGGGGGGGGGCAGTAGGAAAATTTTAGAGTAAAAGTTCCAAAGGTCTCATCTGCTGGGAGAAAAGACAGAAGGAAGAGTAAAAATACTCTGGAGTCAGCTAATCAAGATGGGAGGGACATATGGTGAAGTAGAAAGAGCGTCTTGATAAGGGAAATCATTGGTGCCTTGTTTTCAACAATGGTGGAGAAATAGGTATGTAATTATGAGAACCAAAAATGGAAGATAGATTGGAAAAGCATAGAAATTATCAGGGGAAAGGGAATGAATTACAATTTGATCAGACCTATGAAAGAAAGGAAAAGAGAAAATAGCCGTCTAAAAAAAATATAACAAACATAAAATCAGATATAAGGAATAAAATCTAATGCATCAATCCTTAAACTACAAAGCAGAGAATGTCAGATTGGGTTAACAAAGAAATCGTAACTGTATGGACTAACAAGGAAAACACATAAAACAAGTGATAAAGATTTGCCTTTGGGGCACCCGGGTGGCTCAGTCGGTAAAGCCTTTGCCTTCAGCTCAGGTCATGATCCCAGGGTCCTGGGATGGAGCCCCATGTCGGGCTCCTTGCTCAACGGGGAGGCTGCTTCTCCCTCTCCCTCTGCTGCTCCCCGTGCTTGTCCTCCCAATCTCTCTCTCTCTGTGTCAAATAAATAAAATCTTGTAAAAAAGAAAAAAGATTTGCCTTCATAAGGATAGAGGATTGGATTTAATTTCAATCCTTCCAAAATTACAGCAAAAGATTTTGTAATGAATGAGCACAGAACCTTAAANGTGTCAAATAAATAAAATCTTGTAAAAAAGAAAAAAGATTTGCCTTCATAAGGATAGAAGATTGGATTTAATTTCAATCCTTCCAAAATTACAGCAAAAGATTTTGTAATGAATGAGCACAGAACCTTAAAGAGACAGAGGAGAGGAGGCAACAGAAAGTTTTAGGTCTGGAAATATCCAGATGTGAGAATGACAGGGGCTGAGCGCACCAGAGGGTATAAACAAACCATCAGCAGGGAAAGTCAAAAACCAACTCAATTTACATCATAGAATCCTCCAAAGTCTCCACAATGGGTGGCCCCCCGGAGATGTCTGGAGGGGAGGATAAGTGAGAAACTAAAATAAGGAGGATGGGTTGAAATCTGAGACATAGTCAGACCCTTAAATTTTCTGTTCTACTCCATACTTGCCAGTAGAAGAGTGGTGTTTTATTCTCTGGAGAAAGGAGGAGAGAGGATGAGTGGGTACACCCACCTGGAAATGGGGCAGAGTGGTGGAGGGGTGTTAAGTGAAAGTACAGGTCTTCCCGTCGTCCCCTTCCCCAGTGCAGGCAGACGGGAGACTGGGAGATTCTTCTCAGGAAAATGGACAGGCCCAAGAAGACAGGTCTAAAGAGATGGATCCCAGGAGGAGGAGCTCCCAACAAACACAATAGCAAACAACAAAAACCACAAAGCAATTTGGAAGATGCAGAGACTACTGAAAGAGGAAAAAGAAATTCTTAAAATATATGTAGCTAGAGGGTGAGGGGGATGCGTGGAAGAGACAAAGGGGATTAAAATTACACTTACTGTGATGAGCACTGAGCAAGTATAGAATTGTTGAATCATTATATTGTATACCTAATATAACTAATATAACACTGTGTGTTAATTATACTTCAATCAATATATATATGTTCAGATGTGATATGTATATTCAGAATATATATATTTATACTCAGATTTAAGAGAAGATGAAACATCCATGAAACAAAAATAGGATAGTATAAAACAAGCATTCAGAGAAGGAAAAGAAGTTCTTTGATTAAGACCATGAGGAGCGCCTGGCTCTCTCAGTCGGGAGAGTGACTCTTGAGCTCAGGGTCATGAGTTCAAGCCCCACAGGGGGTATAAAGCTCACTTTAAAAAAAAATTAAGAACATGAAAGTAGAAATGAAAAATTCAGTAGAAAGGGTGGAAAAGAAAATTAAGGGCCTACCAGCAAGTAGAACCAAAAGGCACAGAGATGGAAAATGGAACATGGTGGGGAATAAGAAAATTAGAGGACTAATCCCACCATCATTTGAATTATGGGAGTTCCAGAAAGTAAAAAGGTAGAAAATATACCTCGAAGTTAAAGGCTTTAGTTAAGGTCTGTAACTAATTGATTATGGGTGATTAAAGTACACAATAGCAGAGATATACGAATGTATGTTCGTATAATGAATGTGAGGTATTTTATGAAGGAAAAAGATTAATTTGGGGTTTAAAGTAAAATGTCTGGTCCCAAGATGTAATTGAAGATAGTAAAAGAAAAAAAACTTGAATGGGTACAAGGTGTAGAAATTTTGAAGAAAAGTGAAAGTGTGCCCAAATTTGCTAAATCCAAGAAAGTCAAATTAAATATACAATATAATATCACTTTATACATCATTGGACTGATAACCTCTTAAAGACAGAAAACTTCTCTTGTTGGCAGGGCTCGGGGAAAACAGAGCTGTGGATTGCTAGATTAATGTCTTCTTGGAGAGCGAACTGACAGCATCAGCTAAAATTAAAGTTCTGTATAGCCTTTCCGCCAGAAGTCCCACTCCCGGGAGTCTACCCTACAAAAAAGGAAAGCCGCAGTACGGACCCTAAAACACAAGAGCATTTACTGAATCCGGTATGTGACGGCAAAAATGGACGCAAAGCGCGTGCCCGTCAGCAGGAGAAGGCTGATTCAATCACAATATTGTTATACAAAGAATTGTCATATAACCACTCAAAAGAATGAATTAGAGCCACTGAGGTTGGCTTGGGGGGATTATTCTAGAGGTTGTTGAGAGAAAAGCAAGATACAGAAGAGCCTGTATAATGCAATTTTTTTGTAAAAATACATATACATAGTCATAAGTAGGCTTATGCATAGCTGTGCTTGAATGTGATTATATGGGCATGGAGAGAACCGTGAAAGGACGCTTTTGTTAACATGGGCTGGGAGGAAGAGCAGTGGGGAATATGGGGACTCTAATGACAGGGGGAGGGGAAACCAAGCCAAAAAGAAAAGAAATTTACTTAAATAAGGAGGCAAGATTTGATGACACTTATTCATTTATACATAGGTGTATGAAGTTTTTTCCTAACTTATAGGGGAAAATATTGTTTTATTTTCAAAAAAGGGAGAGCATTATTTGATACATTTAATTAATTGTCATTTTGTGGAGCACAGTCTGAAAAGGATCTGAACAGACATTTTTCCAAAGAAGACATAAGGATGGCCAGCAGGTGCATGAAAGAGAAGGGATGACCACCTCTAGGAAGGCTGAGAAAGATCAGAGAGAAAGGCCTTCTTTAAGCATAGGATCCCCCGGGGGCAATCTCTACTTCCCATTTTGGCGTCCTAGAGACAGAAAGCAAAAGATCAGGACTGGTCCAGAGGCTAATCTGCAACTGGGTCCCACCACTAAACTGGTGCTAGATACCAGGGTGGAAATCTCACAGTCCCAGGTACAGTAGGAGGCAGCCAATGAGAGTTTCTTCCCCGCTCATCATGAAACAGTGTGCATCTCAATGTGAGAAGTCCTATCTCCATGCCCTGTGAGTGGTCCTTCACTAGGTCCCAGAGTTTGGCTGGGGACAGCCAGTTATTTACAAATAACTATTAAATGTATCTAGTCGGGGGCAGAGCTAGGCCTGTGTGCCCCCAGAGAATTGATCAATGAGTCTCCAAGGCATGAGAAGACCGCAGGAAGGACGCAGTTGAGAAGCCACTGCATGCAGAAAGAGAATGTCCACCTCGGTTAATGGGGATTAGCTGGAGGACGTGCTGTGGTTCATAGCAGTCGTACTTTCGGGGTGATGCTTCCGGGAGTGCTGTAATTAGAGATGGCCACACACACATTCTGTCATTCAGGCAGGTCAACAAATACGCAGCCCTTTCCTGTGTGTGATTCCAAATACTCCCAGCTCAGGACAGTGTCAAGTTTCTATGCAGGACTTTTCTAATCCAGACAAGCTTTCCCTCTGAGCAAAGAAGCTTCTCAAATTCTTGGTATGTGGGTAAGGCAGGTCAGCGAGGAGTGGAAAACAGCAAAGCTCGCCTCCACGTGGACAAGTTGTTGCTTGTTGCTTGTTGTTCAGTCCACTGTGTGGTTGTAAATGAAATGACCACTGGGGAGGGGGGGCATATGCAGACCACACACAATGGGAAGGGGAGAAAGGAAGGCATTTAACTGTGGAAAGGGGTTTGTTCTGCTGGGACAACAGTAGTCTAAATATAAATCCATAGCTCTTGCTGAGAGGAGACCTGGAGAATGTTTCTGGAAGGAGAACTGAAGGAACCTCAAAAGGAAAATGATGTGTTGTTTTTAAAGGATCATCTGGGGTGATGCTGACGCCAGTGGTCCAAGGACCACCCTTTGAGGAGCGGGGCCTTCGGGAACACAAGCCCTGAGACTGATTGACAAGAAAATATGTATCAAAAAGAAAAAATGCAAACAGCATCATGGCTGGGGTTTGTGTTGATGGGAGGGAACCCAACAGGGTGGGCCACTGGGTTGGAAAACCATGAAGGATGAGAATAGGATGGCCCTTTTGAAGTAACTTGCTACCTACTAATAAATACCTAGTACAAAGGAATTTGTCAGAAGTTCTTAAGAGAGACACATAGAAATATCCTCTTTACCTTGATTTTGTCACCTGACCCAGGGAACTCAGTCAGTTACCAAGAAGGCAGGCGAGAGATGCCCTATGCAAGAGAAAGCATCACGGAGCCGCTTTGTGTCAAAAACCAACCTAACAGGGGCGCCTGGGTGGCACAGCGGTTAAGCGTCTGCCTTCGGCTCAGGGCGTGATCCCGGCGTTACGGGATCGAGCCCCACATCAGGCTCTTCTGCTATGAGCCTGCTTCTTCCTCTCCCACTCCCCCTGCTTGTGTTCCCTCTCTCGCTGGCTGTCTCTATCTCTGTCGTATAAATAAATAAAATCTTAAAAAAAAAAAAAAACCAACCTAACAAATGAAAAGAAGTACAAAATACAAAACCCACCCCCACCTGGTCATTGCCAGGCTAAAGGTGGGAGTGGGTCCCCACAACACAGTTCTGACCCAGCAGACCAGGCTCACTCTTCACTCCCTAGACCACTCACAGGTCAGAGTAGGGGCAGGTGTAGAGGTCACCATGAAAGTAATGGGCATGCCACAAGCGACTGTGTTCTTTGGGTGCATTCTTCTCCCAGGTCTTTAATTTATTGCGCGTGGCCTTCAGGGCACCAGGAATCCAGGGCAGCCCAATGTGTTCTGGCTCCCTTCCCTAGGATACCAGTGCAGATTTGGAGGGGAGGAGGAAACTATGGAAAAGTGGGAGGTGAAGACAATTTGAGTTTTGCTACAAAGATCCTAGAATGTACCAAGCTCCACTGACACATTCCCCAGTTGCCTAGACAAATTAATATGCTTTTGAGTTAGGGTCTGTTTGCATGCAGAGCCTCCTTATTCAAATATATAGCCATATAATTAAGATTATTTTAGCTGCAAGTAACCAAAATCCCAACTCAAAGAACTAAAACAAAAGAAAATCTGTAGGATACATACAAGACAGCGTTGAGATAGACTAGTTCCAGTGTTGATTAATTCAGTGGCTTGATGACTTCATCATTGACCCAGTGTATTAGTCCGGATTCTCCAGAGGGAAAGAACCACTAGGATTCATATAGATATATAGAAAGTATTTATTATAAGAGATTGGCTCATGCAGTTACAGAGGCTAAGAAGTCCCATGATCTGCCATCTGCAAGAGGGAGGCCCAGGGAAGCTAATGCCCATCACCCATTTAGGCCATCCCCCCCACCCACCTGCCTCCAGCAACCCTCAGTTTGTTCTCTATTAACTATAGAGTGTCTTATGGTTTTTGCTTCCTTAAGCTCTGCTGTTCTCATTGTGTTGGTTTTATCCTTCTATCTTTGCCGTGGTCACGGGATGGTAGTAGCAGTTCCAGAGGTTATAGCTAGATATGACAAAATCAATATAAGAAGAAAATGTTGGGGCGCCTGGTGGCTCAGTCAGTTAAGCCTCGGACTCTTCATTTTGGCTCAGGTCATGATCTCAGGGTCCTGCAGTTGAGCCCTGCGTCGGGCTCCGTACTCAGTGGGGACTCTACCTGAGGATTCTCTCTCTCTCCCTCTCCTTCAATCTCTCTCCCTGTTCACATGCTTGCTTGCTCTCTCTCTCTCAAATAAGTAGATAAATCCTTAAAAGAAGAAAATGTTTATTCTTGTATATCTCTGTTAGGAATCTTTGCCATATTCCCCTGTATTACATATCTACTCTTGTATTAAAAAAAAAAA
>NC_048218.1:14873053-14880107 GCF_002007445.2 Ailuropoda melanoleuca
CCTATGCAAGAGAAAGCATCACGGAGCCGCTTTGTGTCAAAAACCAACCTAACAGGGGCGCCTGGGTGGCACAGCGGTTAAGCGTCTGCCTTCGGCTCAGGGCGTGATCCCGGCGTTACGGGATCGAGCCCCACATCAGGCTCTTCTGCTATGAGCCTGCTTCTTCCTCTCCCACTCCCCCTGCTTGTGTTCCCTCTCTCGCTGGCTGTCTCTATCTCTGTCGTATAAATAAATAAAATCTTAAAAAAAAAAAAAAACCAACCTAACAAATGAAAAGAAGTACAAAATACAAAACCCACTCCCCACCTGGTCATTGCCAGGCTAAAGGTGGGAGTGGGTCCCCACAACACAGTTCTGACCCAGCAGACCAGGCTCACTCTTCACTCCCTAGACCACTCACAGGTCAGAGTAGGGGCAGGTGTAGAGGTCACCATGAAAGTAATGGGCATGCCACAAGCGACTGTGTTCTTTGGGTGCATTCTTCTCCCAGGTCTTTAATTTATTGCGCGTGGCCTTCAGGGCACCAGGAATCCAGGGCAGCCCAATGTGTTCTGGCTCCCTTCCCTAGGATACCAGTGCAGATTTGGAGGGGAGGAGGAAACTATGGAAAAGTGGGAGGTGAAGACAATTTGAGTTTTGCTACAAAGATCCTAGAATGTACCAAGCTCCACTGACACATTCCCCAGTTGCCTAGACAAATTAATATGCTTTTGAGTTAGGGTCTGTTTGCATGCAGAGCCTCTTTATTCAAATATATAGCCATATAATTAAGATTATTTTAGCTGCAAGTAACCAAAATCCCAACTCAAAGAACTAAAACAAAAGAAAATCTGTAGGATACATACAAGACAGCGTTGAGATAGACTAGTTCCAGTGTTGATTAATTCAGTGGCTTGATGACTTCATCATTGACCCAGTGTATTAGTCCGGATTCTCCAGAGGGAAAGAACCACTAGGATTCATATAGATATATAGAAAGTATTTATTATAAGAGATTGGCTCATGCAGTTACAGAGGCTAAGAAGTCCCATGATCTGCCATCTGCAAGAGGGAGGCCCAGGGAAGCTAATGCCCATCACCCATTTAGGCCATCCCCCCCACCCACCTGCCTCCAGCAACCCTCAGTTTGTTCTCTATTAACTATAGAGTGTCTTATGGTTTTTGCTTCCTTAAGCTCTGCTGTTCTCATTGTGTTGGTTTTATCCTTCAACTGACTTTTGCCGTGGTCACANTGCCCATCACCCATTTAGGCCATCCCCCCCACCCACCTGCCTCCAGCAACCCTCAGTTTGTTCTCTATTAACTATAGAGTGTCTTATGGTTTTTGCTTCCTTAAGCTCTGCTGTTCTCATTGTGTTGGTTTTATCCTTCTATCTTTGCCGTGGTCACGGGATGGTAGTAGCAGTTCCAGAGGTTATAGCTAGATATGACAAAATCAATATAAGAAGAAAATGTTGGGGCGCCTGGTGGCTCAGTCAGTTAAGCCTCGGACTCTTCATTTTGGCTCAGGTCATGATCTCAGGGTCCTGCAGTTGAGCCCTGTGTCGGGCTCCGTACTCAGTGGGGACTCTACCTGAGGATTCTCTCTCTCTCCCTCTCCTTCAATCTCTCTCCCTGTTCACATGCTTGCTTGCTCTCTCTCTCTCAAATAAGTAGATAAATCCTTAAAAGAAGAAAATGTTTATTCTTGTATATCTCTGTTAGGAATCTTTGCCATATTCCCCTGTATTACATATCTACTCTTGTATTAAAAAAAAAAAATCACTCCAAAATTTAACAGTTAAGGCAGGGATTGGCAAATTTTCTTTCCATAAAGAACTAAATGATAAATATATTTGACTTTGTGAGTCACATAGTCTCTATCACAATTACTCAACCCTACTATTGTAATGGGAAAGCAACCATAGCCAATATGTGAATCAGTAGACATGACTGTGTTCCAATAAAACTTTATTTAAAAAACAAGCAGCAGGCTGGATTTGGCCTTTCACTTATAGTTTGCCAACTCCTGGCTTAAAACAACAAACATCTTTTACCTCACACTGTATCTATAGGTCAGGATTCTGGGCACAGCTGAGCTGGGTGGTCCTGGCTCAGAGTCTCTCATGAGGTTGCAGTCAACCTGGGGCAGTGCTTCTCTGAAGTCTTGACCAAAGCTAAAGGATCTGCTCCCAAGATGGCTCCTTCAAGAGGCCTCATGATGTGTACCTGTCCATAGGACTGCTTAAGTGTCCTAACAACATGCCAGCTGGCTTCCTCCAGAATGTGAGATCCAAGAGAGAGAGAAAGGAAAAAGTCATGACCTGGTCATACATATTTTGTCATATGCTATGCTTTGGAATTGAGTCATTTGTCCAGCCCACACTCAAGAGATAGGGAGTTAGTGTCTCTCTTGTGAGGGGTCAAAAGATATAAACAACAAGGCAATGGTATCAAATCAGTCTTAATTTCTTGGGCCAAATGTATGCTCCATTTCTAATCATTGAGATTTAGCCTTATTCCTGAAACCTGTTTCTACCATGTACTTGATTTCTCTGTTCCCTGGACCTCATTTATTTGACCTAAAACTCCCCCAAGATGGAGAGAATCTTCAAGCAGACTCCCCGCTGAATGCAAAGCCTGGTGCAGGGCTCAAATGAATTCATGACCTGAGCCAAAACCAAGAGTCGGATGTTCAACCCATTGAGCCACCCAGGTGTCCCCCAAGACTCTTTTTCACATGTGCTACTGGGAAGTCACAGGTCTGCCATGTGTGGTTGTACAGTGTGTACACTGTGTAAGGGACCCAGGTGAGATGAAAAATTGGGGCCGAAATCCAGCCTGTGCTCTGCTCATCAAGCCTTGTTCCCGAAGAAGGAAACAATTTTTGTCATTCTTTTGCCTGGAGGAGCCACCCTTGCAATGATCTATGTAAGGTGACTTATATACCTGGGATGTTGATTTTCTGCATGATTTGTCCCTAACCTTGGTATATTTGTCTGTAACTCGAGCCTGTTGAGATTTAGTTGGATCCTGATTCTGATATTCACCACATTCCCTATGTCTTCATCGCTTTCTGTCAGGGGGTTACACATACCCAGAGAATACATGAGACAATTCTTTCGGGTTCAGGTTTAAAAAAAAAAAAAGAACTTCTATTTCTAGAGGGTTTTATTCATCTAGAGAAAGAAAGAAATTAAGCCTTACTATTAGTTAATTAATTAATATCAGTTCATGTTTATAAATTAATGTTGGCAGATGTTCACAATTTATAAATAAATATATGTATATTGAGGTAGATACTCAGAAGTTTTTATAGATGCATGATCAAGAAATATTAGACTATTGTTTTATATCATCATCTAAGTCACTGATAAAAATTTTAAATAAGGCCAGGCTGAAAACAGAACCTAGGGTGAACACTGATCCACTAGGCTGTGTGATATCAGTACAATTTGACCCAGCATCTAAGCCTTGTGTAACAGATACTCCATGCTAGGCAGCCTCTAAGACGGTCTCCAGTGACCCCAGCTCCTGCTTTTCACACCCACGTAAATGACATTTTGCATGACCGATCATGCAGCTTTGTAAAAATCCTAAGCCAGAGATGTCCTACCAAGCCACCCCCAGATTCCTGACCCACAGAAACTGTGAGATAAAAAATGTTCGCTGTCATAAGTTGGTAAGTCCAGGAATTATTTATAACACAGCAATAGGTAACTAATAGACTCTTCTAAGTGATTTGTAATAGCTCTCTCTAAACTTGCAACAACAAGCAAGCCTGCAAACTAAACATTAGCATCCCAGTTTTACAGATGAGTAAAGAAAGGCTCAGAGTATTTAAATGGCTTTCCCAGGTTTAAAACAGCTAGTAAATGACAGGATTCAAATGTTAAACCCAGTTTGACTCTAAAATCCAGACTCTTTTCCACTTCCAATAAGTTATTCCCTTATCTAGCTCTATGACCTTGAGCCAGTAACATCAACCTCTTAGTTTCCTCATCAGTAAAATTGGGAATGAAACAAATTATTCGTCTCTAATATTATAAAATTTCATCCCCATCCTCTGCTTTGGCCATAGCCCAAGAAGCAAGTTTAAGTGATTTTTATGCTAGAGAATGTTGGTGGTGAGGGGCGAGGGTTTTAAGATCACTGATTTAGCTAAAGAAATACGCTGAAGTCCGAAACCACTGAGACTTAGCAATCACCATTGTTTCTGTAGCTGATGCCAGCAGCTTCCCGAACGTCCCAGTGCTGCCACTCAGAGGATAAAAGGGGGATGCCGTCTATTTCTTAAGAGGAAAAGAAGCTTCTACTCTAACAGAGATCCCCCAGCAGCAACAAATGTAACGAAAGTAATAAAACTTACTTTTGCTGCAACTCCACGTACATCCCTTAATAGTGTGATGTGACAGAAAGAACATTGGGAAGCAATGCGGAGAAAGAGATAGCGTAGTGACAAAGAGGGACACCATGATCGCCAGTGTGATAACTGTAGATGTATTTACACATTCTTTTTTTTTTTTTTTTAAGAAAGAGAGAGAGAGAAAGCACGAGTGGGGAGGAGGGGCAGAGAGAGAGGGATAGAGAATCTTAAGCAGGCTCCACGCTCACCCCGGAGCTCAATGCGGGGCCTCGATCTCAGGACTCTGAGATCATGACCTAGTGGTTTTAACCTAGGTCAGTCGCTTACCTGACGGAGCCACCCAGGCGCCCCAATTTACACATTCTGAGATGCTGTTTTACTTCATTTTGCTTTACTGTCATTTTCACCGGCTTTTCGTGTGTGTTCTGTTTTGAATCTTTCAATCTGTGCCACTGTGTCTTCAAAAACCAGTGTTTTCAGCTAAGCCTCAAACCCAAAAACAGGGGAGCCATTGCCCTAAGCCCTAGGACAATGGCCCAACTTGGTCAGGGAGGGGACCTTTCAGCAGAGGCCACATCAAAACTCCACCTGCCGCTTCAGCGTCTTGGAGTTAAAGGAATAGAGAGTTTCCACTCTATCCTGATGAGGAGACTGCTGCCCTCATAACTGAGGACACAAAGTCCAGATAAATAAACAGGTAGATAAAGGTAGATGAAGGTACAACGAGTTCCTGTCTTCCTCAGTGGAAGAAGGCCCAATAACAAATCTCTCTTCGGGTTTGATACTATTTAACAAGGCAGTCTAGTTGGAAGCTTATGGGCTTTGCTGTGTGGTCATTCGTTTCTTCTATGGCTCTGCCACTTACTAGCTAGGTGAACACAGACAAGTTATTTGCCTTCTCTAAGCCTTCATTTCCACCTTTGCAAAAAGGAGGGAATTGTGATACCTCCCTTGTGTATTATTGTGAAGGTTAAAGAAGGTAGAACAGGGCACAGTGGTGCAAACAGTGGGGATTTGAGAAATCCTTTATTTTCTTTTTTTTTTTTGCGTGCTGTTTTTTCTCTCAAGAAATTTCCATTTTTAAAAATCACTCCGACTGCTCTAGGGAGACCATATAAAAATAGAAAGAATGGAAACAAGGACATGAGTCCAGAGGCTACTGCAGTTACAAAAGGGAGATACCAGTGGCTTGGACTCAGAGGGTATCAGTGGAAAGAGAGAGAAGTGGGTAGACCTGGGATGTATTTTAAGGCTTTGTATTTTGTGCTTCCTCTTTTCATTTCTTGGGTTGCTTTTTGACACAAAGCGGCTCCGTGATGCTTTCTCTTGCATAGGGCATCTCTCGCCTGCCTTCTTGGTAACTGACTGAGTTCCCTGGGTCAGGTGACAAAATCAAGGTAAAGAGGATATTTCTGTGTGTTTCTCTTATGAACTTCTGACAAATTCCTTTGTACTAGGTATTTGTTAGTAGGTAGCAAGTTACTTCAAAAGGGCCATCCTATTCTCATCCTTCATGGTTTTCCAACCCAGTGGCCCACCCTGTTGGGTTCCCATCAACACAAACCCCAGCCATGATGCTGTTTGCATTTTTTTCCTTTTTTTCTCTTTTTTTTAAGATTTTTATTTATTTATTTATTTGACAGAGATAGAGACAGCCAGCGAAAGAGGGAACACAAGCAGGGGGAGTGGGAGAGGAAGAAGCAGGCTCATAGCGGAGGAGCCTGATGTGGGGCTCGATCCCACAACGCCGGGATCACGCCCTGAGCTGAAGGCAGATGCCTAACTGCTGTGCCACCCAGGCGCCCCACATTTTTTTCTTTTTGATACATATTTTCTTGTCAATCAGTCTCAGGGCTTGTGTTCCCCAAGGCCCTGCTCCTCAAAGGGTGGTCCTTGGACCACTGGCGTCAGCATCACCCCAGATGATCCTTTAAAAACAACACATCATTTTCCCTTGAGGTTCCTTCAGTTCTCCTTCCAGAAACATTCTCCAGGTCTCCTCTCAGCAAGAGCTATGGATTTACATTTAGACTACTGTTGTCCCAGCAGAACAAACCCCTTTCCACAGTTAAATGCCTTCCCTTCTCCCTTCCCATTGTGTGTGGACATGTTACCCAGACTTGCGCTGTCCGATATGGTGAATATATAAACTTGGCCACAGTGCCTATAGGAAAATGGTTAATTTCAAGGGGATTCAGAAGTGGGAGGGAGGATAGATGGGAATAAAGGGGACTAAGAGTACACTTATCGTTGAGTAATGTATAGACTCCCCACAGCGGTCATTTCATTTACAACCGCACAGCTGTCTGAACATCAAGCAACTCGTCCATGTGGCGGCGAGCTTGGCTGTTTTCTACTCCTCGCTGACCTACCTTACCCACATACCATGAGGTTTTAAGTTTAGAGCTGACAAGATTTACTGTAGGGCTGAAGGAAAGCTAAAAATCCCTGTTAAAATTTATATTTAGCTTATTTCATCCCAAAGAAGCAAACTTGACCCTATCCTGTGTAGATTATCATTGTCCAAAGAACTTTCAGTGAAGATGGAAATGTCCTATCTAGGTGCTATCCGATACAGTAGACATTAGCCACATAAGCCTTTTGAGCACTTGCAGCATGGCAAGTATGACTAAGGAATTGAGTTTTTAATTTTATTTAATGTTTTTTTTTAAAGATTTTATTTATTTATTTGACAGAGATAGAGACAGC
>NC_048218.1:14880183-14891160 GCF_002007445.2 Ailuropoda melanoleuca
TGGGGCTCGATCCCATAACGCCGGGATCATGCCCTGAGCCGAAGGCAGACGCTTAACCGCTGTGCCACCCAGGCGCCCCTAATGTTTTTATTTTAATTCCAGTGTAGTTAACATACAGTGTTATATTAACTTCAGGTAGACAATATAGTGATTCAACAATTCTATACATTATTCAGGGCTCATTATGATAAGTGTACTCTCAGTCCCCTTTATCTATTTCATCTATCCCCCACCCACTTCTGATTCCCCTTAAAATTAATCATTTTCCCTGTAGTCACTATGACCAAGTTTATATATTTACCATATTGGACAGCACAAGTCTGGGTAATATGCCCCCTAGATGTTTCCCATTATAATTCCTTCCAATTATACAGACACAATTTACAGAGTCTACAATTTGCTCTCACATTCACTTTTATGATCTTGTCCAGACTTAACTACTTGACCAGTTTCTATTGACTGAGCTAGAACCTGGGGAAAAAGTATCAAGACTTCCCTACTTCAGTTCACCCCAATACCATAACATTCAGGGATAACCCATTCTGACCAACTGTACACATCACTATAAAAATTATATCTTCACGTGTTTTCATTAAACTGGAATATTGGTCTTCTGCCTAAGTTATGTGAAGTCAATTGCTATAGAAACTATATATCATGGTGCTTGGCCACNTACCATATTGGACAGCACAAGTCTGGGTAATATGCCCCCTAGATGTTTCCCATTATAATTCCTTCCAATTATACAGACACAATTTACAGAGTCTACAATTTGCTCTCACATTCACTTTTATGATCTTGTCCAGACTTAACTACTTGACCAGTTTCTATTGACTGAGCTAGAACCTGGGGAAAAAGTATCAAGACTTCCCTACTTCAGTTCACCCCAATACTATAACATTCAGGGATAACCCATTCTGACCAACTGTAGACATCACTATAAAAATTATATCTTCACGTGTTTTCATTAAACTGGAATATTGGTCTTCTGCCTAAATTATGTGAAGTCAATTGCTATAGAAACTATATATCATGGTGTTTGGCCATGCTGCCTATAGGAAAAACTATTAATTTCAAGAGGATTCAGAAGGATGGCTATGACCTAAACAAACTGGTAATAAATCCACTGTCTTCTAGCCTAAAAACTGAAGTGTTCATCACACCACAGGTACCTAGCAGACATCTCAAGGTTGACTTATGGAGAATTATAGTGGTGATTGTTAAAATTGAAAACAAATTTTAATTGTGTTTTATCTCCTATTTTATGCATAATAGTAATATTTCCAATTTCCTTTTCTCTTTTCTTCCTTTCTTTTTTTTTCTCATTTTCCCTAGGCTGTTTCCCTCCACAAGGCCTGCCAGGCAAAGCCTTATCATTGCCTAAAATCACACATAGATCTCACAAAGCATTTAGACCTGAAGCCAGACTAGCTAATACAAATTTTGCACATTTAACAAGTTAAGACACTGTTTTGCTCTGTTGACTAAGCAAAGAAGCCTATCAAATCAACCAATGCTTATTGATGGAATTGTTTCCAGCAATGATTCTTCGAGTGTGGCCCCTGGACCAGTAACATCAGCATCACCTGGAAACGTCTTAGAAATTCAAATTCTCGGACCCCAGCCTGGACTTTCTGAATCAGAAAGTGTGGGGATGAGGCCCAGCAATTTGTGTTTTAACAAGCCCCCAGGTGATTCTCATGCATGTTAAAGTTTGAGAGTCATTGCTCTAGAGGAGAGTTTCTCAAATTCAGCACTGTTGGCATTTTAGGACTGATCATTCTGTGTTGTAGGGAGGTATCCTGTGCATTGTAGGATGTTTAACTGAGTCTCTAGAATCTACTGATGGATTCCAGCACCATCAGCTTCATGTGACACCCCAAAATACCTCCAGACTCAATCTCCAATGCCAAATATCCCCTGGAGGGACACAATTGTCCCCAGTTGAGAAACACCCTAGAGTCACAACTATGGCCTGGACTGGTCCAAGCCTAAATCATGACATATAAACAATCACATCAATAACATATATGCATTCAAGTGTTCACAGGTATGTGACAATGGGACACAAACTAAGGTTAAATCATTTATGGTTTACAAAGCACTTTCCTATATATGTCACTTGTTCTCACATTAATCCTATGCAGAAGGTAATTATCATCATTCTCGTATTACTCGGAAGGAAACTGAGATTCAAAAAGGTACTTGATGTGCCCAAAGTCACTGCCTGCTAAGTAGCCAGGCTGGAACTCAAACCCAGATGTTTCCTTTTCATAGATAAAGAGAAATATCTTATTAGATGGGCTATAGAGGGGTATTTCTATCCTTGAAAAATGTCATTGCTTTTGGAACAGATCCAATATTAGCTGAGAAATAATAGTTGTAGGAATACTTCCACAGCATGTTCAATATGAAATGTGTTGTGTATGCAAGAGTAAGGTAAGCCTGTCCATAGACAGCACAGGCTGTTACTTGGAAAGAAAATCTTTGGGACAGTTTCTGTGAGCCTTAGAGATACTGGGGAGATTTGTACTCAGATCAGAGAAGAACAAAACAGCACAGCTAAACAAAGTCTGGAAGATTCTTTCTCCTTTAAACCACACCTTTTTGGAGAAAGTGAAACAGAATCAGAATCATCGGCTGAACGAGAGAGAGAAAGAGAAAAACCCAGAACACCGGAGAGCCATTGTCCCACTGTGACCCAGATCCTCACAGAATGAAGTGCTGTCCTACCAGCATTATGCTCCTAGGGAGCAGCGTGCAAAAAGCCCACAAGGCCACAGCTTCCAGAGAGTGGATGTAATACTCATCCAGAGGCGAGCTGGGGATTTCCACGGGCACAGTAATAGACTTTGGCTTCTGAGTGAACATCCAATCACCAGCAGCCAACTTGCTGACCTTTGGACGGTCCTCCAACAAGGCCAAACTTGTTGCAGAGCATAAAACTGAAATTCTAAATAAAGATCAAGGCCAACTCAAAGTCACCATGAGACAAATGACCCCAAAGAAACCTTTGATGTCAGTTCTTTTTTGCTCTGAGAAGAATCTGAAACCTCTTGCCTCTTCTTTAGAGAGGATTATTAATGGTCCTATAAACTGGAGTTTAAATCTGGAAACCTTTCTAATCAGAGGAAAGAGCACCGGGCCTGGAGTCAGAAGGCCCGGGTTCTGGTTCTGGATGTCCAATAGCGAAACCACTCAACCTGCTCTGTGTCAGGTTTGGGTTTTTTTGTTTTTTGTTTTTCCATAAAGCAGAGAGATGTGACTACAGAAAATCTAGGATTCCTTCCGTGAGTATAATACTCTTTATCAACATCTGAAGCTTGCAGCTAATATACCCACAACTTGGGAAACACCATGCATGATGTTTAAAAAGCTAGGATTTAAGAATCATTCAGACCTAGCATGAAATCCCAGCTCTGGTGTGTTCGTTGGGCCACACAGGACAGCTCCCTAACCCTTCCTATCCTCAGTGACCTCATCGTTAAAATAGAGGTGATGGTAATAGTACCCAACCCAAAAGGCTATTGTAACTATTAAATGGAATCATATGGATAAACAATTACGCACAGTCCTTGGCACATAGGAAATATGAAATAAATGGTAGTTGTTATTATACATTTGAAAATGAACACTCGGAAAAATAAAATTGAAGGGTTTTTTTTTAAAGATTTTATTTATTTATTTATTTGAGAGACAGAGAACATGTGTGAGAGAGAGAGTATGAGCAGGGGGAGGGGCAGAGGGAGAAGCAGACTCCCCGCTGAGCAGAAGCCCCATTCAGGGCTTGATCCCAGAATCCTGGGATCATGACTTGAACCAAAGGCAGCCGCTTAACTGACTGAGCCATCCAGGCACCCCCAAAATTGAAGGTTTTGATTAAAATCTGTACCTCACATTGTGACAGAAGGAATGAGAGCCACTTACAAATTGGCTAATAAATATTATTGATATTCTATCAAAAATCTCCCAGAACTGGTAGATAAAAGTCTCTCAGAGGAACATAGACCATTTCTCATGTTTCCTGCTTCCAAATTAATAGATAATTAAACATAAAGGGTCCCTGCCTGTGTAACATCACTTTGTAATTTGCTGTGTCCTGCTAGTTTTTAGTTAGGGATAACACATACATACACAAAAGAGTGAGGTAAAAAGGAAGACACCAGGATGTAGCAAATTTTTTAAAAAGCCTCAGTTCATAAAGGAGGACACAGGCTGGATGATCCTAGTTCCACATAAAGCCAGGAAGACATCAAGAGTGATTTTTCTATTAGCAAAAATGTTAAAGAGCCTATACTTCCAATGCCTTTTACGTATTCCATTTTGTAATAATTGGTAGAGGAAAGAAAAGAGAACTTGGACCTTTTTTTATCGGATAGTTTTTTTTTAAATTTCTATTACTGAAGTTTAGTTGACATACCATATTATATAAGTTTCAGGTGTACAGCATGGGGTTTTGAAAATTCTATACATTACACAACGCACAGGAGGGTAAGTGTAGCTACCATCTGTCACCATATAACATTATTATAATGTTTTTGACTATGTTCCCTATGCAGTGCTTTACATCTCTGTGTACCTCTTAATCCCCTTCACCTATTCCACCTAGCTTCCCACCTTCCTCCCCTCTGGCAACCACCAGCTTGTTCTCCGTATTTATGGGTCTGTTTCTGGGTTTTGTTCATTCATTTGCCTTTAGATTCCACATGTAAGTGAAATCATATTGTGTTTGTTCTTCTCCGTCTGACTTGTTCTACTTAGCATAATACCCCCAGGTCCATCCATGTTGTCATGAATGACAAGATAAAAGTTTTTAATCTTATAAAATGATGTGTCCTTTTTTGGTAAGTGGATGGAAGGACCTAAATTAAGGAAAGTGCACCCTCTGCTGGCTATTTAGTAGAATTTTAAAAGAAAACAGCGCAGTGGCTCTCTTCTCCTCCCTGTCGGACAGACCGCCGCATCTTCTGGTGCAGAGCCAGCCTCGACCCCGAGACCCGATGGTGAGGGTGGGACTAAACAGGTTTGGCCGTATTGGCCACCTGGTCACCAGGGCTGCTTTTAACCGTGGCAAAGTGAATACTGTTGCCATCAATGAGCGCTTCGTTGACTTCGACTACATGGTCTACACGTTCCAGTATGATTCCACCCACAGCAAATTCCCTGCACAGTCAAGGCTGAGAACAGGAAACTTGTCATCAATGGAAAGCCCATCTCCATCTCCCAGGACTTAGACGCCACCAACATCAAATGGGGCCATGCCTGTGCTGAGTATGTTGTGGAGTCCACTGGGGTCTTCACCACCATGGAGAAGGCTGGGGCTCACTTGAAGGATAGAGCCAAGAGGGTTCACCATCTCTACTCTTCCTGCTCATGCCCCCATGTTTGTGATGGGCGCGAACCATGAGAAATATGGTTCTACCTCAAGATGGTCAGCAATGCCTCCTGCACTACCAACGGCCCATCTCCATCTCCCAGGACTTAGACGCCACCAACATCAAATGGGGCCATGCCTGTGCTGAGTATGTTGTGGAGTCCACTGGGGTCTTCACCACCATGGAGAAGGCTGGGGCTCACTTGAAGGATAGAGCCAAGAGGGTTCACCATCTCTACTCTTCCTGCTCATACCCCCATGTTTGTGATGGGCGCAAACCATGAGAAATATGGTTCTACCTCAAGATGGTCAGCAATGCCTCCTGCACCACCAACTGCTTGGCCCCTCTGGCCAAGGTCATTCATAAAACCTCAGCATAATGGAGGGACCTATGACCACAGTCCATGCCATCACTGCCACCAGAAGCTTCCTGTCTAGGAAGCTGTGGCATGATGGCCAAGGGGCTGCCCAGAACATCATCTCATCTTCTACTGGCTGTAGGCAAGGTCATCCCTGAGCTGAATGGAAAAATCACTGCAATGGCCTTCCAGGTCCCCACCCCCAACATGTCAGTCATGCATCTGACCTGCCTCCTAGAGAAAGCTGTCAAATACAATGATATCGAGAAGCTGGTGAAGCAGGCATCAGAGGGCCCCCTCAAGGCCATGCTAGGCCACACTGAGGACCAGGTTGACTCCTGTGACCTTAACAGTGACGGTCACTTTTCCACCTTCAAGGCTGGGGCTGCCGTTGCTCTCAATGACCATTTTGTCAAGCTCATTTCCTGGTATGACAATGAATTTGGTGGTGGACCAGGGGGTGGATGTTATGGTCCACATGGCCTCCAAAGGCTCTTGCTGCGTTTGGTTACAAAACGCAGCAAGAGCAAGAGGAAGAGAGAGGCCCTCAGCTGCTGTGGAGTCCTTGTCCCAACTCATCCCCCAACACACTGAGAATCTCCAACACCCACAGTTTCCATCCCAGACCCCCTGAAGAAAGGGAGAGGCTTGGGGAGCCCTATGTTGTCAAGTATGATCACTAAAGTATAGTGTACCCAACCGCCAAAAAAAAAACATTGCCACAGTGAAGGAGTCTGTAACAATAATGAAGAATGCATAAGTGAACAAATGAATTACATGTTACATTACTACTTTTTCAGTTTTTACCATGGATTCAATAATGATGAAAATAAAGGCAAGAAAACAGGTTTGATAATGAGAAACTAGGATTAGGTCATGCCAACCCTTTCTTCTTTTCTTCTGTCCTGCCCTCTTTCCCTCCTTCCTTCTNGAAGCTAACTCTCTGAGACAATCATACCCAAGACCAAACTAGAGAACAAAAGAAATGAAGGCAATTGCTTATCTTCGTGAGATCGAGAAAGCAGAACCACAAAAGGTAGACTGTCTTGCCTTCTTCAACGCACACACACACTCATGCACACACACTTTTCCTGGTGTCACCAAAATTCAGCCATAAATTGGTCAATTGTAGGCTAAGACCGTCTGTAATGATAACAATAACTGGGTTTCAGTAGCCTCAAGAAATATAGCATTAGTACTAAGGAATATATTTCCTATTAGCATTTTTATTATTTGCAGCATAATTTATTTTAAAACCAATTTAATTCCATTTAACCTATCAAATAAAACTAGCACGGTTAAATTAAACTTTACAGGGTCTGAAATAACTTAAGGAGAGCTTTGGAGAAGGAGATTGGAAGAACCCAGAAATTATATTTATTCCTCACACATAATTCAAAACACGAAGAAAACGTAGTGCAAGGCTGCAAACTTGAATACTCTTGGTCAAATACGGATCGCATATCTTAAAATAAGCAAATGCAGGAAAATGCAACAAAGGTGATAGCATTTATTAGTTGCTGTTTCTTATGCTTCTATTTAAACTTCTTAATCAAGAATATTTAGAACAGCCTACATTGTCTATTTAAGCTTCACTTCACATAAACTAATGAAAAAAATAAAAGCATTATCTTGATCAGTTATTAGGACATAAGTGAAATATTTTCACAGCTCTGCTCTCTCCTGAGGGCACAGTCTTGAAATTCAGTGCTTTGGAGAAATATGACTATTATTTAATAGTGGTTCATAAAAAAGTGCAGAGTGGTTCAATAAAGAAGCTCTTAACCCACTCAATTAACTAAGTAGATTAAAACAGAACCAGAATTCCCCTCTTGGGCATCTAAGTTTTGTTTTCACTATAACCCTTACATGAGTCCAGGTTTGATGTAAAGAGATCTATTAATCCATGTCATAGCATGGTGGTTAAGAAAATGGGTTTTGGAATTAAGCCTGGATGAATCCTTCGTGTGCCTCCGGAGTCGTGTGGCATAAGACAGATTTCTTTTTTTTTTTTTTTTAAGATTTTATTTATTTATTTGACAGAGATAGAGACAGCCAGCGAGAGAGGGAACACAAGCAGGGGGAGTGGGAGAGGGAGAAGCAGGCTCATAGCAGAGGAGCCTGATGTGGGGCTCCATCCCATAACGCAGGGATCACGCCCTGAGCCGAAGGCAGATGCTTAACCGCTGTGCCACCCAGGCGCCCCCATAAGACAGATTTCTTAACCTCTCAGTGCTTCGGCTTCCTGCTCTGGAAACTGGAGTTCTTCATCTGTTGAATACCTACCATGTGTCAAGCACTGTTCTGAGAGTTGGGAACATAATAATGAAGAACACGTATTGTCCAAATGCTCGGGAAATTGACATTCAAATGGGTGGAGATAGAGAGCTTTTAAAATTTTTAAATTGTCATGAACATTTTCAGGGAGTATTAGGTGTTAGGATGAAAATAAAGCAGAGTGATATGAAAGGAGTATGAGGAGGTTCTCTGGACAGAGCTGTCAAGCTAACCTTCTCTGGGAGGTGAGACTTCTTCGGGGACCTGAATGACAAGGGGGAGCCATCCGTGCCCAGGTCCAGAAGAGCTGTCCAGACACAGGGAGCCCGCTGGTGGAAAAGCTCCAAGGAGACAACGAGCTTGGTGTGTTTCAAGAACAAAGCGAGGCAGAACAAGTGGGAAAGAAGCAGGACGTGAGGTAGAAAGAGGTGGCATCACATTGAGCCTTAGGGGCCCTGGTATAGGGTCCGGTTTTTATTTTCAGTCCACTGGGAAGTCATTAGAGGATTTTCATCTGGGTGGTTGTAAAGATTAAATGAGATAACCTCCATGAAGGGCTCCACACAGCAAACGCATAGTGCCTAGTGCACGTTCAACAGGAAGTATTGTCATCATCATGGCTACGCGAACCACTCTGACATACAATACTGTAAATGAGGCCCAAAATCTTCATTCATATAAATGTCAGGGTCGGGGCACCTGGGTGGCTCAGTCAGTTGGGCGTCCAACTTGATTTGGGCTGGGGTCGTGATCTCAGGGTCATGGGATGGAGGCCCTCATCGGGCTCCATGCTCAGCACAGCGTCTGCTTGTCCCTCTCCCTCTGCTCCTCCCCCAATCGCACTCTCTTTTGCACCCCCTCTCTCTGTCTCTCACAAATAAATAAACAAATAAAATCTTAAAAAAAGAAAAAGAAAAGTCAGAGTCAAGCTAGTGTAAGATTACTTGAGAACAGGGCCTGAACAGAGGATAGGAATCAATTGCCAAGCACCATGAAGACAAATTCTCATTGTGGGCCCTCTTTTACTGTGATGTCTTTCTCATTATGATTATCATCAGTTAAACTGAAATTGAATCTTAGGCCAGGATTGTTCACCAGCCTTGACTTCCGCCATCTGGAGTGAAATGACAATGTGCCTGTGGCAAAATCAATCTGAAGGAGCAAGGCTTAATGCCCTGGTCACCATGAAATGCCATGAACATTCCTTAATTTCTCCCAGAGCATCGTCAGGCAAGTGGACTTTCTATTTCCCAGGCTTGGTGAGAATCCTTCCATCCGTTTCCCAGAGCTGGTGGGCAGCAAACACTTACTGGGATGGGAATATGGAGAAGTCCATTTTGAGTTGGAACTCACACGGGTGCGCCAAAGATTTTTTTTTTCCTGGCCACACTTGACTATCTGTGCTTTCTCTTTCTGTGAGAACACCATATAAAGCCATCCTTACTACGTGGATCATTTCATTTACTAAACCATGGTTTATTTTTTCCTCAGGATATCACATGCTATTTTGGAGAAGGTTTTCAAAAGGTCTTAAGTGACTTGGCTTGAAATTGGTTTTGTATTAAGGGAAAGAACCAGTGTCCCAGAGTTTCAATCAGCACTTCAACAAACAGGCGACTGACCTCCTGCAGATTGCCCAGAGGTTGCCAACAGTAATAGTTGGCTATAGGACTTCCAGGGCT
The DNA here is from genome assembly GCF_002007445.2 of Ailuropoda melanoleuca. Taxonomy (NCBI): domain Eukaryota; kingdom Metazoa; phylum Chordata; class Mammalia; order Carnivora; family Ursidae; genus Ailuropoda; species Ailuropoda melanoleuca. The sequence goes on from NC_048218.1 coordinate 14,889,876, forward strand.
CATTTCTTTCTGCTGCTTTTCTACATTTTTCCTACCCTATTTTTAATGAAAACAGGACTATGGTTGAGGGTCTTACAGGAAGGGGTTGGGAGGGGGCTGGCATACAGTAAGGTCTGTTACCACCTCACATCTAACTCCTGAAGGTACAACGATGTGAACTGCTTGGTCTCTTTGCCTGGAAATGATTGTTTTTAAAGATTTTATTTATTTATTCGAGAGAGACAGAGAGAGAGCGCAAGTGGAGAGAGGGGGAAGTAGATTCCCCACCAAGAGGAGACCCTGACACAGGGCTCAAACCCAGGACCCTGAGGTCATGACCTGAGCCGGAGGCAGACGCTTAACCGACTGCGCCGCCCAGGGGCCCCTCTTTGCATGGACATAATTAACTACCTGAGTTGTCCTTCACAGGAGTGGTAGGGAATTGCTGTTCTAAATCAAAGCTATCACAACATTGCTTCCAACAACACACTGACTTTGTAATTAGCATTTAATACTGTTCACTATAGTCACATTTCACTCATATATAATATGGGAGGAATGAGGTTTTCTCTATAAATAAATTTTCCAGAAAAGTGAAGCTTCCCCCATCAAGAATCAAAAGATGTTGTTTCGTCATTTTTGATGGAATTTAAATGTATTTTACATGTTCAACAACCACTTAAACCAGATGCAAGAATCATTATTTGTTTTGTCTTTTCCCAGCCAATGATCACTTGAAGAGTAACTCACTGCTCCATATCATTGCTTCACCAAAGAGCCCCACTTTGGCTGCTCTAGTCCTTCAAGTCTCCTGGAAGAGTGTCATGCCCTTGTCTGTCTGGCTATTATCTGTCACTCCTTACTGTTACCAGTAGGTCTGTTAGCCTGTGCATTCTCACACCTGTTCTCATTTGCCATGTGTGAAAAGCTAGACTACAGTATAAAGCTTATGGGAATGAGGGGCATTTTTTGACAATAATTTTCAGTCCAAAAGGCCCCAGGTAATGGCCTAAGAGTCATTTTGTACCTCAAATGAGAAGAAAGTGGTGGGCTTGAGAAGGCAGTTTATTTGCTAACATGTTTTCCTTTTTCCTTTGTAATTTTTTGGCAAAGCTTAAGAGTCATCTTGAGATAAGTGACTCTGGAGTATTGCATTTTCTAAACATATCCTTTCCCTGTATCTCTCATTTATGCATAAATTATCTTATTCATCTCAGAAAGTTAATTTCTGGGGCACCTGGGTAGCATAGTCGTTGAGCGTCTGCCTTCGGCTCAGGGCGTGATCCCGGCATTCTGGGATCGAGTC
>NC_048218.1:14897373-14922221 GCF_002007445.2 Ailuropoda melanoleuca
CCCAGGCGCCCCCATAAGACAGATTTCTTAACCTCTCAGTGCTTCGGCTTCCTGCTCTGGAAACTGGAGTTCTTCATCTGTTGAATACCTACCATGTGTCAAGCACTGTTCTGAGAGTTGGGAACATAATAATGAAGAACACGTATTGTCCAAATGCTCGGGAAATTGACATTCAAATGGGTGGAGATAGAGAGCTTTTAAAATTTTTAAATTGTCATGAACATTTTCAGGGAGTATTAGGTGTTAGGATGAAAATAAAGCAGAGTGATATGAAAGGAGTATGAGGAGGTTCTCTGGACAGAGCTGTCAAGCTAACCTTCTCTGGGAGGTGAGACTTCTTCGGGGACCTGAATGACAAGGGGGAGCCATCCGTGCCCAGGTCCAGAAGAGCTGTCCAGACACAGGGAGCCCGCTGGTGGAAAAGCTCCAAGGAGACAACGAGCTTGGTGTGTTTCAAGAACAAAGCGAGGCAGAACAAGTGGGAAAGAAGCAGGACGTGAGGTAGAAAGAGGTGGCATCACATTGAGCCTTAGGGGCCCTGGTATAGGGTCCGGTTTTTATTTTCAGTCCACTGGGAAGTCATTAGAGGATTTTCATCTGGGTGGTTGTAAAGATTAAATGAGATAACCTCCATGAAGGGCTCCACACAGCAAACGCATAGTGCCTAGTGCACGTTCAACAGGAAGTATTGTCATCATCATGGCTACGCGAACCACTCTGACATACAATACTGTAAATGAGGCCCAAAATCTTCATTCATATAAATGTCAGGGTCGGGGCACCTGGGTGGCTCAGTCAGTTGGGCGTCCAACTTGATTTGGGCTGGGGTCGTGATCTCAGGGTCATGGGATGGAGGCCCTCATCGGGCTCCATGCTCAGCACAGCGTCTGCTTGTCCCTCTCCCTCTGCTCCTCCCCCAATCGCACTCTCTTTTGCACCCCCTCTCTCTGTCTCTCACAAATAAATAAACAAATAAAATCTTAAAAAAAGAAAAAGAAAAGTCAGAGTCAAGCTAGTGTAAGATTACTTGAGAACAGGGCCTGAACAGAGGATAGGAATCAATTGCCAAGCACCATGAAGACAAATTCTCATTGTGGGCCCTCTTTTACTGTGATGTCTTTCTCATTATGATTATCATCAGTTAAACTGAAATTGAATCTTAGGCCAGGATTGTTCACCAGCCTTGACTTCCGCCATCTGGAGTGAAATGACAATGTGCCTGTGGCAAAATCAATCTGAAGGAGCAAGGCTTAATGCCCTGGTCACCATGAAATGCCATGAACATTCCTTAATTTCTCCCAGAGCATCGTCAGGCAAGTGGACTTTCTATTTCCCAGGCTTGGTGAGAATCCTTCCATCCGTTTCCCAGAGCTGGTGGGCAGCAAACACTTACTGGGATGGGAATATGGAGAAGTCCATTTTGAGTTGGAACTCACACGGGTGCGCCAAAGATTTTTTTTTTCCTGGCCACACTTGACTATCTGTGCTTTCTCTTTCTGTGAGAACACCATATAAAGCCATCCTTACTACGTGGATCATTTCATTTACTAAACCATGGTTTATTTTTTCCTCAGGATATCACATGCTATTTTGGAGAAGGTTTTCAAAAGGTCTTAAGTGACTTGGCTTGAAATTGGTTTTGTATTAAGGGAAAGAACCAGTGTCCCAGAGTTTCAATCAGCACTTCAACAAACAGGCGACTGACCTCCTGCAGATTGCCCAGAGGTTGCCAACAGTAATAGTTGGCTATAGGACTTCCAGGGCTCATTTCTTTCTGCTGCTTTTCTACATTTTTCCTACCCTATTTTTAATGAAAACAGGACTATGGTTGAGGGTCTTACAGGAAGGGGTTGGGAGGGGGCTGGCATACAGTAAGGTCTGTTACCACCTCACATCTAACTCCTGAAGGTACAACGATGTGAACTGCTTGGTCTCTTTGCCTGGAAATGATTGTTTTTAAAGATTTTATTTATTTATTCGAGAGAGACAGAGAGAGCGCGCAAGTGGAGAGAGGGGGAAGTAGATTCCCCACCAAGAGGAGACCCTGACACAGGGCTCAAACCCAGGACCCTGAGGTCATGACCTGAGCCGGAGGCAGACGCTTAACCGACTGCGCCGCCCAGGGGCCCCTCTTTGCATGGACATAATTAACTACCTGAGTTGTCCTTCACAGGAGTGGTAGGGAATTGCTGTTCTAAATCAAAGCTATCACAACATTGCTTCCAACAACACACTGACTTTGTAATTAGCATTTAATACTGTTCACTATAGTCACATTTCACTCATATATAATATGGGGGGAATGAGGTTTTCTCTATAAATAAATTTTCCAGAAAAGTGAAGCTTCCCCCATCAAGAATCAAAAGATGTTGTTTCGTCATTTTTGATGGAATTTAAATGTATTTTACATGTTCAACAACCACTTAAACCAGATGCAAGAATCATTATTTGTTTTGTCTTTTCCCAGCCAATGATCACTTGAAGAGTAACTCACTGCTCCATATCATTGCTTCACCAAAGAGCCCCACTTTGGCTGCTCTAGTCCTTCAAGTCTCCTGGAAGAGTGTCATGCCCTTGTCTGTCTGGCTATTATCTGTCACTCCTTACTGTTACCAGTAGGTCTGTTAGCCTGTGCATTCTCACACCTGTTCTCATTTGCCATGTGTGAAAAGCTAGACTACAGTATAAAGCTTATGGGAATGAGGGGCATTTTTTGACAATAATTTTCAGTCCAAAAGGCCCCAGGTAATGGCCTAAGAGTCATTTTGTACCTCAAATAAGAAGAAAGTGGTGGGCTTGAGAAGGCAGTTTATTTGCTAACATGTTTTCCTTTTTCCTTTGTAATTTTTTGGCAAAGCTTAAGAGTCATCTTGAGATAAGTGACTGTGGACTATTGCATTTTCTAAACATATCCTTTCCCTGTATCTCTCATTTATGCATAAATTATCTTATTCATCTCAGAAAGTTAATTTCTGGGGCACCTGGGTAGCATAGTCGTTGNCATATCCTTTCCCTGTATCTCTCATTTATGCATAAATTATCTTATTCATCTCAGAAAGTTAATTTCTGGGGCGCCTGGGTAGCGCAGTCGTTGGGCGTCTGCCTTCGGCTCAGGGCGTGATCCCGGCATTCTGGAATCGAGTCCCACATAGGGCTCCTCCGCTGGGAGCCTGCTTCTTCCTCTCCCACTCCCCCTGCTGTGTTCCCTCTCTCACTGGCTGTCTCTCTCTCTGTCACATAAATAAATAAAATCTTTAAAAAAATAAAAAAGAAAGTTAATTTCTNCTGCTTGTGTTCCCTCTCTCGCTGGCTGTCTCTCTCTCTGTCACATAAATAAATAAAATCTTTAAAAAAATAAAAAAGAAAGTTAATTTCCAAGTTGTTAGTCTGTATTTGCCTAAGTTATCAAAAATCCCTGCATGATGATGTAGAGGGATGAAAACATCTTTAGGAAGGGGATTTTTGGTAGCCATTATCCTTCTTCTTGATCAGGATTCCTGCTGTGATCTAACTTTCACCTCAGTGGTGTGGTTTGGCACAGTCACAAGAGTGAATATCTGTGAAGGAACAGAAAATAGTTATAGAGCAATGAGAAAATGTAATTTCTCTAGCCAACCACTACATAAATAGACACGTGGATCCGTTCTTACTTTTATCTCTCTGGGACTGACCCTAATGAAAATCCTAGTGGAAATCATTGTAATAAAAATAGCCAAAACATTAAGAATAGGACAAGCAAGCATGACGATGGCTGATAAGCATTTGAACCATCAAGTATCCTTACTAATCCAACCACAAAAATAAGTACTGGCTCATGGGCTGAGTACCCAAAAGAAATCAGGGACCATCTTATACGAATCAATTAGTGTGTATACCGTAAGGAAAAGAATCCTACAATGATCCTTTAGTTCCCCTTATTAATTTTTTTTTGATAGAGAGTGCGCCCGAGAGCACAGGGTGGGGAGGCGACAGAGGGAGAGGGAGAGAGAGAATCCTAAGCAGTCTCCACACTGAGCAAGGAGCCCGACTCAGGGCTCAATCTCACGACCCTGAGATCATGACCTGAGCCTAAATCAAGAGTCAGACGCTTACTGCCTGAGCCCCTCCCCTTATTATTTTTAAAAGAATCTATGTTTAGTAATGTAAGTTCTCAACCTTGTTTTAAACTTTGGTGGTGGTGTACTCATAGCTGGTTGTGTTTCAAGAAAAAACTGTAAATTCTTCTCCCTAAATTATTAAAAAAAAAAAAAGTCATTCTGAAGTGAGGCTTCTAACCCCTTGAATCATCCTCAAACCATCTGTACAAGTCCATAAACTTGTACTTTGAATATATATATATTTTATCTCACCTCATTCCATAAAGGATTTGCTGTGGCTTATAAAAAACAAATAAAATCAGTAAAGGTTTTTATTTTTAAGCTGAGATAGTCTGAGCAAAAAAAAGAAAGAACAAGGAAGAAAATAATAAAACCGAGTAGTAACAGTAGTATACAGAAGTGGTGCACCATTGGCCTCTATGGTTGGCAGAGCTGGGCTACACGTTTGGCTCAAAAATCCCAGCAGTTTAAGAGAGAAACCCAAAAGTTGTAAGATTCATAGAGGCCATAAAGTAAAAATAAAGGTTTTTGTTTTGAATAATGAGATAAGTTTTCCCGACAAGTCACATAAAAAGGAAATGTAATGAAATGTTTGACATCCACGAAAACAGGCCTAGAGTAGAGACAACAGTCCATTACATTTGGCTGTGCCTTTTACTATTCCTTATTATAAGACAATGGCATGATACCAAAATACAATTTGTCAAACTCAATTCTCCAAGGAACTAGAATTTTGATGGGCTGGCCTGATCCAATGGCAAACTTGTTATCTAAACGAGAATGAACTGCATGGCATTCGAGGGATTTTTCACAAACATAAGTTTCTGTAATTTGGCTTCTGTTAAGGATAAAGGATGATTAAAAGTTATATACTCAAACTAGAATTCCAGGGCACAGATATTCTGTGTAGCAAAATAAAGCAGGGAAAACTGAAGAACTAACCAAGGTAAACACCCAAGTACCTTTACAATGGACTGATATCACACCCTGCAAAAATTTCTGAATTCACTTCAAAATATAAATAAATGGAAAAGATACCAAAGCTTGCCAACGCAAAGAATGACCACACTGATTTTTAGCTTGAATCACTGTGGCTCAAGAAAAAGAAGAAAAAAAAAACTCAGTAAAACTGGAGGAAACCTTAATTCAAGTAATATTGCTTTCTAGTGAATCCTACATTTGTCTTGTAGGATTCACTAGGATCAGAATATCACTCTGATATTTTCCTAAGATAACCTGCTGAGCGGAATTGTTGAATAAAAAGCCAGTGAATGTTGGAAAACTCTTACCAAAAAGGGTGATTGGAGTTTGAGTGGCTGTGTTAAAGTGACTGCACTATGGTCCTCAATTGTCATATTTCCTTGAATCTACACTCTCCGATACTGTCCACCCACACTGATTCTGGGCTGGACCATGTGTCCTACTTCAGCCAATGGGATGGTAGCAAATTTGACAAAGCGCTTACTCATTTCTGCTTGCTGTCTTGGAACTCTCCATTTCAGTGACCACCAGTCCAGGTAGCCTGCTGGAGGATGAAGCCGTGTGAGACACAGCTAAACTGTTCCATTTGAGGCTTCCTAACCTGTCAACTCCCAGCCTACCCACCAGCTGACTGTAGATATATATGCAGTCCTTGCCCTAATACGACAAAGCCTGGTCCAGACCAACCAAGGTGCCCAACCAGTCCTATATGTGTGAGATAAGTGGTTGTTGTTTTAAGCCACTATGCTTTGGAGTAGTTTGCTATTGATAACTGATACAGCAAACACTAACTGCTACAGTGCCTGAATTTGAACTATTCTTTTATGTAGTATTAGAAATTAGGACCAAGGGGCGCCTGGGTGGCTCAGTCGTTAAGCATCTGCTTTCGGCCCAGGGTGTGATCCTGGAGTTCTGGGATCAAGCCCCACATCGAGCTCTTCCGCTGCTGGGAGCCTGCTTCTTCCTCTCCCACTCCTCCTGCTTGTGTTCACTCTCTCGCTGGCTGTCTCTCTCTCTGTCAAATAAATAAATAAAATCTTTAAAAAAAAAAAGAAATTAGGACCAAGAGTTGGTAAAGTCATTTCTAGAGCTTTGTAATATCAGTAGGCAATATTTACTACTTTCACTCTGAATGGACATAGGGAGAGATTCAATTAGCTCATCCAAAAGTAATATTGAATATTAAGAAATGAGTAAAAAGAAAGGAGGTTTTCAAACATTTCTGTTTCACTCATCTTGAGACAATTGTTCAATTGATTAGGAAACTGTCCTTCCAAACCCAGATCTTTACACTGAAGTTAAGATGCAAATTCTATATAAGATTCTGGATTGGGTTCAGTGTTGTACAGGTTAGCCTAAAACTGGTTCCTATCCAAAGGAACAAATACTGAGTAAAGATCATTGAAAGATGTAAATGATCTTATCTTGTTCTTGAATGATTTCTGCATAAAATATACAGAAAGGAAAAATAATTTACTGTGGAATACCCTTGCCAAAAGCCTGTTCCTTCGATAGAACATTGGCCTGAGAAACCCAGACTTGTAATTTGCCATGGGAAACTAGCTCAAATATTTTTTTAAAGAAACAGTAATCTGATGAATCCATAATTAGAAATGAGTAGAGGATTTATCTTTTTTTAAAAGGTTGGGGGTGGGGAACAGGATATATTATATACTTTGTCCATTAGAACAAAGTTAGAAAGGTCAATCACCAGCAGACCATAAACTATTTTAATAACAGAAAATCCTCACCAGGGAACTTGTTTAGTTTGACCTTTTAAATCAGTAAGACTGTGAAAGGAAATGTTTTCTGCATACACTAGAAAGAAAGCAATTTATCTGAAATTGTAAATTTGAGAAAAGGGGGGTCTCATGTTGTTTGCTATTGGGACTTCTTCAATCATCCTCATCAGATTCACCTCAAAATCCTTCCTGACTCTCAGCTCTATCTTCCAGGTCTGGGTCAGCCACAAGAAATCAAGTTTAAAAACAAACTTTAAAAAGCAAGAGTAAAAGGTGGATTTGGCAAGATCCTGAATGACTTCCGAATTTCATTTCCTATGTTAGCTCACAAGTCTGGCCACGAGTGCTTTTAGCTTCCTAAAAATCATACACTTAGGAATTTCTCAATCAACATCCCATGTAGAAAACAGAAACCGCTCAAGCATTATAAGCAGAAGGACTTTAATGTAAGGAATAAGATGTTTAGAGTAGCAAGCTCTAAGAGGGGCCTCCAGGAATAAATCCCAGATGTCACACAACGAACCCACCTTAAGAGCTATGCTTTCTACATGCTGGGAAAGTTGAGAATGAAGAAACACTATTGGAAGGTCTGAGAACAGGAGCACCCCACCACAGCTCTGATGCAGAGAGCAAGAAGCCAGGATGAAGAAACTGTCTCCTGGCCACACATTTTGCATCGAGACTAACTATGGAATTGGGATGCCAAAAATTCTGTCATGATTCTGTCTGCTGGAGGACATACCAAGTCCTCATGAAAATCAACCAGGTCTCTTTACCATCTTGCACCCCTCACACAAGTGTATCCAGCTGCTGGAGACTCATTTATACCCAGGACCATAACCACGAGGGAATCTGGGAAGTACAATTTGGGCTTCCTGGCCTCTGCAACACAGGTTGGCACAAGGGCACCAGTCTCGCATGGCCGTCAGAGGAGCTATGGCAGTAACTCCTCGCTTTTCTAAAAGAGGGACTGATGAGCATAGTTATAGTGTTATCAGCAATCCATTCGCAAAAGCAGAAGGGGAACTTGTCTCTCAGTCCCCTGAGACAGAGATGTCATCAATCTCCAGAGATCTGAGGCATCGCCTGTAGAATCTAGACATGTCTTGTCCATTTCCCCTTTCTCATCCCATAGCCTAACCAGTTCGGTCCTGGCTAGGCACAAATCAGCACAGGGCCACTAAGCTGATGTTTAAAGTAAGGGGAAGTGATCATGTTCATACAGTCCAAGATCTCCATTCTCAGAATGGTTAATACTCAGGGAGTGATTAACTATAATACATTTCATTTCTTTGTACTTTGCTTTGATCCAGAAAGACTTCGGGAGAGCTGTTCACTATAGCATGGACTGATTAGCTGGACTACTTATGAACCTCTGAATGTGGGTCACGTACACAGCCCATCTTGGAACAAAAGATCCATAAGGCATTCCTTACACTGAAATTACAGATGATCCTGGCCCCTGGGCACCACTAAGCATGCCAGCAATTCTTGCTTAGGCCATGGCAGCCATAGAGGCTTGTAGTATCCTTGATTTGAGAATTCAAGCAGAACCTGGGGGTTTTTGTTAGATAGCAATTCATTGAACCAACCAGATGTTCTCTCTTGGAATGTTTAAATATGAAATGCACAGAGACCCACCTGAGGGGGACAGGGCAGCTAAGAGACACATAGAGAAAGGGAAAGAAGCTGAAGCTAAGACGTAGAGAGTAAGAAAAGAGGCCAACAGTTGAAAGAGGTGAAGAGAAGCAGATATCACCTTGGTAGAAGCCATAGAAACAGAGACAAACTTAGGTATAAAAATAGTAACTCAGAGACACCAGCCTGTAGCACTATACATGAAAAGTAATCTCGCCCTAGGACAGAGGTGCAGTTTCTTACTTTTTTGCAGTCCTTAATAATTCACACTCTCTAAAGTGACTTCCTTTCCTCGCAACCTCAATGAGCCTAACTCAGGCAACCGTGCTCCCACAGTAGACGGAACTGACCTTTCCAGGTTTGTGCCTTGGTTTACTGTTTAGAATGAGCAGCCTCTGTTTGCAAATGAAGTTGTTGGGAAATTTACCATTCAACACCTCCTTGGGGGCCCCAGAGAAATGGCTGGTGGGAAATTAAATCTGTCTTTTGATGTTTTGAGGCTGGAGGAATGTCTCCATCTGTTCTTTAACAGACCAGGTGTTTAAATGGCTCTTCCTGATAGGAGGTTCATGGAATAAATGAAAGTCCAAAGATGACAGAAATGCGGCCCCACATCCAGAAGACAGTGGGAAGTCTGCTAAAGGTAGTATGTGTATCAAGGTGAATCTCGGCTGATTTATCAGAGAAATTAATCAGGACCAAAATGTTCCTATAAGAATAGAGAATGCTTTGACATTAATGCCCCAAAATTCATATGTCGGAGCCCTAATCCCCAATGTAAATATATTTGGAGATAGGCCTATGAGGAGGTAATTAAAGTGAAGTGAGGTCCTAAGGGTGGTATCCTGATAAAATAGAAGCAGTGTCCTTCTAAGAAGTGATGTCAGAGATTGTGCACACAGCAGGAGGTAGCCACCTACAAGCCAAGAAAGAAGCCTCAGAATAAAACAGAATATTTTGTTATGGCAGCCTGAGCTGACTAAGAGAGCTTGGTAGCCATCATCCCTCTGCCTCCTGTAAGTTTGAAAAACATGAGCATAACTAGCACCTCCTTACCTCTGTGAAAGCTTTTTCCCCCCATAACTAAGAAAAGAGGAACCTAAAACCTTGGATTGAAGGCCTCCTTCAGTAAAATGATAAATATAGCCAGAATACATATAGTTAAGTTTACTCAATATTTTTTTTTAAAGATTTTATTTATTTATTCGACAGAGATAGAGACAGCCAGCGAGAGAGGGAACACAAGCAGGGGGAGTGAGAGAGGAAGAAGCAGGCTCATAGCGGAGGAGCCTGATATGGGGCTCGATCCCATAACTCTGGGATCACGCCCTGAGCCGAAGGCAGACGCTTAACCGCTGTGCCACCTAGGCACCCCAGTTTACTCGATATTTTTAAAATACGGTCTTCAGTTCCCAACTACACCACATGCTAGTAGAGGAATTTTATTCACTTGAAGGGAAACAAGGTCCAGCTAAACAACCAAAAACAGAGAAGAGACATATTGGCCATAGGGTGGGTATTGGTGTCAGCAAGAGAGGCATCTGCCTGTGTCAGCTCAGGATCAACCCAGCTCCCTCTTTTGATTCCAAACATGACCACCGCCACCAGAATTTGGATCAATGGAAACATGCAAGCTCGCTGGACTAATATACCAGTCCTGATGCTGAACTCACAGAAGATTTAATCATCTGGAGAGGTTCCACTTTGATTGTCACTAGGTAAAGTATCAGGAGTGACAACTGAAACCATCTACACCCACACAACTTGATGTCCACATTAGCGGGACTTTACTAGTGCGATGTGTTCACCAACATAACTATTCCAGGAAACACTGACCCAGGAAGGTAAAAGCTGCAAATAACTTTATTGTTCATTCCAGGAAGTTCCTGAAAGATCCTCCAACTCTTCAATAGAAAACATCGAATGACACTGTATACTTCAAGATTCTTTGAACGCCTTGCCTCAGATCCTCACGTTGCTGTGCTCATCGATCCTATATCATGATCCTTGTTCAAACCGACCCACGCCCCTTCATTGCAGGACCTTCATTATCTGGACTTCAAAAATCCACAAACATCCTAACTTTGCAACTCCCCCAACTGAGGTGTTACTAAGATTCTATCAAAGTAGTATCCTCCCTGACTGCAGTACAAAAACTCAGCTTTGTCTCATTAACATGTTGTCTTGGTGATATTTTAGGAGGCCAGTATTCTATAGATAAGGAAATAATCAAGGGTGACCAAAGGCTGTGAGATCTCTCACAACATGGGCCTAGAGAAATGTTATTTCAGCAGACTGGGGAGGAAGGGTAAGCGTTCAAACGATGGAATGGCAAGATGCACCTCTTTGAGGACCAGGAATCACTGCTGGAGTGAACCCTCTGAAGTTAGCCACAAGGAAAAACAGTGCCAAGAAACTGGGGGAACGGATCCGCCATGGTTCTGTGGGAACTTTGCACCTATCCACATAGACCACACAGGCAAAGGCAACCCCAAACTAACCCGGGTCTTGGCAGAATGTTTTGTGATTCTCCTGGAATACAAGAGGATGGGAGGACTGCAAAGAGCTTCTCCAAGGCCCTTTCCCCTCTCACCTCTGCTAAAAAAAATTACTAAAGAAGACAATGTAGGTGATAAAAACAAACTTCAATTCAAACCTCACGAAGCAGTCACCTTTTGGAGAACCGCAAAGTGGAGTGCAAGGCAAAAAGTCTTATGGGATAAAGAATAAGAAAAAGACAAATAGAAAATTTCTGATTGTCTGGGGCCACATAGTCAACCTTGTTTGGGGTGAGAAGGCCCAGGATTGGCTTGGCATTTGGGGATTGGCTGCCTGGATATACTGCATTTCTGGTTGGCAGTGTTTCCAGGGACACAAAAGTTGTCTGAGTTGCAGTTTGCTGATGTGGCACCCTGGACAGGAGTGGCCCCTTCTTGGGTCTAGAAAGTTCTACACCTATTGACTCTGGGAAGCTGTCATGAAGCAGTTTCTCATCTCCAGGGTTCAGATGAGGCATGAATCATTCTATTCTATCCCCTGCAGAATAGAGGGGCAGAATACAAAACCATTTAGTCCTGGTATCCCACAGCCAGCGTTACAATCTCACAGTCCCTCTGGTTTCAGGGTCATTCTTTTTTTTTTTTTTAAGATTTTATTTATTTATTTGAGAGAGAGAGAGAACGAAAAACAGGGGGAAGGGGCAGAAGGAGAGGGAGAAGCAGGTTTCCCACTGAGCAAGGAGCCCTACACAATGCAGGGCTCCATCCCAGAACCCCAAGATCGTGACCTGAGCCGAAGGCAGACACAACCAACTGAGCCACCCAGGTGCCCCTAGTGTCATTCTTTTTGATGTGTGGTACAATGACCTTGAGGAGCTGACACCTTTGACTAATCTTCCTTTCACTGTCAATGTCAGTAATAAACTGATTCTAAAAGTGGGTCATTGTATCTTTACCATTCAGATCAGTCAGAACTTGGCCTTGGCCTTCCCTTACCTCATGTGTGCTTGACAGAAACTGGTGAAGCTGTCGGATGGCATGGTAGTCTGAGGCCCAGTGTCCCACAACCTCACCCCCACCCCATAGATAAAAGGTTAGGAATGGAAGGTTTAGAGGGAGATTAAGACATAAAAGTAACATATCAGGAGGAGGGTGCTTCTTTGCATTCCTCTGGTTTTTCCCAATCCTCCCAGCCTGCTATTTCACTCCTTACTCCCCCCGATTGAAGGGAGTGATCTGGCTTGCTGGGTGACTGACATGGGACCACCCTTTCCTGATTCCATGGAATTAACCCATTAAAAGTCTGTCATGTTCTTTTCTGCTTCTCCACTGCAATCATGGACAAGCATGTCTGGGCTTTCAAACTAAGCTATATCCTCCAAAGTCTGGTGATACTCTGAATCCTAGCTGCTTGACTCCCATGGGATTGTTTCCAAACCTGGAGAGGGTTACCTAAGCCCAACAAAATTTGATTAAAACAGAAAACAAACACATTTAAATTTATAAAGGAAAAAAAAGAGATTTTAACAACAAAAAAAATGAAGTAAAATAATAAGCCAAAACAAAATAAGTCATAAAATCCAAAACCAGGGGCGCCTGGGCAGCGCAGTCAGCTGAGTGTCTGAATCTCGGTTACTGCTCAGGTCATGATCTCACAGTCCTGAGATCAAGCCCTTCATCAGGCTCTGTGCTCAGTGCAGAGTCTGCCTGAGATTTTCTCTCTCTCCCTCTCCCTTCCCCTCCCACTTGCACTCTCTCTCTAATAAATATTTTTTAAAAATCCAAAACCAAATAAAAAGAATTAAACTTTAAACAATAAAAAGAATTAAACTTTAATAGAAAATAGTGAAAAGTAAGATATAGGAACATGAAATAAATAATACAAATAGGTGGGAGGGGTAGAAGAAAAGCCAGAAGATTAAAGATCTAATGGGAATCAGTAAAATTAAATAAGAATACCAAAAAAAAAAAAAATTAAAACACACAGACGAGGCAAAAATGTTAAAACAATTGTGAAGCACAGAAGTTAAAAATTTGGGCAAACAAAAGAAAGAAGAAAAAAATAGAAACAGTCACAGGAAACAATTGGTGACTGAGTCCTTATCAAAATTCGGGAGTTGGCTTAGACATCCCTAGGCCAAGAGTGGAATTCCTTCTGGGGGGGGCGGTGAGGGGGAGGCGCCACTGACCCTCAAGGCCTTTAGATGGTGGAAGCCATGTTTTCCGTTGGCACCTAACAAGGGGGACCTGTGCTCTTAAATCAAAGTAGCAGAAACCTACAGACTCCTTGGCCTTTTGCAAACTCCTGGGAAAACCCTTTTGATTGCTTTCTTTTGTTCTCTGGTTTTACAGCGTGTATGTCTAGATGGGACGAATAGAGACCTCATCTCCCAATTCTTTTTTTTTTAATATTTTTTATTATGTTAGTCACCAGACAGTACATCCCTGGTTTTTGATGTAAAGTTCAATGATTCATTAGTTACGTATAACACCCAGTGCACCATGCAATACGTGCCCTCCCCACCACCCATCACCAGCCTATTCCATTCCCCACCCCCCTCCCCTCTGAAGCCCTCAGTTTGTTTCCCAATTCTTTGGTCTTCTATTCTGGACACTCATTTGGTCACCCAGTAGCCCATTAACAGGTGCTGGTGACAAAGCACCCACCTATTGGTTAGGAAAGATTGTAACTAATTTTGTCATTAAAATTGGGACAAATGCTATGAAGAGGAAACACAGAAGCTATTAAAATAACCAATGGGAAATGTCCTGAGAATCCTCAAAGGCTTTCTAATGAAAGTGTCTGTTTACTGAAGTAGAGCTAACTCAGCCAAAGGGAGCAGAAGACCATTCTAGGGAGAGAGAACAGCAGAGGCTAACACCCCGAGGTGGAAGAGGTGAACTGCAGACAGGATGAACTGCTATTGTGGCCAAAAGAGAAGAAGACCAAGAGGGAGAAGACATGTGAGATAAGAAGGGACCAGAACCTAGGCCTTGAAGCCACATTAAGAATTTGTTATTTTCTATTACAGGTGAAGACTAGTTGACCTTCTATTTGGATCCAGCAGAAATTTTGCCCTTGATGTTTTGATTCCATAATGACAAATACACAGTTTAACCCAAATAATACAAAATCAATGAATTTTCATCTAAAAAGCATTTTTCTTAGCAATTAAATCAATTTAATTCTTCGGTAAATTACCATACAGAAGATTTTGATTGATTTCAATCTTTCCATTTCCTTTTCAATTTACTAAAATTAATGTGAGATTGATTTTTTATTATAAACTTTCCACAGAAACTTGATTCATCAGTAGTTGTCCTCAAGTTTAATTTTCCATGGTCTTTATCAAATTTGATTCCTAAGTTATTTATAATAAAATATCATCAAGTGTCATTTTTAACCCCTTTCTGTTCCATTTTGTTGGTTATATTTAGAAGTAATGCTCTAAGTCAGATGAATAAAACTTTTTATTTATTTCATAGACAATCCATAAGAAATCTCAAGTTGTTCTGTTATTCCAGACTGATCTATTGCAATGGTTCTCTAACTTTTCAGTCTTGGAATTCCTTTACTCTTAAAAATTAAGGTCCTCAAAGAGCTTTTGTTTATGTGGGTTATAGCTATCAATATTTATGTATTATAAATTAAAACATAACTTTTTTAATATTTTTAAATAACAGTAATAAATCCATCACATGTTAACTTACATATTTTTATTAAAAATAACTGTATTGAGGCACCTGGGTAGCTCAGTCGGTTTGGCATTCGACTCTTGATATGGGCTGGGATCATGATCTCAGGGTGGTGATCTCCTCATGGGGAGTCCCCTTCACTCCTTTTTCCTCTCCCTTTGCCTCTTCCCCCACTCATGTCTGCTCTCTCACTCTCTCTCTCTAAAATATATAATCTTTTTTTAAAAACTCTATTTTTCAAAACCAAATAATGAGGAGTGGCATTGTTTTACATTTTTGTAAATCTCTTTTGTATTTGGCTTAAAAAAAAAAAAAAAGAAAACTGGCTTCTTATGCCCTTTACATTCAAACTGTTTTAATCACACACATTGTGCATCTCAGGAAAACTCCCCAATTAAAGAATGAGAAAGCAAAAGTCTTAGTTTTATAAAAAGAGTTTTCTCCTGAGGACCCTAAGGTCTTGGTGTGCCTCAAGAGGTGCCTGGAACATACTTTGAGAATCCCTCATCTCTTGTAATGTTTTTCAACATGTGGTTCACATATCACTTGATTTGATGTGGCAAAAAAGTTTTTATTTCAATAATTATGCATTTTAAGGGCTTATTAGAAGTTGTAACTGATGATACACTTGATGCACCTGATTATTCCTTAAGGCACAGGAAAGCTGTCTCAATTTTTAAAAATAAGCAATTTGCAAATATCCTACTCAAAGAACAAAAGTCGAACCAAAACGTCTGCTTCACGTTTCCTGTATTTTCCTTGAAGAGTGGATTACTTTCACAGAGCAAAATTCCTAAAAGTACTCTATTGCCATTCAACCCTTTTGAAATCAGCCATATGTTGATGAGGGAAGACACAGAGATCCGGTTTTAAGATTCTGGGAGCATAAAAAGATTTATATTCCAGGAAGAAGCAGAAAAGAGGGATAAAGCTAATGGTTAAGAACTCGTATTTTGTGATCAGTTCGATCTGGGTAGGAATCCTAGGTTTAACATTACTAGCGCTGTGATCTTGAATACCTTACCATTCGTAAACGTGTTTCCCTGTATCAAACGGAGGTACTAATAGTTAACTCCTAAGACCGACCATTAGCTAAAACACCGAACGTAAAGTAAATAACACAGAGCCTGTCACATATGAGCATTCGGCATGCAGTTACTCCTACAGATTTTATTTATCGCCCTCAAGTCACCAGCGCTTCCCACAGTGCTCAAGACAGGAGACGCCCAGTGACAGATTTCGGGGAAGGAGAACAGGTGCTCTACCTCGGAGAAAAAAGGCACACCTGCCCTGATGTTGTGGGTGGGTCTGGAAGATTTCGTGCAAGTTAATCTTAAGAGGAGTGGATTCCAGGTCAAAAATAGCAAAAAACAAACGTCCTGACCTCGGAGTCTCAGCAAAACGTTAACATGGAGCGAGCCACCACTACCAGGCCGCTTGGCCGGGCGCTAGCCGGAAGATCGAGGGCGCGCTCTGCAATCAGCCCAATCGATCGACGTGATCGAGGATCGTCAACTCAGTTCTGGCTGCAGGAACTGTTTATCTCGCGAGGCTTCAAACCAGGCGGCTAGGGAAGAGGCGGGCTCAGCTGGAGAGAAAGGAGGAGCGTGAGGTCGCCGCACGCTGCGTTCCCAGGAGGCTTTGCGTGCCCCTCGCTTGCTCCGGGATCTTCTGAGCGAGCGCGTGAAAGGCTACCTGCAGAGGCCATGGCGCTTCACGTCCCCAAGGCCCCGGGCTTTGCCCAGATGCTCAAGGAGGGGGCGAAGGTAAGCTTGAAGGAAGAGGGAGTGAGGTAGGAGAGCTGCGTAGAACTGCGGCGGCCGGAGCGAAGAAGAGGGGCCTGTTAACGGCCCGGGTGTGCTCCGTGGGCACAGCGGTCGGAGGAAAAGAAGATTCCAGAAAGGGAGGTGTTCTGCGGGGAAGCGGGAGGGAGGCTCGGCCGCCGAGGCCCGCGGGCATTTTGTTCTTCCCCGACGCTGGGAACGGTCGAAGGGGTGGAGGAGGCGAGAGAGAGGCAAGGCCGCAGGATTCGAGTACTATGCTTCTTAGCCGGGCAAGCAGAAAGCCGCTGGTGCATTTCCTCCATTCCTAAAACGGGCCTGATTTGGCTCTCCACTTCTTAAAAGGGTGTTTTGAGGGCGAAGTCGAATAACGTAGGTGAAATTGCTTTGGGAGCCGCAAAGCCGATTGACACAGTTGAAGGAATGGGTGATCGACGAGAGGGACAAGGGCCAGTTCTTGACAGCTTTCTTTCAGATGAGGGATGGCTCCCCGCCTCGTTCACAGTAGTTCGTTATGGTAGGAAAAAAGTTACTCTCAATCCAAATGGGTTCTGGTTCCAACTTAGATTAGCTAGTTTGATGTAAAACCAATAAAACCAACCCTCAGGTCTGGCTTTGCTCTCTAAATTAAGCAAAAGATGGTACCTTTGAGATGTAACTGTCAGACCTACTGTGTAAGTATAAGGGACACCCTGGACTAATTAAAACTTTTTTTGTGGTCGGATCATGAACGTCATTTCAATAGCATAAATTCTTTAAAATATTTTGATAAAATTTGTCTCTTGTGTTCAAAGTGTTCCTTTATTTGTCACTCAAATTTCCTATGCCTAGTCAAAGAAATATAGATCATTGTGGTTCAGTTTACAGAAGCAGTGTTAGGGAACTAGGTGGTTGTTTGCAGAATACACTTGGGATAACATGAGTATGTCAGATATCAGGGTTTAATGTAAATACCAGCTTTGCTGGTGATGTCTGAAATTTTTTCATAGTTTTTATTCCTTTGAGGCAATCAAATAAGGATAATTTCAAATACCGATAAAAGAAATAATGAGTATTGTAAAAAAAAATAAAAGATTCGATAGAAAGCACTATATATAGTCTATAGAGAATGAGAGGAAGTAAGAAAGTCTGCCTTCCCCCCAAAAAAAAAATTGAAGAATCATAGGTAGATAGAACGATTAAATAAGATGTTAAAGGAAGAACTCTTAGCTCAGTAGCGAGTGGCAGAAGGAACCAGCCAAGATTAAACAGGGCAGGCCGAGAAACCAGTAGGTACAAAGGCCCTAAGGATGAAATGAGTTCAACCTGTTAAAATAGTAAGAAAGGTGATAGGGTTGAATGTCATTAAGGGGAAGCTTAAGAATGGTGAGAGATGAATTTAAAGAAGTTGTAGGTAAGGACCAGAACACATAGGACCTTGTAACCCTGAGGAGGGATTTACATTTTATCCCAAGAGTGATGGGAAACCATTGATGGGATCTGATTTATGATCACATGGCTGTTCCTCAGAGAATGGGTGAGGGGAAAAAGCCAGCGTGTAAGCCAGATCAGACTAAATGCTATTGTAAGAGTTCAGCTCTTGACTCTGAAGACATTGCTTCTAAAGTAATGGTTATTAACCTTGTGCGGATCACAGTTCCTCTTTATGAATATTATAAAAGCCACACCTTATGCTCTAGAACACAACTATCTCGTGGAACTACCCATGATGAAGGAAATGTTCTTTATCACTCTGTCTAATATAGTATCCACTAGCCACATGTGGCTACTGGACACTTGAACTGTGGCTAGTGCAATTGAGAAACTGAATTTTTCATTTTAATTCTTTAAATAACTGCATGTGGTTAATGACTACTATATTGGGCATAGCAACTCTAGAAAAATGTTCACATGAACAAACAGGAGGCTCATGAAACCCATCTGAGGCCACAAGTAAATCCCAGTATAAAGTTTGAGAATTTTCATATTGTGAGCAATTCAGCAATTTTTCAATATGCATGCATTGGAATTGTGTTTTGAATCACCAAAGCATTCAGAGGTCCATATACTAAACATTTGGGGGCAGGTATGTTAAGTGGAAATTCCCAACAAACAGAAAATTGCTGGCTTTATAATGCTCATGTTCTTTATCACAATAAGAAAAGTATTCATACCATGTTTCAGATTTCGTCAATAAGTAATGGTGAATTCTACAAAGGTATTTTTACCTGAAATACCTCATCTGCATTCACTGATCAGTCACAGCATTCTTCCCTGTACTTTTCACTACATTTAAATATATATATAGGCTTTATGTTTTGATGTGTAAGCAAGTACCTGTGGTCCCTAAAAATGTCACTTTATTCAACCGTGAGCAAATTTATGGATCATTTATGAATACCAAGCCCCATGCTTTCCTCACATAAGCCTTGCTTGATTATTCTTTCAACAGTCCTGTAGGTAGGTACTATTATTATTATCTCCATTTTAAGATGAAGAAAATCCTTCTGTTTCACTGTTCTGTCTAATCAGAAGGGGGTTTTGTTTTTGTTTTTTAACAGCATTTTTCTGGATTAGAAGAAGCTGTGTACAGGAACATACAGGCTTGCAAGGAGCTTGCCCAAACAACTCGTACAGCATATGGACCAAATGGTAATTTCCAAATTCATGTTTTAAAACATACAGTAATAAAATTTTGTGTACAAGCTTCTTCAAACTTATTCTGAGACTATTATACATAAACTGAGAGTTTTAGCCATCATACAGAAGTAATTTCATTGCCACCAGTGTAGTGTTTTCAGTTTTTAACCAGCAACTCAGATCTCTTTAGAAAAATAGGAATCAGAATATTACTTTTTATCATATTGAGAGGATAGAAAAATTACGGTGCCTTCACTATTGAAATGATACCTAATGTAAGAGAGAAAGTTCTCTCTTGCCTCCTACCGTCAACTGAATTTAATTGGTACACGTGTATGGAAAGCAATAAAACTATACTTATAAGTAGATAAAATTTTGGTCTTTCTACATGTTAATGTAATTTACATTTATTGAACGAAAATAGAAGATAGACTTCCTACCTAGTAAACATTAGGAGGTTAAAAAAACAGGAATAATATGGGGTGCATTTACGCTAATATAGTTTTAAAGAGTAAATAATATGTTTTTAATTTGTAAAGTTATTTTAAGAAGTAGATAGAAGCTTATATTTCTTGACTAGGTTTTCTTGGGTGTTTGGAGAAAGATTTGAGTAATAATGGATTTCCTTTTCTAACCTTTTACACACCCTCCCCCCCCCCACCAGGAATGAACAAAATGGTTATCAACCACCTGGAGAAGTTGTTTGTGACAAATGATGCAGCCACTATTTTAAGAGAGCTAGAAGTAAGTTATTTCTTTGAAGCCAAGAAATGTTTTGGTGATGTCAAAAATTAAGTATAAATTGACATAGAAAAAAACTCTTAGGATAATAAGGGACTTTTTTTCCCCCCAGCTTGAAAGTTTATTATACCGATTTTCCTAATTATGGAGTCGTCTTTAGTTTTAACATCTTACCACTTCAATTTTAAAACCTCCCAAGTTATTACTTTATGGAGGGATTGGTTGTGATCAAAGTACATTTGCTAATAATCATATCAAATTGAGTATGTTTTCTCATTCTATAGATGATGCTGAAGTGAATTCAATAATGCAGAAATAGCTGATACTTAAAACAGTGACTTAAAAAAAAAATACTTTGTTTCTCTGTTTCTCTGACTTTGTGAACATAAAGCAATTGGTGGCATTTTGCTTTGTTCGCCTACAGTTTTTGATGTTACAGAGTCTGTAGGATAGAGAACTACTGTCAGGGTTGTGCGAAAGGTCTGGCGCCTGAATGTCAGAGAGCCGTTCCTCATCTAGCTGCTTTGTAGCTGAAAGATATTTTCAACTTCGAGGAATTTTCCTGAATTTAGCTCTTAAAGCATCAGAGCTTAATCTTTTCAAATGAAACTGTAGGTATGTTAACATTTCTCTAATTGCTTAAATAGCAATATATTTTTAAAATAATGCGAACAAAACAAATTTAATTCCACAAGGTGTTTACGAAAGGACTAGTCATTGTGAGTTAATGTTGGACACTGTGATGGTCTAAAGAGTTATTCAGGGATGGTGGGAATATTGCCTTAATAAAACCATAGCAACAGGGCTATGTGGCTCAGTCGGTTAAGCGTCCAACTCTTGATTTCAGCTTGGGTCTTGATCTCAGGGTCCTGGGATGTAGCCCCACATTGGGCTGTCGGCTCAGCAGGAAGTCAGCTTGGGATTCTTTCCCTCTGCCCCTCCCCCCACTTGTGCATGCATACATGCCAGTGCTTGCTCGCTCTCTCAAATAAGTAAATCTTTAATTTATGCATGTAATAATTTTCTGAACCCTATGTGCGGAGATGTATGTACTGGATGGCTGACCATCAAAAGAAGATTGTTTGCATTTGTGCTGATAGTCTCAGAGGGATTTGGATTGTTGTCTCGTGACCACGCTATAAGTAATATATAGCAGTATGATTGAATGGAGTTACCTAGCCCACGGGGAGATTGGAGTCTGTTAATTTAAGAAGGAATGGAAATAAAAAACTCTGTTGCTTTAAGGATCAAATGTTTTGATATTTAAATTCAAGTCTCTTCTACCAGGTACAGCATCCTGCTGCAAAAATGATTGTAATGGCCTCTCACATGCAAGAGCAAGAGGTTGGAGATGGCACGAACTTTGTTCTGGTATTTGCTGGAGCCCTTCTGGAACTAGCTGAAGAGCTTCTGAGAATTGGCCTGTCAGTTTCAGAGGCAAGTGTTCATTTTATAATGTACTCCTGTTTAATTTATGCCTATATATACACACACCGTAAGAATCATCATTGTAGTAATAGTTAATATTGAGCGGTTTCCTTGTGCCACTTCTTGGAGCACGTGCGCCTTACGTGCAGTATCTTATCCTGTTCTTACCAGAGCCCTATGAGTATGGCCTGTTAAAATTCTTACTTTATTTTAGATGAGGAAAGGGAAACTTAACTTCGAAAAATCTGTAAGTGGCAGCATTCAAATTCGGGCCATCACAAAAGCTTGAATTCTTGATTAGTAGGCTATGCCATGAATGCTATTCTAAAAGTATACTTTGTCATTTTATTTGTAAAACAAATACCCGTATTCCTTGGGTTACCAAAATAAGCTGTTTTTAAAGTCATGTCAAAATTATGTCCCTTTGAAGAAATGTTTTTGCTCTTTACTCTTAAGGTAATAGAAGGTTATGAAATAGCCTGCAGAAAAGCCCATGAGATTCTTCCTGATTTAGTCTGTTGTTCTGCAAAAAACCTTCGAGATGTTGATGAAGTGTCATCTCTGCTTCATACCTCCATAATGAGTAAACAATATGGTAATGAAGTGTTTCTGGCCAAGCTTATTGCTCAGGCATGTGGTGAGTATATCAGTAAATGATGAAAAGCTCCAAAATAAAAATATCTTAATGAGACTTAAGATATTTTCTCTGTTGTTCCGGTATATCTTTTGATATGTCTCATTTTCTCAACAGTGTCTATTTTTCCTGATTCTGGCCATTTCAATGTTGATAACATCAGAGTTTGTAAGATTCTGGTAAGTTTAGAAAATGCATCAGTGTTGTCTACATGGGTCAGTTATATTTTGCAGAAAGAAAAAAATGTATTCACCCAAACCTTAATTTTACTCCAGGTTTTGAACATTCAGGACTTTGTGCCTTTTGAGGAATCATTTGTAACTTTTGATATTAGTAGGTTAAATTTTAAAGGGTGTTGATATATTATCTCCTTGTAAAGTCATTTTCCATGACAACTTGAAGGTTGAGAATAGTGTATAAACAAAGTGTTATGTGTCTTGCATTCTTCATATGTGCGGAATTAAAACAATACACTTAGAAGCCGGTTTCGAATGAGATGGAAGTTCTGTTGCTCTACAGTAATAGAACGCACATCTTAATGTTAGTATTGAAATAGAGTATTTTTTTTATTTTAAAAGATTTGTGTTTCCTGTAGTAAAATGTATAATTTCAGTTGAGTTTAGCTTATATAAATATACCTACTGTGTGTGTATTTATGTAGGTGCTGTGCATTTTCTGACTCCATGCACTGCCTCCTCCTCCCCCATTAAATTGTAAGCTTGTAAGATCAGAAACTTTGCTTTGTTCCCTCTTCTGTCCCCAGTACTAATAGCTGTGCCTGCTGCACTGGCACCAAGAGTATTTGGTGAGTGAGTGAAGGAGTGGCTCAGAGCAGTTGTTCTCTGTCTTCAGTTGCTCCCAGTGCACTGAAGGCCTGCAGCCCCCTCTTAGCAGTGGCTCATTCTGAGAGTGATTTCTGCCTAAGCAGACTCACGTGCTTTCCCTCCGCCACCCTACCCCTTATTCTCAGGAGTCACTGCCTTGGTATATTACTTTATTTAGAAACTGGTCTTTTTGGTACATGCAAAATCAACAGCTGAGCCCTAATGTCATTTTGTTGAGATCACTGATGATTTTCGTATTCAATCTCAGGGCTCTGGCATCTATTCCTCTTCAGTATTACATGGCATGGTTTTTAAGAAGGAAACCGAAGGTGATGTAACATCTGTCAAAAATGCCAAAATAGCAGTGTATTCTTGTCCTTTTGATGGCATGATAACTGAAACTAAGGTATGTAGACTTCAAAACTTTAAAGGTAAAAATTTGACGTTGCCTTTTCAGATTACTGTTTTATGATTCTTAAGTTTTTAGGTAGAGATTGCTCTATTGCATAATTATTGAAGATTGCAGGGTTGTATTTGTTTCTTAAACGCAGATTCCTATTCTTTTTTGGATACCTAACTCATATACTAAATTTGAAACGTGAAATGGTAGTCCTATAGTTTATGTTCTGATATACAGCTCTTGACTCCTAGAAGTTCTTACATGCTCAGCAAGTAAAATGCTCACGGATTATGAGTACCGTGCGCTCTTCATTAGTATATGTTGAAGTTGAGATCCTATAACATCCTGAAATGAAAACATGCTAATAAAATTTGAAAATTATAGGTTTGTTTTTAAAAATACATTGTTAGAAAGTTGGAAGTTCTTGTTTATAGGTCACGTCTGTCTTTGTCCCTAAAAATTTTTTTTTTTTTTAAAGATTTTATTTATTTGACAGAGATAGAGACAGCCAGCGAGAGAGGGAACACAAGCAGGGGGAGTGGGAGAGGGAGAAGCAGGCTCATAGCGGAGAAGCCTCATGTGGGGCTCGATCCCACAACGCCGGGATCACGCCCTGAGCCGAAGGCAGATGCTTAACTGCTGTGCCACCCAGGCGCCCCTGTCCCTAGAATTCTTAAAATCTGAGTTGATGGCTTTAAAAGTTTCACAGGTTGTAGATGGGTCAGGGGGAGTCATTTTAGAAAAGTTTAGGAAAACTTCAAGAACCACAACATGGTGGTTTTGGTACACTAATTGACGTTTGTCAAAAGAAATGCCAAGACACCTGCCCAACATATCTAAAATAACAGTGTTGCTCCAACTTTTCCAACAAAGTGCCTGTCAAAGAGCAAAATGCATCAGTTTTAGGAGTGAGGGGGCTCTAGCAGTAAGCTGAGTTTCTATGAGTTTCATGCACAATTTGTTCTGTTTCATAATGCGTGTATAATTATTTTCTTTTTTTTTTTTTTTTTACCAAATCTTTATTCAGTAAAATATTACTCTCTGACTTCGAACACCAAAGTAGTAAAATGGTTCTAAAGAGCATGCTTGCTTGTTTTGTTAGGGAACAGTATTGATAAAGACGGCTGAAGAATTGATGAATTTTAGTAAGGGAGAAGAAAATCTCATGGATGCACAAGTCAAAGCGATAGCTGATACCGGTGCCAATGTCATCGTAACAGGTGGCAAAGTGGCAGACATGGCTCTTCATTATGCAAACAAGTACAATATCATGTTGGTGAGGTGAGACTGCATTTCTGTTATGTAAATAGCCTTTTGGTGGTGAAACACCAGACACCGTCAATACACCATGAATTCATGACTGTTAAAAAAGGGCAAGTAAAAGATGGTGGATCAAATAATAACAGGACTTAACTTGATCTAGAGGGACTGGAAACGCCTGTGAGAAAACTTATATTTTTACTGAGAGCTGAAGGAACAATCAACATATTATTTGAAGAGGGAGAGGAAGAAGCATTGCAGTCAAAAGCTGCAGCTTGAGAGACCAGACTCAAGTCTGGTACACACGGTCAGGGTATGGGATCCATAAACCCACTTATGGGGCACAGAGGACAACTTACCTACCCATTCCCACCCCTCCCAGCACCTGACCAAATATGCAGTGTAATCTCTTCTCTTCCTTGGGGCTCCTGTGATTGCCCAGAGTACAGCAAAAGTTTTCTATATACCAGGCTTCCCTTAGTGTTTTAGAACTATAATTCGTGACATTC
>NC_048218.1:14922321-14936591 GCF_002007445.2 Ailuropoda melanoleuca
TGGTGAAACACCAGACACCGTCAATACACCATGAATTCATGACTGTTAAAAAAGGGCAAGTAAAAGATGGTGGATCAAATAATAACAGGACTTAACTTGATCTAGAGGGACTGGAAACGCCTGTGAGAAAACTTATATTTTTACTGAGAGCTGAAGGAACAATCAACATATTATTTGAAGAGGGAGAGGAAGAAGCATTGCAGTCAAAAGCTGCAGCTTGAGAGACCAGACTCAAGTCTGGTACACACGGTCAGGGTATGGGATCCATAAACCCACTTATGGGGCACAGAGGACAACTTACCTACCCATTCCCACCCCTCCCAGCACCTGACCAAATATGCAGTGTAATCTCTTCTCTTCCTTGGGGCTCCTGTGATTGCCCAGAGTACAGCAAAAGTTTTCTATATACCAGGCTTCCCTTAGTGTTTTAGAACTATAATTCGTGACATTCAAGTGAGTCTTGAACTTTCCCAAGTTTAGAATAATGGCACCTACGTAGACCTATGTCTGGATTGTGCTGTGCAGTCCAGACCTATTGAGCTTAGATTCGGAATCAGGAATGTGACTTGGGGACCAGTGTACAGTTCCTGTTTCATCTCTGCATTTTGTTATGTATCTGATGGAATTTAAACTTCTCTTAAGGTCTTTGGGGTTTTTTTAAAGGTTGAATTCAAAGTGGGATCTCAGAAGGCTATGTAAAACAGTTGGTGCTACAGCTCTTCCTAGATTGGTATGTATTTTGGACAACATTAAAATGTAGTTGTACCTATTTGAATTACTTTTATTGCAACAGTCACTTTCTTTTAGACTCCTCCTGTCCTTGAAGAAATGGGACATTGTGACAGTGTTTACCTTTCCGAAGTTGGAGACACACAGGTGGTGGTTTTTAAGCATGGTATGTAGCAGTGGTCAAGGATGTTTATGTAAGCGTGGGGTGTTCATTTGCTTGTATTAGTAATATATTTAAATTTCTTGACAGAAAAGGAAGATGGTGCCATTTCTACCATAGTACTTCGAGGCTCTACAGACAATCTGATGGATGATATAGAAAGGGCGGTAGATGATGGTGTTAATACTTTCAAAGTTCTCACAAGGGTCAGTATTAGCAATAATCTTAATTTAGTAATTTGTAAGCCTTCAGACATAGTTGGCAGAGAACTTCAAAATGAATGGCTGGTGTAAAAGCAAAGTACTTTTTTTACTTTAAGACTGCAGTGTCCATTGCTGATGAGTATGATAGTTTTCCAAAATGATTATGCAAAGAAATAAACAGCAAAGCAAGGGTTTTTATTTTAACTGTTATAAAAAGTTAGTTTATGGTTGTTTTTGATTTAGTTGCTTAAGCATCATTCTTAGTGCTGTGTCTATGGAAATGCGGGTAAGGTGTTGTGTGCTGTTCCCATTCTTAACTTTGGTTCTCCCTTTTCATATACCAGACACTATGTACCGTAAGGTAATTTGCCCGAATCACTCCATTGTTAAAAAACTTGTAGTTAGAATTTGTGTAACAGTGCCTGATTAAAAGCTCTAGTCTGGTGGAGTACTAGAATCTGAGATTAGAAAACTATAAATTGCTTCTTTGTAAATTTTTTTTTTTTTTCTTTTTTGGACTACATACTCTAGGATAAACGCCTTGTTCCTGGAGGTGGAGCAACAGAAATTGAGTTAGCCAAACAGATCACATCATATGGAGAGGTATAGCTTACTTTGTATAAATTGACTTTTGTCGTGTTCCTTGAATAAAGTACAGTGCTAAACACATTTTTGTTTTAGACATGTCCTGGACTTGAACAGTATGCCATTAAGAAGTTTGCTGAGGCATTTGAAGCTATTCCCCGGGCACTGGCAGAAAATTCCGGAGTTAAGGCCAACGAAGTCATCTCCAAACTTTATGCAGTACATCAAGAAGGAAATAAAAATGTTGGATTAGATATTGAGGTATTTGAAAAAACAAACACTGTGAACTTACTTCACGAATGTAAAACGTAAAAATGGAAGTTAAGTTTAGAGGGGAAACTGAGAAAATGTTCTGATTTGTAAGCAAATGATTTTTGTAACAAAAGCTTTGACAGTTTGTCCGATACTGTTTTCCTTTAAGTAACCTTTAATAGTGTGTAGGGGAATACTTTCACCTGGCAACTTGCTACATAAGGAACTGAGCTAAACATTTTCACATTCAACAATTTAAAGTGAAAGAATGAAAATTGTTTTTGTGTTGACAGGCTGAAGTTCCTGCTGTAAAGGACATGTTGGAAGCCGGTATTCTAGACACTTACTTGGGAAAATACTGGGCTATCAAACTGGCTACGAATGCTGCTGTCACTGTTCTCAGAGTGGATCAGGTGAGTGACAAGTGAAATTTTGATCTTTAATTTTGATCTTTAAAAGTACTAGTTTTTATATGGTTCAATAGTGTGTTTTCATAGAACTGGTTATTCTAGCCAAAGGGGTATTTCTTTATTTTTCATCTTAGAAATGCTAAAATGCCCCCAAAAAAGTTTGGGTTTTTTCTGTTACAGTTTTAAATAGTATTTAGTACGTTTCAGCTAAATGTTGACAAACATAGAGCTGGATTTATCTTTGTTCAAATGTTTATTTCACTAGTTCTGAAATTATAGTCCCTAAATGAACAGCATCAGGATCACCTAAGATTTTGCTAAAAAAGCAAATTCTCAGGGCCCCTAAGAGGCCCACTGAATCAGAAACTCTGGGAGGAGGCCCAGCAGTCTTTCAATAAGCTCTGCAGTGATTGATGCCTACTAGTTTGAGTACGTTCTGGGTGGTTTTATCAAGCTACACTCAGGTTCTAAAACTGTACCTAATGCCTTTAATTCAGTTTGAACGTAACCTCAATTTAGTAAAATGTTGTATGAAGAATTTCAAGTTTAGATTTCCTGTAGAAGCTTCTGAAAAGGGGTGTCGAATCTATTGGAAATGGCAGTTGAAGGTGTTTTAGGGTTTGCGTTGAGACAAGTCAAACCCCTTGATATTCTACAGAAAGATCTCTCAGTCCTACAAATTTGGGAAGCAGTGAATACTGTTTTCAGTTTAGATTCAAAATATACATTAGAGTTTGAGAGTTCTACTTTGAGGAATGCCAGCTAATTTAGCTTCTCCCAAATTTGAGCCCAAAGCTACCACTACCCCTTTTTTTTCCTCCCAAATAAATCCTTTAAAAATGCTAGATGGTTATACTTGGAATATACTTGATTAGTGCATTCTAGACAAATTGGAGGCTTCTTGGTGTGTTAAGTTACCAGGAAACTATATATTTGTGTAATTGTTCGTGAATACACACTTCCTGCCACTTGAATGGTTTTCATTTACAGGTACTAGGAAATTTCAGGGTTGAACTTTTACACATATTTATATTTATGTACCAACCACTTTAGATTATAATGGCAAAACTGGCAGGTGGACCTAAAGCTCCTAAACCACAAGGAAATTGGGATAAAGATGATTGGCAAGACGAACTGCATATATAAATAGCAAATCAGGTGCCAAACTGGTTTATACTAGTAATGCATGCAGGTGTTTTTCACATTTGACTCATAGGGTTATTGAGTTACTGAAGTGCATGTCTTAGAATGCCCTTCACTAATGCGTGGGTTTCGTTGCTCTTAATGTCCACCAGAGCCGGCAGAGCATTGCTGGAAGCTCACGGCTTTGTGGTAGTGTCTCCTGTGCAGTACATAACAGATCGCTTATATTGCTTCATTTTCAGTCAGTCTAATAGAAAAATATTCATTTTAAAGGTAGAGTTTATACTTACTTGTGGTTTTTGTTTTCTCAGATCATCATGGCAAAACCAGCCGGTGGGCCCAAACCTCCAAGTGGGAAGAAAGACTGGGATGATGACCAAAATGATTGACTGGCTTAGTTTTTACTGTAGGTGAAGACTACGTTTGTAGTAGTAGTCTAGGAATTGCCTGATGTTTTCATATTTTCCTTAAGTTAAGAAGTGTTTTGTGTTTATATCCTCAGCTGGATGATACAATAAACATGTTGTTGGTATCAAAGCCTAACATTGTCTGATGAGCACGGTTCTTGGATGTTAATGACCTGTTTATCTCAACCTTGGTAAAGAAATTAGCTGTGGGACCTCAGGCAAGCCACTTAAGTAATTAGGAGCCAGTTCCAATATGTATCTGACTTGCTGCCCATTTGGAACACAGCCATGCTCTTGTGTGTACATACAGTCTGTGGCTGCTTTCTGTAAGGAAACGGCAGAGTAAGGGAGTAGTGACAGAGACTAAGTGGTCTACAAAGCCTAAAATATTTACTGTCTGTCCCTTTACAAGAAGTCTGTTGTCTCCCAGACTGGATTTCAGTTTTTATACAGCTCTGCTCTGGGAATTCTAAGACTTGAGAGGACTTGTTTTAGTACCAATGAATGATTTATTGAATGGCTAACTTAACATACAGTCCAGTAGTAGAGTATAAAGATACTTGTAATACCACCGAAAATCTATTTGCTAATGCAAATAAGTTAAGTCAGTTTTTATAAAGTGCATCTCATTTCTTCTTAAACTCAGGAGTTTGGAAAAAATAATAGCTTAACTGATTTTATGGGACATATGCTACTATATGTGTTGGTTATGTAAGGTCTCTGAGTAACAGTGAAATTTTATATTTAAAAAAATTGAAATTTATATTTTGGGTATTTGAAAAGAATTTTGGAAGCAGTAGGACTGACTGGGTCTTAAAGTCAACAAGTGTTAAGAGTAATTAATGAAAGTTTAGACAAGCTTGGGATCCTTAAGGCTCTTAGGATTATAAGCAACTTGGCAATGCTGGCTGGCTTGGGTAAAAGGCATGGTGGCATTAAGGGGACCTGGTATCAAATTACTTCAGAGTCTCGGGAGTATCTACCTTGGGTCAGTTAACAATTGCGCAGAACAAGTGCAGTTCGGCCCACACCTGTTTATGTACGCTGGATGGCGTCAGAATTATAAATTTCAGTATATCTTCCAAGTATATACTACCACCAATATCAAATGTCTGTGGTTATATAATCAACACTTTTTAAAAATACACTTAAAGTTTCATTAGCCAGTCTGAAACATTTTTTTAAATGTTACCTGCTAGGGTAAGAACACAACCTGAAATCCTCCGAGTAGTAAAACAAGTTTTGGGGGTAAGTCAGTTTATTCATGTTACAACCCACCACCCAGACATATTTAAGCACAGAAGACTTAAGGAATTCAGAATCCTTTCCAGAAACTGGAAGCAAGAATAAAAACCACTATGACAATACAAAACCATTGTAAATTTTTAGGTATTTTCCCTTCAATATTTTAATAAACATTTCTTCTGGCATTGTGTTTAATTTTAAGTGAACATGATTTTACAGTTAGTCTTTACTTCTTTATTATTATTATTAATTACAGCCATTTTAAAAGCCATAAGCTTGTTTCTGGAGAAAGCACTCTTTGGAACTATTACAATACTCTCTCATAAAACAGGAGGTACGCTTGTGAGTTCAGAACTTTAGCTGTAGGCACAGGTTGCACGTGTGTATCACTGATGTGAAACCACTGCCCTTTGGTTGACTGCATTTCAAAATCTGTGGAGAAACAAAGTTAAATATAAATGGGAAGATTCAAGTTCATTATTTTGGGGTTTTGCCATAATCTGAATACCAGAATTTTCCAAGACCTCTTACCTTGTGGAATATCACTGTGGAGAACAAGATTAGAGAGATGACTATTTGCAGCTCTGGCCTTGGCATAGGCAGTATAATGCCCTGACCTCATGGTACCGCTGTGCTCGACGACTCCATATAAGGAATACAGTACTCTTGTATTTTCTTCAGCAACATTCTTTCAAAGTGAACAGAATTCAAAAGTTAGTTCTAGTCCCATTTATAGATGCCAATGGCAAGATCAATTTATGCCAAGGGTTTCTAGCCTTTACTTTGAGAATGTAGGAATCATAAGTCTGACCTTGACTACGACTTTTTTCCTACCTTTACCCACCCGAGTAGTGTCACTTACGTTTTCTTAGAAAGTCACCATTGCTGTTTCTCTGCTAGAATCATAAACCAGAAGCCACTTGCTGCAATGGCAGTTTCCTGGCCCAGAGACTTAAATAAGTGAACTTACCTGTTTCTATAGGAGTCCTGGGCTCTGATAATTACAAAATACCTCTATAGCTCTATCAGTCCAATTCCTCCCCAGACGGTAAGCCTTTTTTAAGATCAAGAGGANGAAGTGCATGTCTTAGAATGCCCTTCACTAATGCGTGGGTTTCGTTGCTCTTAATGTCCACCAGAGCCCTTTGCTGGAAGCTCACGGCTTTGTGGTAGTGTCTCCTGTGCAGTACATAACAGATCGCTTATATTGCTTCATTTTCAGTCAGTCTAATAGAAAAATATTCATTTTAAAGGTAGAGTTTATACTTACTTGTGGTTTTTGTTTTCTCAGATCATCATGGCAAAACCAGCCGGTGGGCCCAAACCTCCAAGTGGGAAGAAAGACTGGGATGATGACCAAAATGATTGACTGGCTTAGTTTTTACTGTAGGTGAAGACTACGTTTGTAGTAGTAGTCTAGGAATTGCCTGATGTTTTCATAGTTTCCTTAAATTAAGAAGTGTTTTGTGTTTATATCCTCAGCTGGATGATACAATAAACATGTTGTTGGTATCAAAGCCTCATTGTCTGATGAGCACGGTTCTTGGATGTTAATGACCTGTTTATCTCAACCTTGGTAAAGAAATTAGCTGTNTTTTCCTTAAGTTAAGAAGTGTTTTGTGTTTATATCCTCAGCTGGATGATACAATAAACATGTTGTTGGTATCAAAGCCTAACATTGTCTGATGAGCACGGTTCTTGGATGTTAATGACCTGTTTATCTCAACCTTGGTAAAGAAATTAGCTGTGGGACCTCAGGCAAGCCACTTAAGTAATTAGGAGCCAGTTCCAATATGTATCTGACTTGCTGCCCATTTGGAACACAGCCATGCTCTTGTGTGTACATACAGTCTGTGGCTGCTTTCTGTAAGGAAACGGCAGAGTAAGGGAGTAGTGACAGAGACTAAGTGGTCTACAAAGCCTAAAATATTTACTGTCTGTCCCTTTACAAGAAGTCTGTTGTCTCCCAGACTGGATTTCAGTTTTTATACAGCTCTGCTCTGGGAATTCTAAGACTTGAGAGGACTTGTTTTAGTACCAATGAATGATTTATTGAATGGCTAACTTAACATACAGTCCAGTAGTAGAGTATAAAGATACTTGTAATACCACCGAAAATCTATTTGCTAATGCAAATAAGTTAAGTCAGTTTTTATAAAGTGCATCTCATTTCTTCTTAAACTCAGGAGTTTGGAAAAAATAATAGCTTAACTGATTTTATGGGACATATGCTACTATATGTGTTGGTTATGTAAGGTCTCTGAGTAACAGTGAAATTTTATATTTAAAAAAATTGAAATTTATATTTTGGGTATTTGAAAAGAATTTTGGAAGCAGTAGGACTGACTGGGTCTTAAAGTCAACAAGTGTTAAGAGTAATTAATGAAAGTTTAGACAAGCTTGGGATCCTTAAGGCTCTTAGGATTATAAGCAACTTGGCAATGCTGGCTGGCTTGGGTAAAAGGCATGGTGGCATTAAGGGGACCTGGTATCAAATTACTTCAGAGTCTCGGGAGTATCTACCTTGGGTCAGTTAACAATTGCGCAGAACAAGTGCAGTTCGGCCCACACCTGTTTATGTACGCTGGATGGCGTCAGAATTATAAACTTCAGTATATCTTCCAAGTATATACTACCACCAATATCAAATGTCTGTGGTTATATAATCAACACTTTTTAAAAATACACTTAAAGTTTCATTAGCCAGTCTGAAACATTTTTTTAAATGTTACCTGCTAGGGTAAGAACACAACCTGAAATCCTCCGAGTAGTAAAACAAGTTTTGGGGGTAAGTCAGTTTATTCATGTTACAACCCACCACCCAGACATATTTAAGCACAGAAGACTTAAGGAATTCAGAATCCTTTCCAGAAACTGGAAGCAAGAATAAAAACCACTATGACAATACAAAACCATTGTAAATTTTTAGGTATTTTCCCTTCAATATTTTAATAAACATTTCTTCTGGCATGTGTTTAATTTTAAGTGAACATGATTTTACAGTTAGTCTTTACTTCTTTATTATTATTATTAATTACAGCCATTTTAAAAGCCATAAGCTTGTTTCTGGAGAAAGCACTCTTTGGAACTATTACAATACTCTCTCATAAAACAGGAGGTACGCTTGTGAGTTCAGAACTTTAGCTGTAGGCACAGGTTGCACGTGTGTATCACTGATGTGAAACCACTGCCCTTTGGTTGACTGCATTTCAAAATCTGTGGAGAAACAAAGTTAAATATAAATGGGAAGATTCAAGTTCATTATTTTGGGGTTTTGCCATAATCTGAATACCAGAATTTTCCAAGACCTCTTACCTTGTGGAATATCACCGTGGAGAACAAGATTAGAGAGATGACTATTTGCAGCTCTGGCCTTGGCATAGGCAGTATAATGCCCTGACCTCATGGTACCGCTGTGCTCGACGACTCCATATAAGGAATACAGTACTCTTGTATTTTCTTCAGCAACATT
The DNA here is from genome assembly GCF_002007445.2 of Ailuropoda melanoleuca. Lineage (NCBI taxonomy): Eukaryota > Metazoa > Chordata > Mammalia > Carnivora > Ursidae > Ailuropoda > Ailuropoda melanoleuca. The sequence goes on from NC_048218.1 coordinate 14,930,928, forward strand.
CTTTCAAAGTGAACAGAATTCAAAAGTTAGTTCTAGTCCCATTTATAGATGCCAATGGCAAGATCAATTTATGCCAAGGGTTTCTAGCCTTTACTTTGAGAATGTAGGAATCATAAGTCTGACCTTGACTACGACTTTTTTCCTACCTTTACCCACCCGAGTAGTGTCACTTACGTTTTCTTAGAAAGTCACCATTGCTGTTTCTCTGCTAGAATCATAAACCAGAAGCCACTTGCTGCAATGGCAGTTTCCTGGCCCAGAGACTTAAATAAGTGAACTTACCTGTTTCTATAGGAGTCCTGGGCTCTGATAATTACAAAATACCTCTATAGCTCTATCAGTCCAATTCCTCCCCAGACGGTAAGCCTTTTTTAAGATCAAGAGGACAGCGGTTTAAGTTGTGCCCAAACTCCCCCCTTATATTTACACATGTCCCCTAGAGATTCAACTTCTCAAGTTTTCACTTTCACGATATAGACTGTGGAGGCTGCTTATTCTAAGATCCCATATGCCGTAGGGCAGACTGGTGACGGAAAGGCATTCTCCGAGCTGGGTGCCACTTTCAGACAACTTCCAACTTGGGTTCTCCTGCAAAAAGTCCTGAATGGGCATCACTGCCCTTCCACAGTACGGTCATCTCTTTAAATCTATGGCCCCCTATTCACTGGAAAACTTCATACTTTGCCCCAAACCCCGTCTGCTTCCTCAAGGAGTTCAGCTGTCCATCCGTACGCTTCCCAGGATTTCTGCCGCCATCCCGTTTTAGCTGCCACAGCCAGGACTAAATTCTGCCATGGGTCCTCACTTGGAATTGACTTCAAGTCTTCCTACTTTCCTAGTCTCAGCCCACAGTTCCTCCATTCTTCCAGTTCTCATCTCACCTGTGTCCTCTCTCCAACCTAACTGGATGCTCCAGTCCTCATTTCGCCTGGCTGATGAAGCCTCTCCTGGCCTCATTCCCAGATCAAGTCTGTGTCTTCACTACTCAAAATGACAATGGAACAGCAGACCCCCACCTAAGACCTCCAGATGCCCACGTGACATATGCACATTAAAGCTGGAGAACTTAGAACATGTGCATCAGTCTCACAAATCATCTCTCCTACACCCACCATTGGCCTTGCCAGCATATTGACTGATCAGAAAATCCCACTCTGAATCCTACAACAAACCCTTCCCAACCCCACACCCTACAGACAGCTGCTATTGCTAGGAAGCAAAATTCTACACCCTGCAGATAGGTAAATTCACTGAGGACTCACTGGGATCCCCCAATGTGACTATGCTCTTGTAACGTGTTCCTTAGCTCCCCAGTTCCATAGATTTCCTTCAGAGCAACCTTAACCACTCCTTTAGCCTCCCTTATCCAACCCTTTACTATTCTCTGCAGCTGACCTCACCTCCCACTTCAGGAAAACAGAGATACAACCTACCGAACTCTAAGTTGCCCTTTCTCAGGAAGATGAAATATCTCCCCCTTTTGTTCAGAGACAATACTCCAACTTAGTGCTGCTAAGCTCTTCTGGCCTCCTCCAGGGTCTTGCTCAATCATCTCTCTTTAATGTACATTCAACTTGTAGATTTTCCTCTTGGTCTACCAACCTACTTCAGTCTCCCAGACTTTAAAAAAAATCATTGATCCACCACTTTTACTTTTCAACAAAGCCTCTGATATATCTACATGCTTTATTTCCAATATTTTCATTCAGTTCTCAATCCACTTGAAGTCCCCAACACTTCTTAAAAAATTTACCACGACCTCTATACCATCTAATCAAATACTAAGTCTTTTTCTCTGATATTATGACATTGAAGCCACCTAGTCCTTTCCTTGCAACTTGAACAGAGGGCAATGACATTTTAGGCAAACAATGGATTCCTAATGACCTTGTGTTTGAACTAATCCAACTACAGGTATTTCTGTTTACTGGAAAAAGTGGCCCTGCCCCATGGCGATAATATATAAATAATTACAATTCACTCCACCCACCAGCTCTGAAATACCTTTGTTGAAGAATTTTAAATTTTTAAATTGGGAGAGAGGACAGAATTTCTATCATTTCAAATTTTGCACATGAAGACTTTATCAATATTGATACTGAAGCATTTGAAATCTCACTATAATACAATACTATAGCTTCTTTGATTGTCCAAATTCTTGAACATGGAGGTTTGTTGAGACTGCTGGTAGTGTCCTCCTCTTCTACTTATGCCTCTTATACTCAGATGCTCACCGGAGTTGTCACTAACCAGCTCTTCTCCTTCTCCATGCTCTACACAGGGGATGCTATCCTCACAGTTTAACCACCACCTACATATTGATTTCCAAATCTATATCTCCAAACCTAACCTCCCTGCCCTGAGCCTCAGACGTGTACATCCAAATGTTTTCTAAAGAAAGCCCCATGAGTATTTCAAAAATGTCTGAAACTCAATGTATCCAAAACCAAACTCATTACCCTTTCTCCACCTCCCAACCTCTCTTCTTCCTGTATTTCCTATCTCAGCTAATGGTACTCCCATCTGCCCAGCCGCCTCGTCACTCCAGCCAGGACTCAGGAATCATGCTCAATGCCTCCTGTGCTACCCGTACCATCCATTTCAAGGCCTCGTCCTCATTTTTCAGAGCCAATCCAATCATGAGTCTGGTTAATTTTCCCTCCTAGAATATTCTTTCCATCTTGCCTTCTCTTACCCTAGTTGAAGTCCTCACCATTGACTCAATTAATTCAACAGCCTCCTAACTAGAGAGCCACTGCCTCTCTAGTCTTTTCCTCCTAAAATCCAACCTCCTCCATGCTTCAGCAAGTAACCTGTGTAATACACACGTCTGGCTATGTCACCCCATTGCTTTAACCTCTTCAGTGGCACCCTACTGCACACCTAATAAAGCCCAAGTTCCTGACCATGATAATCCCCCAAACCTCATAACCATCTCACTTCTCTGGCTTCATATCCCAGTGCTCTCTAGGCTTTGTACTGTAAGCTCTACAACTGCTTATACTGCTAGTCCCTAGTCCCCACCACATCATTTTACACATCTTTGCTCCAGCTGTTCTGTTCTCTCTGCCTGGAAAACTTGTTTCCTCTTAATTCATCACACACTCTTACTCCTTCTTTAAGTAGTGGTTGACATGTGGACTAATTCACAGAGCCTTCCCTGAACCACCAACATGCTGGGTTAAGTGCATGCCACCCTGCTCTGTGTATACCAATCTTAACATGCAACCATATTAAACTGAAATTAATTACCTGCTGATCTCTAGCTTTGTGCCCTCAGCTCCCAAGACAATGTCTGCCTCAATAACAGAGATTCAAAAAACACTGAACTGAATTTAACAACCTAATATTCAAAATGATTCATCACAGATCTTGAAATTATAATGGCACAAAGATCAAAGACCCACCCTACTCAGTCATTCTTATCAGGTTCATACTTAAGTGAGTTACTGTTGGAGTATCTGGTAAATAAGCTATGACTTCCCTTTAAAGGATTTTCCCAAAAAGACCACTTTCACTTACCTTACACTTCAGGGTACAAAAAGGAGCCAAATCTAAGATTTCCGGAAATTTTATGTGTTTGTTAACTTTCCGTAGGTTAAAACCAGCCTAAACAAAGAGAGAGAGGTAACAGATTGAGTTCTTTTTCTGGAAAAGCTGTACACATTAAGTAAACTGTAGTCCTGCTCTGATGCACAAAACAACACCAACATTCAACCTTAGTTCAATGTCTCGTGAGACTCTTGACTTTCTGACCACTAAATGATTTTTGCTAAGCGCACACCACACACACACACCCCCCAAAGCATTAAGAAATCTGCTCCCAGCGGCGCCTGTGGTTCAGCTGGTTAAGTGTCTGACTCTTCATCTCAGGTCAGACGTCACCAGGCGCATTCAGGGTGGTATGGCCACAGACCTGATCTCAGCTCAGGTCCTGATCTCAGAGTTGTGAGTTCAAGCCCCACGCTGGGCTCCACACTGGGAATGGAGCCTACTTAAAAAAAAAAAAAAAGAAGAAGAAGAAGAAGAAAAAAGAAGAAAGCTGCTTCCACGAGAAAATTCTCAGTGTTTCTGCTCTAGCCATCCAGAAAAGCCAGATTAGATCAGAGGTTTTGAGTGCCTAAAACTCAGCAATAGCAGAATACCTTTCTGTGGAGCACATACTCTCAGCCTCCTTTTCTAACCAAGCTTAGTGCCTGGTTCATAGAGATCCACCCAGTTAGTCAAACCCATACACAAACCACTGGAGGGAAAACATTCTAAAGGTACTTTGGGAATTTGGAACTTAATTTAAAACTTGTACTGCTTGTAACAAAAGTCTTCCAGAAAAGGCAGGGTCACCAAAATGATGAAAATTCAAAGTATTGGGGCGCCTGGGTGGCACAGCGATTAAGCGTCTGCCTTCAGCTCAGGGCGTGATCCCGGCGTTCTGGGATCGAGCCCCACATCAGGCTCCTCCACTGGGAGCCTGCTTCTTCCTCTCCCACTCCCCCTGCTTGTGTTCCCTCTCTCACTGGCTGTCTCTGTCTCTGTTGAATAAATAAATAAAATCTTAAAAAAAAAAAAAAAAGAAAATCCAAAGTATCAATGTCTTTTTACGAAGGGTCAATAATTATAAGGTACCGCACACAAAACAGAAAAAACATCACTAATTTTCTTAAGTGTGAGATATAGCTAGTAAACTGGACTTTTTTTTTTTAAACTGAAAAAAAGTTTAGAGTAGGATGCTAATTTTACTAAAAAGGATAACATGAGTTCTAACTAAAACTGAAGAAGGACTGTGCCTACATATCCCCTCTACCTTGACAGGCGTCTTCATCTAAGCTTCTGTCATGGCCAGTATATTTCTTACTCCCTTACTTTTTTAAAGTTAGAATTAGGAAATAACAGAAAACCAAAGAAACACAGTAATATGGGTAAGACAATAACAAAGCAAGTGTTACACATTTAAAACAAATTTGAGCTAACAAAGGGGTACCTGCTGAAATCTCTTTAAATGAAGAGTGAGAACAGGAGGTGCAAGAGAAATTAGCATCTGTTTTTTGGCATTGGTATAAACATGTTTCCTTTCACCTAAAGAAAGAAATTTTGGCAGTGTGAAAATCATTTTAGACTTCTAAAGCATTCACATTTGCTATAAAATCATTTTAAACATCTAACACAATCGAATTATCTTTAAACTTTCTGGAAAGGACTGGATAATAAATATTTTGGGCTCTGTGGACCAAGAGGCAAAATTAAGGACATTTTGCAGGTATCAGTAAAAATTTCCACAAATTCCCACAAATTTTTACTGATGTAATTAAAAATATAGCAATAACTGAGTACGACCACAGTCTACCGAGAACAGAATTATTTTTGGAGAGATACCATTTAATTAACTGGGGCTCAAAGTGAGTATTTTCTACTACCAAATCATTTTCAAATGTTCATCAATAAAAAACATTTCTAGACACCATACAAAAACCTGACTGTGGGGGCGCCTGGGTGGTGCAGTGGTTGGGCGTCTGCCTTTGGCTCAGGGCGTGGTCCCGGCGTTATGGGATCGAGCCCCACATCAGGCTCCTCTGCTAGGAGCCTGCTTCTTCCTCTCCCACTCCCCCTGCTTGTGTTCCCTCTCTCGCTGGCTGTCTCTATCTCTGTCAAATAAATAAATAAAATCTT
>NC_048218.1:14936628-14941180 GCF_002007445.2 Ailuropoda melanoleuca
ACCTGACTGTGGACAACAGTTTGCCAATGTCTGCTCTAAAGCAAACAGAAATGCTATAAAATCAACACAATTTATTTTTTATATTGACATGTAAATAAATAAAAAGCTAGGCTTTTAAAAAGTTTCAATGATTCTAGTAAGAATCCTTGGGAATCCACAATCCCTCCTTATCCCACTTACCCAAGCTCAAAAAATGGGGGTTGGAGGGGAAAGGGAATTATCAATATTTTTCTGTTCTATATTTGAGGAAGACTAGAAGAAAGCACTGTCCTCCCAGTACCTTGCACTGGGCATGCCACAGGAGCACACGGATGAGACGAAGTGTAGCTTCCTGCACGCAAGGGAGATGAGGGCCAGTGCGAATGCGGACAGGAAACTGAGCATACAGAGAAAGAGACACTGTCTGTAAGGACTCTGCTGCAGTAACAACCCGTGGGATGATTTACCCACAGAGAGAGGTGTTGGAGAACAAACTGTCCCACTCTATCTGCTGTTCGGCTGCCACAGAGTATCAGCCACTTCAGTCTGTTTGTTCGACCTTCTGTTAAAATATTTACACAGGGGAGGGAACTTACGGATGCCCTGCAAATCCTGATACAATTAAGATAGCAGCATTCTACCCACTCAGTGCAAAATGTGCCCCCCTGAACATTAATTTCACTTTCAGCGAGAGAATTTAAATTACCTTTTATGTTTGCCTTTGGTCCACTAAACTGTCTCCGGGTGCATACTTCACAAAGCAGTTTATTTGCATCTCGAAGTTTCTCATTTCGGGTGAACTGATATAAACAATGCTGGATTGAACACTCATCAGTATGGAAGGCTTCCCTGTTCGCAAGAGTACAGAAAGCAGTTTCTGGATCTTCGTTTACAACTTCGTATACCTTGGTCCCAGGACAATGACTCTCATTCAGAATCTCTATATTTATTTCGTCAGGTTGAAGAGCAGCATTCAAGTTAAGGTTCTTGAAACCACTGGAAATGTCCACTTCACCACTCCCTTCTGTCAGATAGGCACCATTTAAATTCCTAGTACAGTCAGTGGGAGAAGAGGCCAAAACCTCCAGATCATTATCCATGTTGACATTGTTCATATCTACTTCTTCTGTGGATTTTTGATTGTCAGTTACACTTTCTATCATTTTTTCTTGGCTATTCAAATCTTTCTGATTAACACAATATTCTTTATGTATAATTTTCTCTTCTGAGATATGGTTGGATTTAACATCCACTTCTCCCTGAAGTGACATTTCAACCTCACATTCGTTATCTTCAGGATGGTCAATGCTACAGATGTCATTTAAATGAAGAATTTTTCCTTGAATTTTTTGTTGCCTTCGTTGGTTCTGTGCAAAGAGCATAAAACATTTAAAAAAAAAAGGGGGGGGAGGAGGAAAAAAGAATAGAGAAGAGAAAGAGCATACATGTAACCACATCAGGTTTTCTTGCTGATCAATCAAGAAGAAGTTTATAAGGAAGAGTGCACTCCCAGAATTCTGATCCCAAAAGTTCCTTTACTATCAGGGAACAAATAAATTATGAAGAAAGTTCCTTCACTGAAAGCAGGAATAAACCATCATCAGTCATCAAAATATTGTGACACAGGGCAAATAAAAATATGCAACACATGGGGCGCCTGGGTGGCACAGCGGTTAAGCGTCTGCCTTCGGCTCAGGGCATGATCCTGGTGTTGTGGGATCGAGCCCCACATCAGGCTCCTCCGCTATGAGCCTGCTTCTTCCTCTCCCACTCCCCCTGCTTGTGTTCCCTCTCTCGCTGGCTGTCTCTGTCTCTGTCAAATAAATAAATAAAATCTTTAAAAAAAAAAAATGCAACACATGGTCTGTGTTCTAAGAGAAGTAACCTAGACTGGGGAGTACACTAGACATAACTGCCAAATCCACGCAGCCACGTGTGAAACCGTGTGGGGAGTCTAACTACATGGAGAGCAGGAAGGGACGTATCCGTGAGAGTTAGGGTTATCGGGTCAAGGTTGCGCTGAAAGAAGAAAAAACAAACTGAAAACTCAAGGATGCACAAGTACAGGACTGCTTTGGGCAGGATGGAGGAAAACATCCCAGGAAATAAACGGCCCCAATTGAGGGAGGAAGCAAGGAAGGCTCATGAACAGTGGACAATAAAGGACTTCCCTCCTAAAGTCATTTTTATTTGCCATTTGCAGCCTATTTTCAAGCAGAGTGGGGAGAAAGGCATTTCATCAACACTCATGTCACTGGACTGCCTAAAGACTCAAGGTAAAAATGACAGTGCCCACGAGGCTAATCCGTAACACCGGAAGGCTGAAGGACACACACAGGACACAAACATTTTCCAGTGCGCTTCAGCTACAAACAGAGTTACGACATAAAAGAAAAATGGAAAAAGGATATAAGCAAATACTGCAAAGAAAAGGGAACACAAATGGCTCAAACATAAAAACATAGTTTACTTTTATTAAAATAAATGGAAAATAAAACTGTATTGAGAAAATATTATCCATCTATGAAACTGGCAGAAATCCAGAGGTTTAATAACACACTTCTGTCAAGGATAAGGAGAAACAGCAAGTCTCATAGTTGCTGGTGGGACTATAAATTGGTACAGCCCTTGTGGAGGGCAATCAGGGAACACTGATCAAAACTACAAATGCCATCCCTCTTCTCAAAATGTGCCGTACCGATGACAGGGGTATAGGATTGTCCACTGCAGCACCGGCTACTACACAGCAAAAGACTACAAACAGCCTAAATCAATAGAGAAACGGTGCATCTATAAAGCAGAATACTATACAGCCGTTTAAAACAATGGAATCTTTGTGTCCTGAAATGGAAAAATCACCAAGAATCTAATTAAGTAGAAACAAAACACAGGGTCCAGAACAGTGTGTATAATTTTTTAAAAATTAGGAGGAAAAAACAAGACTATATAATTGTATTTGATCATATTTTTCAAAAGAAACTCCGAAAGGACACATACAAAACTGATGAAAGTGGTTATCTATGTCAAGAAAGGACAGGGTTGGAGGGGTACTTTCACCTTGCATCTTTACATATTTAAAAATTTTTGAAAGTCAAAAAATTGTTAAAAATGAACTAAAACTCTTAAAAACTCTCACAAGTAGGGGTGCCCAGGTGGCTCAGTCAGTTTGATATCTGACTCTTGATTTTGGTTTGGGTCAAGATCTCGGGGTCATGGGATCAAGCCCCGTGCAGGACTCCATACTGGACCAGCATTGAGTCTGCTTGGGATTCAATCTCCCTCTCTCTCCCTCCTCCTCTGCCTCTCTCCCCACCCATCCCTGCTGCCGCTATCTCCTTTTGAAAAAAAAAAAAAAAAAAAAAGTTCTCACAAGTAATGCAAGATTAAAAAAAACAAAAGCACAACTTTTCTTTCAGTCATTCAGACTTCAGACTCAATAGTTCCAAATATAAAATTAGAAAAGCATAATTTTCTTCCAAGTTACCCACCTTGGCTTGCTTTTTGGCTTGCTTCTTTGCTTTCTTCTGTAAGTGCTTACTTGTTCCCGAAGGAATGTCACTCCTCTCTTTCATGTAACTGTCATTATCTTTCTCCTCCTCACTCTCTTTATCTTCATCCTCCAACGTCTTTTTCAAATTTTTATCATTTATACTTTTCTTACCACTCTTAAAATATGGGCAAAAATAAAATTTTACAACAACTGTTTGATGAACAGATTTCAAGTTACCTAAATATTTTTCTACCCCCATTTTACACTGGATTTACTTTCTACACTGTTTTAAAATATATCCAGGACAAAAATCATTCATCTCAAATACTAGAAAGCAATCTTATATACTGAGAAAACAGGCCAACAAACAAAACAGTAAAAAAGGCAACTAACTCCATATGCCAGTAAAATAGAAAGGAATGCCATGCACTTTATTAGATACATGGTGCGTCCCACGGTAATTATGCCCCTTTCTAACCGTGCTTCTGTTTGTCAGTGATTTACTTGTCCCACTACAGGCATTCCTTTTTATCCTTTTCCTTCTTTCCATGTAAATGAGAGTTTTAGAAAAGAGAAAAATAAAGTAAATTTGGTAAGACTTTAATCACTAAGTAACACTGATTAAAGGGACCCATGAATTCATATGAATTCATATGAAGTTGAATAACAATTTATCCAATATTCATAACAGGCTTTCTTTTTTCCAACCACTAGTTGATGGAACCGAATTAATATGTCTTAAAACTGAGATGCTCTCTATTAATGTGGATGAACTGAAAGAAGACTGTATGGGATTTATGTTTAGTCTTAAATAATGAAAAAAAATAGTAACTTTTAATATGAAGAAAACACTTCCGCTATATGTCTACCAATCAAGTTAATCATCTATAAAGAATTCTGCACACACCATCTATTCTCTTTTAAAATAAAAAAGCACTTACCCCAATTTCTATTCAAATCTTTAAAATTCTTCTATCTCAAATACATTTTAAGAAAATTCCTCCAAGGGCTAATGTACAAACTTGGAAAAGAGTGACAAGGCTTCCCTCATAAAATCTAACACCGGGGGGGGGGGGGGGGGGG
>NC_048218.1:14941464-14943497 GCF_002007445.2 Ailuropoda melanoleuca
ACAGAGATAGAGACAGCCAGCGAGAGAGGGAACACAAGCAGGGGGAGTGGGAGAGGAAGAAGCAGGCTCCCAGCAGAGGAGCCTGATGTGGGGCTCGATCCCATAACGCCGGGATCACGCCCTGCGCCAAAGGCAGACACTTAACCGCTGTGCCACCCAGGTGCCCCATGAACTATACTCTATTAGTATTAGTGAATAAACCCAGTCCACACTATATCAACTTACAGTCCTGCATTCATCACACATGATTGTACTAGTGAGTTCACCACCAAAGATGCGGTCCACAAAACTTGGTACAGATTTTTTCTTTTCATAATCTAGAAGGGGCAAAAAGTTCATCAATTACCCTTATATAATTAATTAAATAAGTTAAAACTATTTACTTACCTATCTAATCCTAAAATTTTATTTTTAATTTCCTATCCCACAGGTTTTCTCTGTTCATAATTACCATAATTTTATTTTTATGCTATAGTCAGCAGCAAATACTCCACTTTTGAGCATAACACAATTTAACAAAATCATGTCTCGTGAAAAGAAAAAGTTCTTATCCTAGTTCTAATCAGTGGAAAATGGACCCTGCAAGTCAGTGGGACCTTCTATATATCGATATCCCCACTAGTAAAATGAACAGATGGGGCCGCACTAGATGATATTCTAGATCACTTCTAGCTCTACCACTCTAATACTCAGCAGCAAAATTAGGCAAGAATGCACGTAACTTGCTTTAAAACTCTAAGACTGAACTCCATTCAAAATCAAAACAAAACACACAAAAAAAATCAGGAAAATGTTTCAGACAAAATCTTCCTTTTACTTTTTTTATGTTCCCAGAAATAATCTTGGTAAGTTTAGTGTAAGATAATTTTACCACCTGGTCACCCAATTTTCTAAATACATGAAATGCATAAGCCTTATTCCAATGATAAGTATGTCCATTTATACAGAACACACTTGATGACAGCGCCAGCAGGGCAGGATTCTCTCCACTACTAGCTTGGCCCTAAAGGACACCAAGGAGGCAAAGAGGTGCTATGTGTTGATTCTAAACTGTGCTTCATTGGGGTGCCTGGCTGGCTCAGTCACCCAGTCAGGCAAGAGCATCTGACTCTTGATCTTAGGGTCATGAATTCAAGCCCCACAAAAACAAACCAAAAAAAATNTGCCATGCACTTTATTAGATACATGGTGCGTCCCACGGTAATTATGCCCCTTTCTAACCGTGCTTCTGTTTGTCAGTGATTTACTTGTCCCACTACAGGCATTCCTTTTTATCCTTTTCCTTCTTTCCATGTAAATGAGAGTTTTAGAAAAGAGAAAAATAAAGTAAATTTGGTAAGACTTTAATCACTAAGTAACACTGATTAAAGGGACCCATGAATTCATATGAATTCATATGAAGTTGAATAACAATTTATCCAATATTCATAACAGGCTTTCTTTTTTCCAACCACTAGTTGATGGAACCGAATTAATATGTCTTAAAACTGAGATGCTCTCTATTAATGTGGATGAACTGAAAGAAGACTGTATGGGATTTATGTTTAGTCTTAAATAATGAAAAAAAATNCCTCAATTGCCCAGTCACATTTCAAAAGCTAAATTGCCACATGTGGCTAGTGGCTACTATATCAGACAGCATAAATATGGAAGGAAGAGTTCCATGATTACAGAAAGTTCTATTGGACTGATCTGTCCGAAATCTTTAAATGCCACACAATAATAATAATGAAGTTGGCCCCATGATTAACAAACCAGCTACTGACAACTCNATAGTAACTTTTAATATGAAGAAAACACTTCCGCTATATGTCTACCAATCAAGTTAATCATCTATAAAGAATTCTGCACACACCATCTATTCTCTTTTAAAATAAAAAAGCACTTACCCCAATTTCTATTCAAATCTTTAAAATTCTTCTATCTCAAATACATTTTAAGAAAATTCCTCCAAGGGCTAATGTACAAACTTGGAAAAGAGTGACAAGGCTTCCCTCATAAAATCTAACACCGGGGGGGGGGGGGGGGGGGGA
>NC_048218.1:14943541-14951312 GCF_002007445.2 Ailuropoda melanoleuca
GGGGGGGGGGGGGGGGGGGGGCGGGAATCTACTTAAATAAAAAAAACTCAGCAAGTCTTACCTGATCATCTAAAACTGGTAGAGACAAATCAAGGAAAGATTCATGAACCAAGGAGACCTTAATCAACCAAAAGAGATAAATGTAAAAAGGAAGGAAAAGATTCATTTTAGACATTATATAATAAGATTATGGTGGGAGGGAGTTACATTTTAAAATAAATTCTCAAGAAAATGAAAGATTACACAGTGTTGAGGACTTTGGGTTAGGAGAAATAAATTCAAATGTTAAACTAACTTCTTTCAGACATAAGGAGTGTTCACAATCCCAGGAAAGAACTATGAAGATTTGGGCAGTCCAACAAAAAACCTTATGAAACTAGATAATGAACTATACTCTTTTTTTTTTTTTTAAGTCGGTGGCTGTTAAAGGGATTTTATTTTATTTTTTTTTTAAGATTTTATTTATTTATTTTACAGAGATAGAGACAGCCAGCGAGAGAGGGAACACAAGCAGGGGGAGTGGGAGAGGAAGAAGCAGGCTCCCAGCAGAGGAGCCTGATGTGGGGCTCGATCCCATAACGCCGGGATCACGCCCTGCGCCAAAGGCAGACACTTAACCGCTGTGCCACCCAGGTGCCCCATGAACTATACTCTATTAGTATTAGTGAATAAACCCAGTCCACACTATATCAACTTACAGTCCTGCATTCATCACACATGATTGTACTAGTGAGTTCACCACCAAAGATGCGGTCCACAAAACTTGGTACAGATTTTTTCTTTTCATAATCTAGAAGGGGCAAAAAGTTCATCAATTACCCTTATATAATTAATTAAATAAGTTAAAACTATTTACTTACCTATCTAATCCTAAAATTTTATTTTTAATTTCCTATCCCACAGGTTTTCTCTGTTCATAATTACCATAATTTTATTTTTATGCTATAGTCAGCAGCAAATACTCCACTTTTGAGCATAACACAATTTAACAAAATCATGTCTCGTGAAAAGAAAAAGTTCTTATCCTAGTTCTAATCAGTGGAAAATGGACCCTGCAAGTCAGTGGGACCTTCTATATATCGATATCCCCACTAGTAAAATGAACAGATGGGGCCGCACTAGATGATATTCTAGATCACTTCTAGCTCTACCACTCTAATACTCAGCAGCAAAATTAGGCAAGAATGCACGTAACTTGCTTTAAAACTCTAAGACTGAACTCCATTCAAAATCAAAACAAAACACACAAAAAAAATCAGGAAAATGTTTCAGACAAAATCTTCCTTTTACTTTTTTTATGTTCCCAGAAATAATCTTGGTAAGTTTAGTGTAAGATAATTTTACCACCTGGTCACCCAATTTTCTAAATACATGAAATGCATAAGCCTTATTCCAATGATAAGTATGTCCATTTATACAGAACACACTTGATGACAGCGCCAGCAGGGCAGGATTCTCTCCACTACTAGCTTGGCCCTAAAGGACACCAAGGAGGCAAAGAGGTGCTATGTGTTGATTCTAAACTGTGCTTCATTGGGGTGCCTGGCTGGCTCAGTCACCCAGTCAGGCAAGAGCATCTGACTCTTGATCTTAGGGTCATGAATTCAAGCCCCACAAAAACAAACCAAAAAAAAATGGTGCTTTACAATATAGTAGCCACTAGTCACTTGTGATGATTTAAATTAAAATTAAATAAAGATAAAAATTTTGCCCCTCAATTGCCCAGTCACATTTCAAAAGCTAAATTGCCACATGTGGCTAGTGGCTACTATATCAGACAGCATAAATATGGAAGGAAGAGTTCCATGATTACAGAAAGTTCTATTGGACTGATCTGTCCGAAATCTTTAAATGCCACACAATAATAATAATGAAGTTGGCCCCATGATTAACAAACCAGCTACTGACAACTCAGACAAATGTAACTCACATATCACAGCTCATTAGAAATACAGTTGACCTTTGAACAACATGGGTTTGAACTGTGTGGGTCCACTTAGATATAATTCTTTTCAGTAAATACAGCACAGTACTGAAAATGTATTTTCACTTCCTTATGATCTCCTTAATAACATTTTCTTTCCTCTAATTTATTTTACATAGGAATACTGTACATAATACATATTACAAAAAAATACATGTTACTTTACTGTTCAGGTTATCAGTAAGGCTTCCAGTCAACAGTAAGCTATTAGTAGCTAAGTTTTTGGAGAGTCAAAAGTCATAAGCAGATTTTCGACTGTGTGGGAATGGGGCAGGAAGAGACTGGTGCCCTTAACCTCTGTTATTGTTCAAGCATCAACCATATAAGCTTTTGAAAAATAAATTGGTGATCTCATTTTAGCTCTTTAAGTTCCACTACAATACTGCATAAAAATAGAACAAAGTTAAATTTTTCAAAAATATTCACCTTCAGAGTACTGAATAATTTTTTAAATCAATGGTGATCAAGAAAAGTTATGTTAATAACTGTGAATTTGAAATACAAGTGCCAGCAATCTTGTCCTAAGAGACAGAAGAATTCAACTATAGTGTGTTAGTTCAAAAAGTCAGACATTACCTTTAACTTTATTTTTTAGTTCTTCATCCAATTTTTCAGTAGAATTACCAAATGCTTTAAGAATTCCTTTACTCACTCTCTAAAAGTAATAAAATGGATATATATACACTATTAAATTTTTTTAAAGTTTTATAGTTATTTTCCTTAGAAAATATGTAATCAAGTCAAGAAAGTGATCAAGAATTAGCTCCCCAAACTTACTGAATAAAAATTAGTATTTCTAAAATCACATTTCCAAAATTAATTCAAGGAGCTAAAAAAAAATCACAAAACAATCACTAACCCCTGAACAAAGGCACTGTCTTACTTCAATATTTTAATCTAGTCAAACCAAAGCTTTTCAGCACATGCCCACCTCCTTTGGAAAGACCACTGAAATACCATGTCCTAGAAGCAGACTGTTTAAATGAGAGCTACAGAGGACTCCAGTGCTCAAAGCTGAAAGCCACCATTACTGGGTGACCCTAAACAGGTCCTGAACCTTATTTACACCCTAGCTTCAAGTCTATGGAATGAGAAAATGATTAACAGCATCTACCTCAGAGAAAGGTTGTGAGGACCAAATACGGTAACTCACATAAGATTCTGAAAACAGTACTTACCATAAAATAAGAACAAAATAAATATTATCACTAGTTATCACTTGTTATTACTAGTATTACTATTATTAATTATACTCAACATCTCCAAATACATTACATCTGGCAATCTACAAACATTAAAAACATAACTATGCTCCCTGACTCTTAAAAATGAACTTACTTCCTAGACTCAAAAGGCTATGTTAAATCACACAGTAAGAGTAAGAATGCACTGCAACTGGGAACTGTTTCGGGAGAAACATTTTCCAATACGCTGGAGCTCTCCTGGCATAGGCTAGTACAACAGAATAGAACTCCTAAACAACAGTAATGACCTAACCAGCAAAGAAAACAGCATCATGGAAAGGAGAATCATTTCTAATTCTCTTCATTCATTCTACTGATTAAAATACACCAGTTGAAAACACTGGTGTAGAAAAAATTTTTAAATACAATGGCCTCAATAACTATTTTTCATTGCTTTAATAACCCTTAAGATGTCAAATGCCAGGCAAGTTAATGAAGACAGGATTATAAATTATACTAGTCAAAATATGCTAACTTGTTGTTCTTCTGCTCTCATTCCATCCAATAAATAGCGAAGCAGCTCCTGGCTGTCTTGCTGCTGATAGCCTTTAAACCGTACTGCTCTACAGAAAAAAAAAGAAGAAAAGACAGAAAGAAAAACAATGATGAGTCTACTAAAATATGAAACTATTTTTACAAAATCTTAGGATCACATCCCAAATCTCAGTGTTCTAGTTTCTCAAAATTTCCATTCAGTTCGACAACACCCTTAGCAGATTTAATTTTCACGTGAAGTTCATGTTTTTTAATCCAAATGAAATAAACCGTGCTATACTATATATACTGGGTTGACTCTAATGCTACTGAGTTTTTCATATTATTTCTCAGCATCTTACCGATGCACTGAAAACAAAATCAAAGCAGATACTCACTTTTTACAGACCTGAGAAAAGAGTTCTTTAGGTGTCACGATTCCCTTTTTGGTCTCTTGCATCTCATTAAGAAACTGGCTCATGGCTAAAGTAAGAGGGCCTGGAGGCTCAAGGTTTATTTCTAAGGGTTCCTGAATATGGGAATAAAAATTACTTTCTTCAGTCAAAGTCTGGAATCATTTATGTTACCATAACGTAGCTAGTCAACGTTATTGCCAATGTTTCTGATAGAGCTGTCTCATTTAAAACTCCAAATGTACATCAAAAGATATAGAAAGTTTCTGTTCATTGACTATTTATGAAAATTCAGTTGTACTGTTTTAGTTTTAGAATATCAGGAGCAGACTACCTAAGAACTGAAAGAGCCAGAGCAAAATGTGAGTAATGAAAATGGACAGGATAACATTCATTCTGCTACACACCATTTAGGCCCCCTGAGAAACTGTTGAAAATAATAATGCATGCCTAGGGCTTCACGCCTATCAACAGCTTTCCCAAGGACACCAAACACCAGAGCACAGCAGAACATGGCATGCACATAGCAAATAAATCTAAAGGCTTAATCTATTAGCCTGAAAATGTTTAACTCAGTAGCCTAAAATAAAAGCAAACAAGTAAAAAAGGTGAAAATGAGCATCAATTCTTTAAAATAATTTAGAATGCAGATATTCAGAGAGGAAAATTACTGACTATAAAAGAAAATCTTGAAGTACATACAGTTAGTGCCAAATCGGGTGGTTCGATTTTTACAATTGTTCCAGACATTTTTACTTCTTTTAGTAGTTCTCTCAGCACTGGTGTTTGTGACAAATTCTGGAATATAGGATGGAAAAGAAAAGGAAAATTATTTAAAAGCAAATCAAATATTTATTTCATCACTCAAATATTTAAATAATTCAAGTATTTCTTAAGTGTCTGTTCTATCAAAACAGAAAATCACTATCAACACTGCAGTCTTCATTATATGTATCTTAGGTAACAAAAAGTAACAGTATGCTCTTCTCCCCCATTTTTTTGGCTCATAAGCTCTTCAGTTCAGAGTTACTCATCACCTCAAAAAGGCACTGCCTACCATCCAACATGAGGTAGCTACCTTACCACTACCACCACCACTTGTAACTAAGTATTTGTTTCTGCAGTAGGTTATCCCGTGCTTCCCCCACCTGAGTACAAGTTCCTTGAAGCCAGGGGCCATGTTTGTTTTGAACTCTAAAGCACCCCAGTGCTTAGCACAGTGTTTTACTGTAATGCAAAATCAACATTTCCTTAAGTATTCTTCAAAAATGCAGAAATAAACTACTTGGGGAAAAAACCTAATACTTTAAGTAGTAAGTATGCAAAATCAGCCTATAATGTGAGGCAAAAAATTTTTAAAGAGGGAAAAAAGTTAACATTGGCACCTGCATAACTGCATTGAAGAAACATGTATTTCCCAAATTACTGAGTCCTTTCACAGTTATTTGGGAAGAATTCGTGGAAGGATTTTCTTTAGTCATGTTTTCCTTTTTTTCTCGCTCTTGTTCATTTTTAGTCTCCTTTTCTAACTTTTTATTTTCAAGTTCAACGTTACCATCTTTTGTTGCTTTAAAAAAAAAGGAAGGAAAAAAAGATTTAGCAAAATGTGTAATACAACTATACCAAATGCAAAGTTATACTTGGGACAGAGTACTAGAATTTGTGAACTTTTACCTAACATCAATATTCTCAGCTGTTTTGATTTTAAATGTTCTCTAATAAATATAAGTAAATTACCATCACGAGAGATAAACCAATGAAAAATATTCAAAAGTGATGGAAGCAGTAGTTTGACAAATGAAACCAAACAATGTATGTTTGGTATAAACCTTCCCCTTTTCACTGCACAGAAGTTTTTTTGTTTTTTTTTTTGTTTGTTTTGTTTTTTTACAAATGAGCACATCCTACCTTATGAAATTAGAGTATAAAGCAATCAAGTAAAGAATATGGACATGAAATAAATTTTTAAATGAATGGGTCAAAACTGAATCCTGAAGTTAAGAACAAACAACTCTGGCTGTGCAAAGATAATTCTGTGACTGTAAAAATCAAAATGAGCTTAAAGCAGATGATGTATACCAACCCAATTAACTTAATTATGCATGAAAAAAAGCTGAGAAATATCTGGCCTTCACTTCTATATCACCCAAACACAAATGTAACAAAATAAATTTAGTATGAGGCAGGTCTCTCTCAAGTACCCTACAGAAAGGGCATCACTGCTCATTACTTACTCCAGACTCATCACAGACTNCTTCTTCCTCTCCCACTCCCCCTGCTTGTGTTCCCTCTCTCGCTGGCTGTCTCTATCTCTGTCTTATGAATACATTAAAAAAAAAATCTTTAATAAAAAAAAAAAGAAAAAAAATGAAAAAAAGCTGAGAAATATCTGGCCTTCACTTCTATATCACCCAAACACAAATGTAACAAAATAAATTTAGTATGAGGCAGGCCTCTCTCAAGTACCCTACAGAAAGGGCATCACTGCTCATTACTTACTCCAGACTCATCACAGACTCTTTTTTTTTTTTTAAAGATTTTATCTATTTATTTGACAGAGATAGAGACAGCCAGCGAGAGAAGGAACATAAGCAGGGGGAGTGGGAGAGGAAGAAGCAGGCTCATAGCGGAGGAGCCTGATGTGGGACTCGATCCCATAACGCCGGGATCACGCCCTGAGCCGAAGGCAGACACTCAACCACTGTGCCACCCAGGCGCCCCTCATCACAGACTCTTTATCACATCTGACTAGACTGTTTCTCAGATTCTCTTCTAACACTTTATAATAATCTATATTCCCACTTTTTTACATTCTTAACCAAAAATAGTTTCACAGTTTGAAATCAACCATAATTCATTTTATTCAGGCATATGTAATGCTAAACAGTACAGATACATTAAGTTAGATACATTAATAGATACATTAAGATACATTAGTTAACATTACAGTATACATTAGACACATTAAGTTAAATAAATACATTAACTAGATATATTAAGTTAACATTACAGTATACATTAAGAAACAAATTATTTTACCTGATTTTGGAGTTGTAATACCAGCTTGTTTTCTAACATAATCAACCACCTGACCCAATCTGTTTGAACTACAATACTGGACCTCATCATCGCATAGGTAACACCTGTGTCCCAAAAGACCACAGAGAAAAAAAGTGACGAACAACCAAAAAAGGGGACAAATTATAATTCTTGGAACCCAAAATGTGTAACCACCAAATTATTCTACTAAAGAAAATGAAAATAAAATTCTGTGTTTTCTTGAAGAAGACTATCCATATTAACTCTGGTTTACTATTAGCAAGGTTAGCCAGAACTGTGGCTACATATAAATACTGTGGAAAAACCCCAAACATTTTACTGAAATGGCTATTTACAACAGTAAAGTCAAAAGTTTTTCTATGCATATTTCAAAATACAGACTTACATCGTCAAAATTAATACATTTTACAACTGACAGATGTTCAGTGAACACCGCTGTTGTAAATGGTTTTTAAAGATGCGAAAATTAGTTTCGATGATGTTATAAGAAATATACATACCAGCTTGACATTTATTTTCATGCAAATTCACTGCCAAAATTTTACTATATTCTCAATTCATCTGAAATTTGTTCTCAGTGTCCCAATTTTTTTTTT
>NC_048218.1:14951867-14952240 GCF_002007445.2 Ailuropoda melanoleuca
GTCTCTTTCTCTCAATCTAAAAATATACCTCAAAGGGGAATTGTTTATCAATGGCTTCTAATCTTTTAACTATGATATCAACACTACTGATTTAATTTATCCCATTCAACATTCAATTCTAAAATAAATGAGTATTAATTTTGAAAAAAAGGTTTTTTTTTAACACCATTTGAGATCATTTGAAACATAAGAATGAGATGACTTGTCTTAAGACAGCAGTGGAGAATCACTTGCTAACAGTGCAAAAGGTAACTACAGTAGGACAAAAGTTAACAACTAATAGGGGCGCCTGGGTGGCACAGCAGTTGGGCGTCTGCCTTCGGCTCAGGGTGTGATCCCAGCGTTATGGGATCGAGCCCTACATCGGGCTCCT
>NC_048218.1:14952361-14952863 GCF_002007445.2 Ailuropoda melanoleuca
AACTAATAGTGATATTGTCTTACCCTTGGGAACTAAATAGGTAGCAAAATATAATTTGTAATAGGAAATGTATTCTGAAAAATTTGAAGTAACAAAATATATTCATTCTCACCATATATATTTAAGACCTTCAGTGAAAAACCTTTCAAATACAAATAATAAATACGTTCTTTGCTAACATTCATTTTTTCTTTTTTTTTTNGATATCAACACTACTGATTTAATTTATCCCATTCAACATTCAATTCTAAAATAAATGAGTATTAATTTTGAAAAAAAGGGTTTTTTTTAACACCATTTGAGATCATTTGAAACAAAAGAATGAGATGACTTGTCTTAAGACAGCAGTGGAGAATCACTTGCTAACAGTGCAAAAGGTAACTACAGTAGGACAAAAGTTAACAACTAATAGGGGCGCCTGGGTGGCACAGCAGTTGGGCGTCTGCCTTCGGCTCAGGGTGTGATCCCAGCGTTATGGGATCGAGCCCTACATCGGGCTCCT
>NC_048218.1:14952940-14989998 GCF_002007445.2 Ailuropoda melanoleuca
GCTGGCTGTCTCTATCTCTGTCAAATAAATAAATAAAATCTTTAAAAAAAAAAAAAACTAATAGTGATATTGTCTTACCCTTGGGAACTAAATAGGTAGCAAAATATAATTTGTAATAGGAAATGTATTCTGAAAAATTTGAAGTAACAAAATATATTCATTCTCACCATATATATTTAAGACCTTCAGTGAAAAACCTTTCAAATACAAATAATAAATACGTTCTTTGCTAACATTCATTTTTTCTTTTTTTTTTAAGTAGGCTCCATGCCTAGCATGGAGCCCAGTGCAGGGCTTGAACTAATGACCCTGAGATCAAGACCTGAGCTGAGATCAAGAGTTGGATGCTGGGCGACTGGGTAGCGCAGTCGTTAAGCGTCTGCCTTCAGCTCAGGGCATGATCCTGGCATTCCGGGATCGAGTCCCACATCGGGCTCCTCTGCTGGGAGCCTGCTTCTTCCTCTCCCACTCCCCTGCTGTGTTCCCTCTCTCGCTGGCTGTCTGTCACATAAATAAATAAAATCTTTAAAAAAAAAAAAAAAGAGTTGGATGCTTAAAACCAACTGAGCTACCCAGGGGCCCCAACATTCAAATGCTTTTAAATTGTCTGACAGCAATGAGATAGCACTATTCCCCTATCAAAATGGTTAAAATAATAAACTGTGACAATACTAAATGCCAGCAAGAATGCAGAGAAAGTTGATCACTCATACGCGGCAGGTGGGAATATAAAACATGACGGACATTCTGGAAGACAGTTCGGCAGTTTCTTAAAAACTAAACATTCAACTAATATATGAACTAGTAATTGCACTCTTGGACATTTTTCCAGAAAAATGAAATCATAAAAACTTGTATACAAATATTCATAGCAGCTTTATTCGTAATCACCAAATTTGGAATGGGAGCAGCCCCCATGTCCTTCAAGAGAAGATAAGCAAACTGTGGTACATCTATAGCACGGAATACTACTCAGCAATAAACTAATAGTGATATTGTCTTACCCTTGGGAACTAAATAGGTAGCAAAATATAATTTGTAATAGGAAATGTATTCTGAAAAATTTGAAGTAACAAAATATATTCATTCTCACCATATATATTTAAGACCTTCAGTGAAAAACCTTTCAAATACAAATAATAAATACGTTCTTTGCTAACATTCATTTTTTCTTTTTTTTTTAAGTAGGCTCCATGCCTAGCATGGAGCCCAATGCAGGGCTTGAACTAATGACCCTGAGATCAAGACCTGAGCTGAGATCAAGAGTTGGATGCTGGGCGACTGGGTAGCGCAGTCGTTAAGCGTCTGCCTTCAGCTCAGGGCATGATCCTGGCATTCCGGGATCGAGTCCCACATCGGGCTCCTCTGCTGGGAGCCTGCTTCTTCCTCTCCCACTCCCCTGCTGTGTTCCCTCTCTCGCTGGCTGTCTGTCACATAAATAAATAAAATCTTTAAAAAANAAAAAAAAAAAAAGAGTTGGATGCTTAAAACCAACTGAGCTACCCAGGGGCCCCAACATTCAAATGCTTTTAAATTGTCTGACAGCAATGAGATAGCACTATTCCCCTATCAAAATGGTTAAAATAAGAAACTGTGACAATACTAAATGCCAGCAAGAATGCAGAGAAAGTTGATCACTCATACGCGGCAGGTGGGAATATAAAACATGACGGACATTCTGGAAGACAGTTCGGCAGTTTCTTAAAAACTAAACATTCAACTAATATATGAACTAGTAATTGCACTCTTGGACATTTTTCCAGAAAAATGAAATCATAAAAACTTGTATACAAATATTCATAGCAGCTTTATTCGTAATCACCAAATTTGGAATGGGAGCAGCCCCCATGTCCTTCAAGAGAAGATAAGCAAACTGTGGTACATCTATAGCACGGAATACTACTCAGCAATAAAAAAGAACTATTGATACACACAATTTAGATGACTCTTCTGGTGATTATGCTAAGTGAAAAAAACCAATCCAAAAATGTTGTATACTGTATGATTCCATTTATACAAAATTTTGAAATGACAAAATTTTAGAAATAGGGAACAGATTAGCAGGGGCTTGGGGGAGAAACAGTAGTAGGGATGGGTATAATTAAAAAAGGGCAACATGTGGGGTGTCTGGGTGGCTCAGCTGGTTGAACATCCAACCCTTCATCTCAGCTCAGGTCTTGGTCTCAGGGTCATGGGCTCAAGCTCCCCCTCACCAGCTACCACACTGAGCCTACCTTTTAAAAAAAGGGCGGGGGGATGGGAAACACAAGAGATCTGTGTAATTTGAAACTACTCAGTATCTTAACTGTGGTGGTAGATACATGAATCTACACAGGTGACAAAGCTACACAGAACTCAATATACACAATCACACATGCACAACACACATACACACAAATGAAGAGAAGTAAAACTAGGAAGAACTGATTAAAATGGATGGATTGTATCAATATTAATATCCTGGTTGTATATTATACAATAGTTTTATAAAATGTTCCACTGGTTGGGGGGGCACCTGGGTGGCTCAGTCGGTTAAGCATCTGCCTTTGACTC
Organism: Ailuropoda melanoleuca; assembly: GCF_002007445.2. NCBI lineage: Eukaryota > Metazoa > Chordata > Mammalia > Carnivora > Ursidae > Ailuropoda > Ailuropoda melanoleuca. The sequence continues at coordinate 14,955,494 of NC_048218.1, forward strand.
AGGGCATGGTCCCAGGGTCCTGAGATCGAGCCCCCCATCGGGCTCCCTGCTCAGCAGAGTGTGCTTTTCCCTCTCCCACTGCTCCCACCCCCAACCAGCTCGTGCTCTTTCTCTCTCACTTGCTCTGTCTCAAATGAATAAATAAAATCTTAAAGAAAAAAAAAAGTTCCACTGGGGGAAATAGGGCAATGTACATAGGGATATCTCCGTATTATTTCTTATATTGCACATGAATCTATAATTATCTCAATAAAAATTTCAATTTGTCAGGAAAAAAGTCCTCTGCTTCATCTTGAAGCTTCATGACAGGAAAGCCTAGCAGCCCAGTTGCCTAACATATGAACTTACCTTGCCACCAAGAACAGAGAAAGAGGCTCTGACCTTTAGTACCACGGCAATACCTGTGAGCTGTTCTGCCCCTAGATACCCTCCACTCCCCAAGACCCAGGTACTCATTCCTCCAGCTGCCACGAATGCTCACAGCTCAGTCTATCCAACCCCAGGAATTATCCTCAGTGTAATGGAGCTGCCTTGCCCAAGGTTAGTCCCCCTCCCCAGCAGCATCCCACATCCAGTGTTTAGTCTATGCACAAGCACAAAGGCCTGACCCCTTGCCTCAGTTCAGGACATCTCTGAAGGCCAGAATTCATTGTGGAATCAGCTGAGGCCCCACAGCACTGCCTCTTACTTCAACTTCTCCCTCTGCTTAACCTTGCCTCCCTAACCCTCTTGCTGGTTGTGGTACCTGAGAACACTCCCCCATAAACCACCTATACACAAACCTCCATCCCCAAATCTGTTCCCCAGGGAACAGATCCAACGCCAGTTGGCCTACTCACCCAAACTGTGGTTTTACGTAATACCTTCTAAAATAAATTTCAAGGAGTTTTACAAAATCCCATATTGATCAAAACGTAAGCATACCTGATGGCCACATTTAAGACATAGCCAAACTGAAGGGTTTTCTTCCGCTTCTTCTTCAGATTTATCTTTTACTTTATTGTCCGTCTTACAATCTTGGCAAATATTCCATTCCACATTCAATAAAGCCCTTTTCAAATTACCTTGTTCCAATCCTTTTCTAATGTGTCTGCACATAGGTTCTATTAAAACAAATAACAAAGGAGTATGTGAGGTAAAAATGGCTTTCTGCAGTTAAACTCAAACCTTACCCTTCATTTGAACTCCAAAAATGAATTTATAAACAAACTGTTAGATAATCTGAAAGCTTAAATTTCTGTTTGACATTTGAATATTATGATGATGTGAGAAAGATTTTATATAAATTTGAAATTTTGGCTTTTTGAAGTCCTAGGTATAAACATCATCATCCCAAATTCACTTCAATTCATTTAACTATTTCCTTTAAGTTAAGGCCTTTATCATATTAATTATTCTCTTTATCTTAAAAGGTTCATGAAGAAGGTTCTTCATTATGTCAACAATACAACTATCGCAGGCCCAGCACTGTGGTAGGAGCCAGGGAACCTAAAAAAGACCAAGCCACAGCTCTTCTCTTTGAGTAGTATTCTGGCAGAAGCAGATAAAGAAATAAATGTATAAGAATCTCCACAATGTTAAAACAAACAAAAAAAGTATCTCCAAGACGTGCTATAGCAGTACACAAAGGGCTAAAATCAAAGAAGGTTATCTAGGATAGGTAACACCTGTACAGTCTTATTAACAGTAAGAAAGTTTTCTAATATTAACCACTTACTATGGGCCTGACACTGTGCTAAATGTTTCTGTATACATGATCTCATTTAATTCTCAAATCCCCCTAAAAGAAAGACACTATTATCCCCAATGACAGATGAGAAAACTAAGAATTAGTGCCCAAGATCACATAACTACAGAGTAGCTATGCCAGAATTTGGACTCAGGTCTTCTTGACCTCAAAGCTCACACTTTAAACTATGAATTCAGGGACTAAAGAACAACTGAAAAGACCATATCCCACAAACAAAGGTATGGAGGTATAAAATGTCGAAGTGCATGCTGTCTCCTCAGACTGTCTCCTCACACATGCATAAAAATGAGCAGATGGACCTGAGACCAAAAACCCTGTTGGGACCAGATCAGTAAAGGGCTTTGCAAGTCACTCTAAAATGCTTCAGTTGTTTCGGGGACCCAAGAGGTTCAGAAACCAGTCAAGTGGCACATTTAGCTTATGTACAATGAACTTGCACCCAGAGAAAATAAATACAAATGAGATCACACAAAAACTACTAAATCCCAGCAGGTGGTCAAAGAAACTAAAAACTAAAAACTAAAAAAAAAAAAAAACAACAACAACAACACACAAAAACTAAAAATAGAAAACACTCTTTTTCAACTAGACAATCAGCAGATGTTTACAAATGACACTAGCCAGTGTTGATAATGTTAAGGGAGATGGGCACTTTATTTCACTGCCAGGGGGCCTGTAAATCAGTAAAAAATTTTTGAAAGGCATTTGGCTATGGAACCTTGAAAGTATTTCAAGAGCCTTGAAAATATTTATGCCATTTAATTCAGCAATTCTACTTCTAAAATCTGTACTAAAAAGATAGCTGGATGTGCAAAGAGAGTTAGCTACAAAAACGTTTACTATCATTCCATACCTATCACTGAAAAGTTAAAGATTACCTAAATTTAACAGTGGGGAATTACCTAAGTAAATTGTGAAATATGCACCCATGGTCCTTTACATCAATGGAGTATCATGCCATTAAGAATATTAAGACTATTAAATGACATGTAGATATAAACATTAAGTTAAAATTACAGGAACAATAATGTACATTTTGATCCCATTTGTGCATATTAAAATATATGTCCATTTAGGGATATATACATAACTTTAAAGATTCAATCAGTGAAATATACCTAAAGATTCAGAAGAATCATCAATTGGAACAGTTTTTCCCTTTGTCCGTTTCTTTCCCATGTTGGCACTTTATGGATTACTTACTGACACAAAATAACAATCTAGAAAACAAGATAAAGTTAGCTTGACAAAAAAAAAAAAGAAAGAAAGAAAAAAAGAGTATGCTTTATATTTCTCTAGGCGATAGTAACTAAGCCACATATTTTACATGTCCATCACACTTCATAATTTACAAAGACCATTCACATACATCATCCAGTTTTCAGTAAGAACTCTGAAATAGATAGGATAGTATTACCCCTGTTTGTCGTAGCTTAGAAAACTGATTCTTAGTAAGATTAAGAGTTTTGCAATGAATGTTAAAGAGTCAGGAAAGAACCTGTGTCTTCTTACACAGATCTTAAAATTGTTTCAGCACTTGACACAGTTAGGAATTCAACTTCTCAATACATAAATGTGGAGTGGTGGTGGCATTTTGAAACAGAATAATGTCCCTTCCTTCTAAACTATCTTTCTTAGCTCTACAGTCTATGCAAATTAAACTGATAATTTCTCCATGAAAAATTTGTTATAATTCTGAAGATAATCTACTAAAGGGAGTTAGAAAATTTACAAATTTCAAAGCCAAATATAAAAAGTGACCCACTGTTCCACATTTTCCATACCAGGATTCCCTCTGGGTATTAGCTAACTGAGAATTTATTACAACTGCATTCTCAACTGTTGACTGCCAAATCAGTTTGGAATACTATGACAAATCTAGCTGTACATCAAATCTTCACCTCCTTAGTCAACTATTCAAAATTAGAATACATGAAAAGTGCTGAAAGTACATATAATCTGCCAAAATCAGTTTGGAAGACTATGACAAATCTAGCTGTACATCAAATCTTCACCTCCTTAGTCAACAATTCAAAATTAGAATACATGAAACATGCTGAAAGTACCTATAATCTAAGTAACTTTAAATAATAATGATTTTGAAAATCTGTACTTCACCTTGAATAACTTAAGTGTCAAAATCACCTAAATGACTATAATAATCATTTTACCTGGGATGCTTATTAAAATTCTGATTACATAAGTGGAAAGTAGGACCTGGGAGACAGGTTTTGAAAACACTTCCCAATTAACTCTGATACTTAGCTGTCACCCTGTCCTGACTAAGGTCTTAGAAGTATTCCTCTTTTAGCTCGTACTTGGTTAGTGTAAGTAAAGTTAATTCAAAAAGGTTTATATGAAGTGCCACATCAAGTAATTGTTAAAGTTTCCAAGGATCATCTAAAATGTAACAAGGCTCCATATTTTAAAAATAAATTAATTAAATAACAACAAACAAAAGAACACAAAATATACAGGTATATATAAAACTAGGGTACTTTTTAATGTACATTTTGTCACCCTAAAATAACATGTTACATAATTTATCTTCTCTAGAATTATAGATTTTAAGGGAAAAAAATAGTACCCAAATTCTTGTCTCCAATCCAACTACTTCTAATTTGTGCTGCATTCCAGTACCAGATAGATCTTCTAATAATACCATTTTCATCATATCCATGCTCCTGAGCTGTGCACTCCCTTATAAATCGTCCTCAATGCTCTGGTAATCCTGATTATCATTACTTCTTAGTAAAGAACCACTAAAGTTTAATTATACAGTGCTTTTGATCTTCAAAGCCATTTCATAAACACTATCTTACTTGATTTTCACAACAACCCTTTAAATGGAGCATTCTGCTAAAGGAAGAAACTCAGAAACAAAATGATGGAAGAGCACAGGGTGGCAGAGATGGAATTAAAACACAGATCTTTCAGTTCCAAGACCACCACTCTTTGTATTCCAATCAAGCCAGTCTCTCCAGAATACTGTGGCCCCACCTCTATGACTTTGATCTCTAGCTGCGATGTTTTCTCTCCATCTACCCAAATCTTACCAATTCTCTAAGATGTCCATTTCAATGAAGCCTTAGACAACCATTCTAAATAAACCTCTCAACTGAACTTCCCCAACCTTTATAATGTGCACTTTTCGTTTTGTCCCCTAATCTGATGGGCTGCTTCTTAAATCTTTGACCTGGACACGTGTTATTTCTCTATCTGGAATCTAAAGTTCTAGGAGAAAGAAATGGTTTTAGGCATCACTTCCTAATATAGTGTTAGTACATACAGAAATACTTCTCAAGAAATATTGCTTGCATTGAAACAGAAAAAGAGCATAGTACCTGAGACATAAAAGATGATTATAAGGTGCAAAGGTAGGTACACCTAAGAATGAAGCAAACAGGTTCCAGTGAAAAACAAAAAGGTAAGAATTAAGAAGTCTCCAGCAGTGAAGACAGCACTAGCAAATCTGGTTTGAGGACTGCAGTAGCCCAGACTCAAAGAAAAACTTAATTGTAACTACTTCAGGGAGAGGACAGTAGGGGTTCACTTCAAAGCTGTGGAAAGCGCTGCAATAAATCGTTAGCAGCTATAAAGGACATCAAATGAGTCTACAGAAAAGAGTGGCGAGTACCATCAGCTATAAAACATCAATAAATCTATTAAGTTTTTCAGGTGAGTCTTCAGATGAGAGTCAACTTCTCAGCCAAATTACTCTTTGCAGGACTCCACACAAAATTCAAATCAAAGCTGGTCTTGCCGGTTCGCATACTAATCCAGTTCCCTTTCCTTCCCAGTCTTCCCATGCCTGCTTGATTCCATTAAAAATGGAAGCGCCTGGAAAACTTTGTCAGCAGATCTTAAATATGGCTTTCAAGTTTTGCGTAGATCTGACCTACCCTAGGTTCACTGAATCGGTGAGATGACAGATCCCGCTTTTCCTACTAACCACCACATGGACTCGGCAGCAAACCCAACCCCAACCTGAGGGTGCTCCCGGCCGCGCGGCGCCCGCCACACCTCCCCTTCCCTTCCAACTGCTCCGCACCCACGGGGGTACTTTCGGGTCCGGGGTCGATCAGGGCGCCAGCACCGACAACTCATTGGCCAGCTGCTGAAACTGACAGGACATGAAGCCAATGAGAACGCGGTACCGGGCCGAGGCCGTGTAACGTGCCTAAGGAAGAGGAGCCTTCAAGAACGAGGTCAAGGCAGGAAATTCGGGCTCTCGAAACGCAGGAAGTCATGCGAGCGGTGACTGCGAGTCAGTGGGAACAGAACTCACCCACGACGACAGCGCCCATAACTGCATCCCCTAATGAGCCTGTGGGCTGGGCAGCCAGCTCCGTCTTCCTCCCGGTGACGGATAGAGAGCGACAGAGCCGAAGCCAGACTGACCCCTAGAAAGCAACAACTTCCGGTACGCGGCATTATGGGAGGTGGCTTAGCCCCAGGGGCCTGCAGCGTTGATGCTATTTCATTGGCGCTTGCGTGCGGTTCCCTCCGGAAGTTCAGATACAGCCGCCTGGAGGATACTGGCTGGCCGTTTTCCCCACTCTGGTGTAATTATGGGGTTGTTTAAATGCTTCGGAAGCATGGGTACCTGGAGGTGGTCAGAGTATTGGAGTCTCCTGGATGGGTTACCTTATTCACATTACATCTGAAGGCTGGCTAGGAGCGTAAGATTTACGTTTCACGCAGATCCCCTAATTCTGCCCAGTCGCCTTCTAAATGTTGATGAGCTACACAGGTGTATGCGTTTGTCAAAACTCAGCAAATATACTTTTAAGATGTGCATTTCATTTTTACCTCAAAATAAAAAGTGAAACATTTGCATCTTAATGTTATGCACGCTGAAGTACTTAGAATTATGCTAATGTCTGCAATTGCTTTGAAATGCATCAAAACATGGATTGTTGAATGGATTAGATATATGACAAAGCTGGTAGAATAAAATGTTACAGTAGTGCCTAGAATCATGATAGCATTAGTTTCTTAACCTCAGCACTATGGACAGTTTAAACCAGCAAGTTCTTTGTTGAGGGGGGATGTCTTCAGCATTGCAGAAAGTTGAGCAGCATCCCTGGACCCTATCCATTAGATGCCAGAAGCACCCCTCCAGTTGTGCCAACTCAACATGTTTTCAGACATTACCGAATGTCCCCTGAAGAGCAAAATCGCCCCCTTCTTTTTTTCCTCCCTTGAGAGTCACTCCACTACTTCACAGCAAAATTCTCTCAACTTTACTGCATGCTTGAAATTTCTCATAAAAACTGGAGAAAAGGGGCTCTGGGTGGCTCGGATAAGTGTCTGCCTTTGGCTAGGGTCATGATCCCAGGGTCCTGGGCTCCAGCCCCATATCGGGCTTCCTGCTCCTAGGGAAGCCTGCTTCTCCCTCTGCCTGCGGCTCCCCCAGCTTGTGCTCTCCCTTTCTCTTTCAAATAAACAAAATCTTAATTTAAAAAAAGTTGGAGAAAAATTGATTAATGACATTGAAAAATGCCCACAAAGCACCAAGTCAAACATGCAGCTATGAAAACGTAGGTACTAATCTTATTTTCATAAAAAAGTTGTGCAAGTTATTGATACCTTATACCAATGAATGTCCGCAAAAAATCTTGAGATTTCTAAAATGAATATGTAACATACAGAAAAAAGTGCATTACCTATATTTAGATTGTGAAGAAAAAAATTAAATTACTCTCATGGTGGAGTCCCCTTTAAACTGTCCTTTTATTATCAGAGATAAATTTCTATGCAATAACACGATATTTCCTAAAGTCTCCACGACCACCATCCAGGCTCACCTCTCTCTAATGCCCTTCTATTTAGGGGCCAGAAGCATCCCTATTGTGTGGTAAGGTATCAGCAGAACAGAGAACGCCACTCCTACTACTGAATACCAAGCTACATAAAACCGAACGACTCCTACGCATGTTTGAATTTAAGGAGCGTTACTTTAATGGACCATTCCTTAATCCAGGAAACAGTGCCGTCTAATACTTCTGTGACTGTAGCTGGTAAATGCCAATAGGGTAGAATTTGAACTCTGCGACTGAGAAGTGCGTTGCCAAGAATTCCAGCTGCCGAGCACCTGCGAAGACCAACCAACCACTACCAATGCGCTTCCGGGGCGTGTAGCCCCCCCCCCGCGCGGGCGCATGCGCCAAACCGAGAGGGCTTTGCCTCACTTCCCCTAGGCCGCGTCGCTGGAGTGGTTTGTAGGCTTCGGATTGCCTAGTGCTGGAACTCTGACGCTCCCTGTAAATGAGACCTGAGTTGTCCGTGCAGCCACAAAATCCAGGGTTTCAGCACCGAGGGGGTTCATGGCTCCAGGTGAGTCTTCAGTCTACTGCTGCCCACCGGAACCGGGGATTTCCCTTGTGGCAGAAGCCCGTTTATCCCTCCGGGAACTTGGCGGCGTCGTGGCCCCGCCTTCCCGCGCGCTACACATTGCTCATTGGTTAGAGCCGGCTTCAGCCCTTCTTGACCCCGCCCTCAGCCAGACCCTCCCTTCCCACCCTCACCACCACCACCACCCCCACCCCTACCTCCAGGCCCAGTCAGTTGTTAGGGGCGACTGCGCCTGCGCACAAGGTTTCGGTCGTGGTCCCCTGCAACTTGCCGGGTATCAGGTCTTGTGCTGCCTGGACCCGCTCTGCTCTGTAAAATAAAAATCTGCGAGGAAAAAGAATGATTCCACTTAGGAAATAACAATTTTCATTCTACGTTCATACAGCATTCACTGAAATATTGAGTCCGAAAATTCTCTTCAAGTGTTTTTTTGGCATTGAAATCTTATCTATGAAAATAATTGGACAACTAAATGATATGCCTGTAACATCACTCCCATAGTTGTTCACACACTGGTCGCTTGGCCCCAAACTTCTTTGCTGGCTCTATTTCATCTTCCAGACCTCGGAACTCAGTGGGACTTGCTCCCAACTTCATTTACTCGGTGACAACAAACATGCCAGGTACCCTCATAAGCTGCATAACTGTATATCCAGCTGTCTTCTGAACATCTCTACTGAGTAGGTGTCTTAATAGGAACTTCATTAGGTAGTATTTCTAAAACCCGGCTTCAAGTGTCCACCATCTTCCCTACCTAAATGCCAAATCCATCCTTCCAGTTTCTTAATGCCTTGGATTCATTCTTCCATATCACATATATAAATCCTGTTGGTTTTACTCTTTCTGTATGTCCAGAACTCGAATGTTGCTCCCCACCTGGACTACCACATCCTAATCCAAGCCACTGTCATCTCTCCCCAAATCATTGTAGTGCCTTCCTCGTCCCCCATCTTTCATCCTCATTCCCCTGCACATTTCACAGCATCAGATCTGGGCCTCTCCATAAGTAAGTCAAATCCCGCAGTGGCCTTCCATATCATTTAGAATAAAATCCAAAGTCCTGGCCATGCCCTCTGAGTCCTAACATAAACTGCCCCACACTTCTCCTCTAATGTTGTCTCCTAAAATCTTGCGCCAGGCTTAGTCTGCTCCGGCACCTGGGCTACCACTTCCCTGCCACAAGGCCTTTGCACCTGCTGTTCTTCTTTCCTGGAAAAGGCATTTTTTGTGTATGATTTTTGTTCATTGTTACAGTCTTGGTACCAAGGACAATGCTTGACACACGATAGATGCTCAAGACACATTTTTATAATACTTACTCTGTTGCCTGGCACTGTTTAAAGCACCTTCCACACATCATCATTTAATCCTCACAACAACCCTATCATTCCCATTTTGGAGATGGGGAGACTGAGGCACAGAGAAATTTAGCCACCTGCCTAAGGTCACACAATTGTTAAGTGCACATTGGCAGTTTAAGTAGCAGAGCACATACTTAAAGCACTATGATAAAAATATGATAAATTCACTTCCTCTAATAACCATCTAATCATCTAATAACCTCTAATAACTACCTAACCTCAACTTTAAAAAAGACTAGAAAATATATTCGTGGAATTCCAATGAGTTCAGGGATTTTGAATACTTACATGAATATTTTTTTTAATAACAGAGCAAATGCATAAGTGAGGATGTCAAATGGAAATAGGATATAAAATAATATGAAGTGACTGGTTAGTAAAGAAAACAATGTGTTTAAAGAAGGGAGAAGTGTTTGCAGCTCTAACAGTTTTTGAAAAGAACTCAAAGATGATGGGTAGCATTGATAATATTTAAACTACTTATATTAGGGTGGCTAGATGACAAAGCAGGGATTCCTGATCTGTTCTGTGTAGAAGAGAGCTAATATTAAGTCGGGGGGGGGGAGAAATCTGGGGTTAAATAGGTTTGAGATACTTAGCATACTAAAACTTCCTAGAAATTCACAATCCATATGGGAATCTAACAACAAAGACTTTGAGAAGCTACACACAAAAAGTGTGCCCACATAATTTATTGTCCAAATGGGGTTATTTTTGTCTAAGATAAATACTAGTCGGGACAATGGGATGGCCCACGGTCACCCTAAAGAAACCTGTTAAACCTTGTGTCGTTCAGCATTTCGAGAACTTATTTAAGGACAAAATGCTTTGTGTAATTTTTTTTTTCCCAGCATAGCACTGACACCTTGATAAACAATGTTTCAATGACTTTAGTTGAAAAAGCACTGGGATTAGGAATGATTTGTTGGCATCGATTTATTCTCTGATCTGTGGAGACAGCCCAATGTGTACAAGAGTGCTTCATATTTTCCTGATTCCTATCCAGTTAATCATAATGAATTCAACACCCCACCACATTTAGTCATTCTCATAACCCTTGATGTGTTTTTGACAGGACCCAGTACAGTTATTAATCGGTCAGTTGTGACTAATGTACATTTTTCTATTTAAGTAGAAGAACTTTTTTTATTCTTTAAAACTACCATACAGTGAACTAGCTAAATTGTTGACTAAATACCATTTTCTAATATTAAACAATCCAACTATATTGGATGGAATAAAGAAGATGTAATAAAGGGAGGACATGTTCTTAGAGGGCTTGATAATGAATCATCCAAGGCAGCCTTTTTGAATTGGATCCACTCTGATTGTGCTGGCATTTTGTGTTACCAGTTTGTGAAACTGACAGCCAGATGGTGAACTGGGATAAATTCATTCCACTAAGTAGCTGTCAGGGTCTTCAGCTAGTTTGCCTTCAACTGAGGGAAACCTAACACACCCCTACTCCTCATCTCAGACTGCAACATTGTTACCCAATCACGAATTATGTGACCATTTTCCTAATAAGTAGTTGGTGCTCTCTTGCATGTCTTGGTTGACCTTTGTTAGACACTGCATACGATATGTACATACAACATGGAGCATGAGATGATGGAGGCAGAGTCCAGGTAAGAGGAGTCAAGGTTCTAGAAGAAATTAGATACACACTCAACTTTGAAATTTTGAAGAGACTGCTTGATGAAGGGACTGTTTACAGAGGTGCCCCTAGGCACCTAGGCCTGGAAGAGTTGCTGGAGTTGAGGAAGAAGGGCTGCCCACAAAAGCTATGGTCTTGAGGGTCACGGCCGTAGCCAGAATCCCACCAAAACAGGAAAAGTGTGGTGAAGAAATACCCTGGCTTCTTTCTCCTCCCATTCTCCCCCTTCCTGCCAGAGCATTAGCTGAAACTAACTACAAGAAAGAAGAATGGGGTGGTATAGGCTGCAGAGGTCAGCTTTCCAGAGTCTAGAGCAGGGAAAAGAAGGTCCAAGAATGTATTTAGGAGACAAACAAAAAGTAACTAGTGTAAGAGAAAATGGTCCAAATAATGAGCCCTTGAATTAGACCTTTGTACTCAGGTTGTGAGGAAGGGACAGGTTTAAGTCTATACTATTTTTCTTGTGTTTTCCTGCCTTACAGACCTTTCTTCTCTCCCAGCTATGCTTCCTTCTCCACTTGTCTAAGTCTTAGCCTATCTTTAAGGCTCAACTCAGGGTCACTTCGCTGGCTCAGTTAGAATAGCATTCAACTCTTGATCTCAGGGTCGTGAGTTCGAGCCCCACATTGGGTGTAGAGATTACTTAAATAAATAAAACTTAAAAAAAAAAAAAAACTAGAGAAGAGGTTCAACTCAGATCCTGTCTCCTTCCTTAAATCTTTTCTGATAGCCCATTTCATTGATCATGTACTCCTCTGAATCCCAAAAATAATGCCTATACTAGTCATTTAACACTTAGCCTTTTTTATCTTCATTGTTCTTTATCTTACCAGATAATACATCCTGATCCTCAAACTAAATAGAAAGCTCCAGGAAGGAATGAAGGATGAAGCTCTATATACAGTAGTTACTCAATAAACAGTTACCCAAAGATAAGAAGGAATTCCATGAAGACGCCATTAGCCACGATAATGGTGTTCGGTTTCACAGAGTAAATTCTCTTTGAGAAGGTAAGCCTGTTTCCTTTGGAGCGAAGGGACTGAGCTCTTTTTCTTTTCAGATCTGTAAGTCTTGTTTTTTTCTGAGTTCAGAAGGACTACATACTAATCCTAAAACTTCAAACATATAGAAGCATACAAATTTGTCCTTCCCTTCTTCCTTCTACCCACATTTAACAAACTAATTTGGTGAATTCTCTTTCTGACTTTTTTCATGTATGTAATAATATAACAATGAATAATATTATCATACCTATTTATATTCTACAGTCTACTTTTTTTAAGTAACTGTTGTATCATGAATATCAGTGTTAATATATATTTTTAATGATCTCAAATATTCTGTTCAGATATGTATATTTATTTAATCTATTGTTGAACATTTAGGTCATGTCTGATTTCTTATCATAAATAATAAGCAATGAACATCCTTATAAACACCTTTTTTTACATACTGACTTTTTTCCCCTTAGATCAGCTTCACAGAATTGGAATCTTTAGATCAGCTTTCCTTATACCAACTCTTTCTTCTATAATAATTACCAGATGTTAACCATCTTTGTGTGTGTGTGTGTTTGCACATGCACACTAATTCAGTAAGTTAAAAATATTGTGTAGGGGGACTTCCACTTTTGGAACAACAGAGTAGATGTATTTTTCCTAATTTGTCCTGCTAAGTACAACTGAAGATTCTAGACACTATGTATAAAACAAACACAAAAGACTCTGAAAAGTGAAGGGGAAGGCAGACCAACTAGGGACCTTGGGACCCAAGGAAGGACACAGTGGTAACTTCCTTGGGTATTTTTTTTTTTTTTTGCCTCAAATATCCGAGACTTGATTAAAGAAGCAGCAATCCAGAAATACCAAGGTTACAAACCAAAAAAAAAAAAAAAAAAAAAAAAAAANAAAAAGTAAAGCTTCAAAAAACCCTGTTCTCTCTGGCTAAAATACCAAGAAACGTGCAGCTGAGCAAGATGGAAAACATTTGGATAATAAATGCTCTATCTACACCAGGCAAATACCAAAGAAAACACTGGGGCTCCTCCCCTACCACACCAGCAAAGGGAACCTAGATTCCACCTTCACTGAGCTGTAATAAGCATTTCAATGCCCACTTCTTGTAAGGATGGTATCAAAAAAATCTGAATAGGTATCTGGGACTTTCCTCTCTGCCTAGTGATAATGAGGACCTTACCAGAGTTTAGTGTCAGACCCATGTCAGATCCATGTCAGACTACATGGGGAGCCTGTATTTCCACTCTGATGCAGCAATAACAAGGCATCCCTCCTTTACCTTGCTGGAGAGATACCCAAGAAGTCTAGTGGGGAGTCCAACGTTCACCAACACCTAGCATTAACAAAGTGACCCATCAACATGGTGTTAGTGGAGGCCACGTGGGTAACAATAAGGAGGCACTTCCACCCTTCCCAGCCATAAGCCCCCCTTTTTTCTCCCTTCTGAAGCAGGGTATCAGAAAAAGTGTGCTAAAATGGAAGATTTGAGTAATATTCAGAGTCTCATAATACCTAAAATGTTCAGATTTCAGTAAAAAAAAAATCATAACACCAAAAAGAAGGGAAAAAATCTCAANATCATAACACCAAAAACAAGGGAAAAAATCTCAAACTAAATAAAAAAGACAATAAAATAGATGCCAATGCCAGGATGACAGAGATGGTAGTATTATCTGACAAAGATNTCATAACACCAAAAAGAAGGGAAAAAATCTCAATCTAAATAAAAAAGACAATAAAATAGATGCCAATGCCAGGATGACAGAGATGGTAGTATTATCTGACAAAGATTTTATTTTATTTTTTTAATTTTATTCTTAAGTAATCACTATAGACCCAACATGGTACTTGAACTCACGACAAAGATCAGGAAGTTGCATGCTCTTCCTACAGAGCCAGCCAGGTGCCCCTGACAAAGATTTTAAAACACCTATCTTGGGGGCACCTGGCTGGCTCAGTCAGAGGAGCATGTGATTCTTGATCTCAGGGTCATGGGTTCAATCCCCACATTGGATGTAGAGATTACTTAAATAAATAAAACTTAAAAAAAGATATCTATCTTGGGTGCCTGGGTGGCTCAGTCAGTTAAGTGTCTGCCTTCGACTCAGGTCATGATCCCAGGGTCCTGGGATGGAGCCCCGTGTTGGGCTTCCTGCTCAGTGGGGAGCCTGCTTCTCCCTCTCGCACTCCCCCTGCTTGTGTTCCCTCTCTCACTGTATCTCTCTCTGTCAAATAAATGAAGTCCTTAAAAAAAAAAAAAACTACCTTAAAAAATTTTCAGTAAGCAATTATAAACACACTTCAAGCAAAAAAAAAAAAAAAAAAAAAAANAAAAAAAGAGTCCCAGTAAAGAAATAGAAGATATAAAGAAGAACCAAATGGAAATGATAGAACTGAAAATCGCAATAACCAAAATTAAAATCACAGTAGATGGACTCAGGAACAGAAGGTAGGGGACAGAGGAAAGGATCAGTTAACTGGAAGATACAACAGTAGAAATTATCCAGTCTGAACAGTGGAGAGAAAGAGGCCAAAAATAAATGAACAAACAGAGTTTTAAGAATGGGACTATAACAGGGGCGCCTGGGTGGCACAGCGGTTAAGCGTCTGCCTTCGGCTCAGGGTGTGATCCCGGCGTTCTGGGATCGAGCCCCACATCAGGCTCCTCCACTGGGAGCCTGCGTCTTCCTCTCCCACTCCCCCTTTGTGTTCCCTCTCTGGCTGGCTGTCTCTATCTCTGTCGAATAAATAAATAAAATCTTTAAAAAAAAAAAAAAGAATGGGACTATAACAAAAGATCTAACGTCATTCTGGAAGAGGGGGAGAGCTGAAAAAGTATTTGAAGAAATGATGGTTGAAATTTTCTCAAATTTGTCAAAAGGCATAAACAGATTCAAGAAATTAAATGAATGTCAAGCACAAAAAACCCAAAGAAATTCACATCAAGACACATCATAGTCAACCCTATGAAAACTAAAGACAAAGAAAGGATCTTGAAAGCAAGCAAGAAATGAACCTTTGCTATAAGTTTCAAATAAGAGAGTATTTATAAGTTTCAAATAAGAGAGTATTTCTCATCAGAAACTATGGGGGCCAAAATGAAGAGGCATGATATTTTTCAAGTGCTGAAAATAAAGAATTGTCAACCTAAAATGTCATATCCAGTAAAAATATCCTCAGGAATGAAGGGGGAAATCAAGACTTTCTAAAACTTTTTTTTTATTTATATATTTTTGAGAGAGAGAGCAAGCACAAGCAGGGGGTAGAGGGAGAAGCAGGGAAAAGAAAGAAAACAAAGAAATAGAAAACAAACAGAAAATGAAATAGGTGACTTAAGTCCAAACATATCAATAATCGCATTAAATGTAAGTTGTCTAAATACAATAACTAAAAGCAGAGGTTGCCTCCTACACATACACACACACACACACACACACAGAATTATCTGGTCTGAAATATCAATAGTGCCAAGATTGAGAAATCCTAAACTAGAGTCTAGTTAAGTCTAGACTCTAGACTCAAGACTTTCAACAAATTCATGTTTTCTACTGCACACTACGTTGCTGCTTTCTAGGGTACCTGGTGCTGGTTCCTGAGCCTTCCTGAAATTCTGCAGCTCCCCCACCCACCTGACCAAGCAGTTAATAGAGGGAAGAAAGCTGAAATATAAGTTAGCTATAATTCATTTACCCCTTTTCACCTTCCAAAATTTTGTTGATAGCTTTTGTTATTTCCTTTCCTTTTGTCTTTGAGAATTTATCCTTTTATTCTCATTTTAATGGGATCACAGAGAAATGAAACAGCCTCCATGTTTTATCAGAAGTTCCCATGCTTTTTCTTGCAAATTGAATTAATTTATCTAAAAAAAAAAATCCTACTTGATTAGCATCTCGGTAACCTTTATAACCCTGGAATGGAGAAGACTTTTCAAAGCCAAAAGCCATGAAAGCAGAAGTTGATGAATATGCATGCCTACTTAAAAACTCATGAATGGTACACACAGACACAAAACACCAAAAAAAGATTATGTATTATGAATTGGGGAGGTGGGTCGGTGAGAGGGGCTGGGCGCCTGAGTGGCTCAGTCAGTTGGGTATCTGCCTTCGGCTCAGGTCATGGTCTCAGCGTCCTGGGTCAAGCCCTGAGTTGGGCTCCCCGCTCAGTGGGGAGTCTGCTTCTCCCTCTCCTGCCCCCCTTCCCCCGCTCATGTGCCCTTTCTCTCTCTTTCAAATAAATAAATAAAATATTTTTTAAAATTAATAAAATTAATAAAAATAGAAGGGGGGAGGGCTATGTAAAACTTAAATTTCAGCATGCCAACTTTTGGAAGGCAGCCTGGCAATGTCTACCAAAATCTAAAATGTTGTACCTATTGACCCAATAAGCCACCTCTACATATTGAGAATATAATATTAAGTTTGTCAAACTGTATGTATGAAAAAAACTTACATTAAAGAAATGTTCATCATAGCAAAAGTATGGAAACAACCCAAGTGCCCATGAATAGGCAAAGAATGCAATAAATTATGACATATCAACATGATTCAGTATGACAGTCAACCACTAGAAAGAATGAGATAAATCACTATGTACTGACAGTGAATAGACCTTTGACATATTTGGAGGGGAAGAGGTGGGGAAAAAAGATATGTTTATATGCTCCGTATGGATACATTTTGATTATATATCTCACTCTTTACATATACTAAAACATTATACCACCATATATTTTCCGTTTACGTAAGTGTATAATGCCTAAAATATTTTTTGTTTCTGTAACACCTAAACTCTTCGCCTTGGATGGGAGACTAAGGCAGGTAGGGGAAGAGATCACCTACTGAAACTTTATCTTCATTTTTTAACCTTCTACCACTTGAATTTTATAACCTAGTACTTTTTTTTTTTAATGTTAACAGAGGTTACTTGAGCTATGGGATTGTTAGCATCTTTTCTCTTCTTCACATTCTTCTACTTTTTAAAAACTAATAAACACTAATATTAAGAGAAAAGTATTAACTATCCACAAAACTAACTCTCTTACTTATTCTGTTCATTCTAGGTTTCCAAAGTAACCAGTCATAACCTCTCTCCTAGCTATATCATTGATACGGCTTTTGACTACATAATTAGTTTATTTCAATGAAATTGTTCATTGTGGTAGCTCAAGATTCCAGGTCGACTATCCAGATACACAGGAATTTGATGCCTGGTTAAGTTTTATGGCTTTCACTGGATTGGCCCATAGTTTGGATACTTAGTAAATCTGTTTAATTTCACATTTTATGAAGAAACCAAACACACTTTCAGTAAGGACCTATATTGATCTATTGATTGTATTTGTGAATTATCTCTCTTATCCTTAGAAATTTACAGATATCCAAAAGTGATGGAGATTGAACAGGCAGAGGCCCAGCTCTCTGAGTTAGACCTGCTAGCCAGTATGTTCCCTTGTGAGAACGAGCTCATAGTGAATGACCAGCTGGCTTTAGCAGAACTGAAAGACTGTATTGAAAAGAGGACAATGGAGGGACGATCTTCGAAAGTTTACTTTACTATCAATGTGAACCTGGATGTATCTGAAGAAGCAATGGTAATTCAGTTGGTAATTCAGTTTGCTTTTAGAAGAACTGAACCCTGTCAAGACTTAAAACACCACTTAGGGCATTTTCTTCTTGTTCTTCTTCTTTTTTTTAATCAGGTGATGTTTTCTCTGGCCTGTATTCTTCCCTTTAAATACCCTGAAGTTCTGCCTGAAATTACTGTCAGGTATGTTACAGAAATTGGCCAATATCAAAGGTTAAAATTAACCTGAGAATAGAAGCAATGCTTAAGTTTGTTTTCTGTTCCAAGAAAATGGATTTAATTTTTTTATCCCATATCTTTTCCATCAGATCAGTATCCCTAAGTAGATCCCAGCAGACTCAGCTGAACACAGATCTGACCACATACCTGCAAAAGAATTGTCTCGGAGATGTCTGTATATTGAATGCCACGGAGTGGGTTAGAGAACATGCTTCTGGCTATATCAGCAGAGACACCATACCTTCCCCTGCTCCAGGAAGTACACTCCAGCCAATTGATCTCATTCTTACAAGACTATGGATCTATAGCCATCACATCTACAGCAAGTGGAAAAGAAAGAATATTCTAGAGTGGGCAAAGGAGCTTTCCCTATCTGGATTTAGCATGCCTGGGAAACCTGGTGTTGTTTGTGTGGAAGGCCCACAAAGTGCCTGTGAAGAATTCTGGTCAAGGTGTGCTTTCACAAATGTTGTATGCTATGTCAATAATTTTAGCAGTAAACAAGATACTAGAGATGTGGAAATTAGTATGTCCCTGGGGTTGTACCTTATGGGGATTCAGTCTCAAGTCAATGGATAAAACAGAACTCACATATGATCGGCATCACCCGCTTCCCTGATGTAATGCACATAGGAGATGTTCTGTAAATAGCTGTTTAATTGTGCCCCTGTCCAAGATGTTATGATCCCCTCCATTTCCATGGATCTGATTCTTCTTAACAATATGATAAGCTGTGCATACCTTGTGAAACAAAGTGGTTTCTAATCTTCTCATTTCTGTGCTGGCATCCTAAATGAGTTTCTAAGAAATCCCTTTGAGAGTTTGAGATACAGCAATTTCCACATTTCTAAAATGTTGATATGAGGCAGTAGCAATAAATGAGTTTGGGGATAGGATCGTGGCCACCATCTTATTTGATTAAAATAAATCCCTGTGAGATAAAAAGTAAATCTTTTTATTTCTGGGAAAAGGCATTGATAAGTCTGTTTTATAACTTCTATTTTCAATGCTCTAGAAGACAAAACACATTTTCAATATGTCTACTTTGAAAATTTCTTTTCAGACTCAGAAAATTAAACTGGAAGAGAATTTTAATTCGCCATCGAGAAGACATTCCTTATGATGGTACAAATGACAAAATAGAAAGACAGAGAAAATTTTCAGGTTTTGAAGAAAAAGTGTTCAGTGTTAATGGAGCCAGAGGAAACCACATGGACTTTGGTCAGCTGTATCAGTTTTTAAACGCCAAAGGATGTGCGGATGTTTTCCAGATGTTCTTTGGTGTGGAAGGACAGTGACTGGGCAAAGGAGTATTGAAAGTATTTTGTCACTGCTGGCCTTTTGAATTTTCCCCCAGTCTTTCTTGAAAGATATGTAAGTTGGGGCGCCTAGGTGGCTCAGTCGGTTAAGCATCTGACTTTGGCTCAGGTCATGATCTTGGGGATCATGGGTGTGCCCATCAGGTTTCCCCTCAGCTGGAAGCCTGCTTCTGTCTCTGCCCCTCCCCCCGCTTGTGTGTTCCTTTTCAGTCTCTCTCTCAAATAAATAAAATATTTTAAAAATAAATAAATTTAGGGGCACCTCAGTGGCTCAGTTGCTAAGCGTCTGCCTTCAGCTCTGGTCATGATCCCAGAATCCTTCTCTGCTGGGAGCCTGCTTCTTCCTCTCCCACTCCCCCTGCTTGTGTTCCTTCTCTCGCTGGCTGTCTCTCTGTCAGATAAATAAAATCTTTAAAAAAATAAAAAATAAACATAAATTTAAAAAATAAAAATGGATTTAAGTATAAGAAATCAAGAGAGAAGAGCAAGTCGCATGGTCCTGCCTGCACTATATAATGAAAAAGACACAATAAAAGCTGTAAGAGGGGTGCCTCAGTGGCTCAGTCGGTTAAGCGTCCAACTCTTGATTGTGACTCAGGTCATGGTCTTGTGGTGGGATCAGGTCTGAGTCGGGCTCCAAGTTTGCAGTGAGTCTGCTTGAGATTCCCTCTCTCCCTCTCCATCTATCCCTCCCTTCTCTCTCTCTGTCTCAAAAAAAAAAAAAAACAAAACTATAAGAAACTGTAATTAAGGGATGCCTGGGTAGCTCAGTCAGTTAAGCATCTGCCTTCAGCTCAGGTCATGATCTCAGGGTCCTGGGATCAAGCCCCACATTGAGCTCCCTGCTCAGCAGGGAGTCTGCTTCTCCCTCTGCCTCTCCCCCCACCTTGTGTTCTCTCTCTCCATCACTCTCTCTCAAATAAATAAAATCTTAAAAAAAAGAAAGAAAAACTGTAGTTAAATGTTAGGAAACATAACTTTCTTAGATTATTACCAATGATTACATATTTGATATATAAACATCCCTATCAGGTAAAATTGACCAGTATGATTGCACATACATTTATTCCACAATGACAATCTGTCAGTGTATTAATTTGATATATATCTTGAACTGGAATCATCTACAAAGAAATGATGATAAATACTGAAAAGAAACTTAGTCCCAAATCAAAGTATGGTTAAAAATTAACAGGATTACTAGAAAACAAAAGTATGGGCAGGAAACATTGGCCACATGCCCTTTTATTTGTAAAAGTAATTCTTGTACAAACTTTTTTTTTTTTTAAAGATTTTATTTGAGAGAGAGAGAGCACGCGCAGACAAGTAGGGGGGAGGGGCAAAGGGAGAGGGAGAAGCAGGCTCCCTGCTGCAGAGAGCCACGTGCAGGACTCAATTCCAGGACCCTGGGATCATGACCTGAGCTGAAGGCAGGTGCTCAGCCAACTGAGCCACACAGGTGCCCCAAACAATTAAGTAAAATTTTTAAAAATATTGTCAATTGTAAAATTAATCCCACAAACCCAAATTAGTTGAAGTTGGGCTAACAAAGTCAAAGCTTGTGTTGTCATTTGCACATTAATTTGATTAACCGAATTTTAAAACGAAACTGCATCTGCTGCTGTGCAGAACTGATGATCACTTTTAGCACTAATATAAAAATTGTTACGCAGAGATTTTTTTTTCTTTTTTTGGAAAGTTAAATAATAAGATATTAGAGAAACCCAACAGAATATGTCATTTGTGGACCTCCATAAAGACCACAAGGCAGCTAAGAGCTTATGGCGTTTAAAGACTGATGTACTTGTTATTTGCCAGTCACCTACCTCCTGCAACGATTACAACTATTTAGTACCATCTGAACCCATAAAAATTCTGCAAAGGGGCACTGTAAGCCTTTCGGTTAAGCACAAGATAGCAATCTGCTCCCATCAGGATGGGGGAGGGATGTAGTCCTTAATATCTCTTGCCATCCCCTCCAAATATCAAAGGCAGATCCCTTCAAGGAGCAGAGCAGGCATAGGGAAGGTTACAGCTTGGCGTGAAAGAGGAGTGACTGGCTACCTGCTGACACCGGCTCCCCAGGGGCTTTCAAGCCCTCTGGGATTTTGACTGACCCTTTGGCCTGCTCGCACCGTGCGCAGCTGGGAGGGACCTACCCTAACGACGCCTAGCGCAGGTGCCGCACCTTCACCGACTTGTCCTGGAGCTACTAGCCTGGGTTGGGAGCGTTGTGAATGTGGGAGCAGGTGGGCAGAGGCTATTGACCCACGGCTGTCCTGCTAGACTGCGGACTTGCCCTTCAAGTAGGGATCTCTCAGCCGGACAGGTGTGGCTGTGCTGCCAGATGGGCTTTTTCTTTTTTTAACCGCTCATTATCTTTTGAAAAAAGGCCTCAATCTGCAGTCTTTTGGGGGTTCCTGGATGCTATTATAGCGGGAGAATTGGTGGAATTCTGCTCCCTGAAACCCTGGTGGTGCAGTCGAGGACTGCCATGTCTCCAGATTTTAACCAGGGAATTATCTAAGTGGAGGCTTAATTTTTCCTTCCCGAGGCATTTGGTGGTTTGGATTTTGTAAATCTCTTCTCTCTCTCCCCCAGCCCCATATGTATGTAATACATTTTTATTAGAAAAGGTGCTTATTACAGGAAATGTAGAACTAACTGGATTTAAAACCCACCCAGAAGTCTGCCCCCAGGAAGATAATATTAAATTTTGGTTTTACATTTTATTTTCTAGCATAACATTTTTTTTAATTTTATTTATTTGACAGAGAGAGAAACAGCGAGAGAGGGAACACAAGCAAGGGGAGTGGGAGAGGGAGAAGCAGGCTTCCCGCTGAGCAGGGAGCCAGACGTGGGGCTTGATTCCAGGATGCTGGGATCGTGACCTGAGCGGAAGGCAGACGGTTAACCCCTCTAGTATATTATTTTTGCTTATGGGTATATGTGATATTTTCTTTTTTAAGCAGTTAAATCATACTGCACATGCTGTTTTGTATCTGCCTTCTTTCACTAAACAATAGATTTTAAAAGTCTCTCTGACAGGTTTTTTGACATTTTCAAAGAGCATTGTATATAGCTGAGTATACTGTATTTCATCAATTCACTGTTTTGATTATGATGCTGTGGTTTGGAGTGGTGGGGTTCAGAGATCAAGAAAGAATTCTTGAGAAGTCTTTGGTGCAAATGGTGGCTTTATTAAAGCACAGGGACAGGACCCATGGGCAGAAAGAGCTGCACTGGGGTTGTGAGGAGTGACTGATTATATAAGATTTTGTATCCTACCGAGGGGAGAGTGACGTTAGGGCTCCAGGAAACTGAGTCTATAGGTTCCTGGAGATTGTTTTTTTTTCCTTGTAAATCATTAAGACAGTTGCAAACTGATGGAAACTCCTGTCCTAAGTTGACTGTGATCTCTATCAGTTAACCACTTGTTTTTTTTCCTTTCCTTTGTTCCTGGGCAGTCAAGAGTGCCTGAGGAATGTCACACATATCCCAGCGGTGGGAGTTGCAGTTTTTGTGCTGTAGTGTTCCACTTTGCTCTCAGCTTGTCTTTTGCTCCCTAATCAATGATTTTCCATTTTTGTTTTGTTCTGTTTTTGTTTTTGTTTTCCAATCAAGAAAGCTACTCTGAGCATCCATTATGTCTTCTTGTTAGATTTCCAAAAGTGGAAATTCACTCTTAAGCCCTGGGTTTCTCTTGTCAAATTTCTCTTATGAAGGGTTAAGAAATGAAAATTTCAATTCTTCTGAAATTTCCTTTTGTCTAGATTTTTATCAATGAAAAATCTACATTTTATGTTACCTCCATTTGACTTTTAGTGTGGGTCAATTATATTTCCTTTGTGGTAAATGCCTATTTATGCTTTACTTATTTTTACTTAAATGGACAACCTTAAAATATTTATTTGTAAGCATTTTTTTAACACCAAGCATATTAGCCCTAGTTAATGTTGCAGATATTCCCGTTTGTCTATTTGTTTTTTTCTGACATAGGAAAAAAAATCTTAATTTAATGTATTTAAATCCATCAGTAGTTTTCTTATGGTTTTCGTTCTTTGGATCATCTGGGAAGTCTTTCTGTTGGTTCAAAACCTTGGGGAGCTTCCCAGGTGTAATCTGAGAGGACACACCTCCCCCCCTCCACTGGGAGGGCAGGGAGGGAAGGAAGAGGCATGCCACTCCAGAGTACTAGGTGGCATGTGGTTTTTGTTTGTTTTGTTTTGTTTTACAGGAGAATCATAGGGGGAAATAAAGATGCTTTTGAAACAAGATATTTTTAGCCTTAGCCTTAAGCTGTTTCCCCTTAGTTTTGAAATATGCCCGGGAATCTTTGTTGTTCTGTAGAAGGAAAAGAAGAAATCCTTTTCTCCCAACATCTTATAAAGGCCCTTCTGTTCGGTCCAATTTGCTAACCTAGGTCACTTACCCACCCATGGACCAAGTTGACGTCCCACCTTCTTGATCTGTACTGATTGGATGTTTTGTCCTGGAACTAAAAATGAGTTTCTCTTTCCTAGAATCATGATTATATATTGTTATAGGTATATACCTGAACAAAATTTGTACATTGAGTGGCAAAACTAGAGGGAGTCATATTTGGTGGAAACTTGTTTATTGTGCACTTTAAGAATACTCTAATCTTTTTGATTATTTGCCTTTTGATCTCAAAACTTGAATTTTTGTTGCTTCAGGGAGGTAGTCATATTTCCTTGTTGCCTTTTTAAGCCATATTATGGTAATTTGGAATACATTTTCAACAACTCTCTGTTAAAGAATGATAATATATTTTAGGCGGAATAATAGAGAAAATAAGCTTTATTTTTTAAAGGAACAATCAAGTGAGTACAAAATTAGAAGATGCCAGGGTGCCTGGGTGGCTCAGTTGGTTAGGCATCTGCCTTCAGCTTGGGTCATGATCTCAGAGTCCTGAGGTTGAGCCCCACATCAGGCTACTTGCTCAGTGGGGAGCCTTCTTCTCCCTCTCCCTCTGCTTGCCGCTCCCCCGACTGTGCTCTCTCTCTGTCAAATAAATAAATAACATATATTTTTTTAATTTACTTAGTATGATTTTTATTCTGTATGTGTTGGTGACAAAGATAATGCAAGCAGAATAAATCCACTTTTTCAGAGTTACAAAACGTAAGACCAAAGGCCAATAATCAAGAAAGTCTGCTATCTAAAATTTATTAATTGTATGATGAGAATCTTTAATAAATCTGACCCAGGTAAATAAATAATTGGGATCTACAATACCAAAGTATTATATTCTTAACTTTTCAATGCACTTATTTAGGCTTAAAAGAAATACACTCAGGGTTTTTCATCTTTCTGTATTTTAATAATTTCTTTAAATATTCAGCCAGTTTTAGGCCTTTTGGTATTATAAAAAGTATAAAAACAAGCAGCTTTCTCCCATTAGTCCATCTTACTTCCACACCATGTATTGTGACATACTAATTACCTTATAGCTTGAGACATTGACCCCTGGTAAGTGGCAGTTTTAATAAACAAAGGGAAATTACATAGGAGGTTTTCTTGAGTGGCAGCAAGATGAATGAGTCCCCACACCAGCCTGCCAAATCTTAAAAGTTAATATAAAGAGGTTTTAACTAGGTTCAGTCACATATACTTTGCAGGAGTTCTTAACATCACATCATTACCTCAAGGCTGGGTCCTTGGATCAGTCTCTGGGAGCAAGAAAGGCAAATGGAACCCACATTTCAAGGGACGGGGCAGACGGGGGGCGAGGAGCCCCCCAGTGCCTGGGTCCAGCTCATGGGTCAACCAGGAGTTATTTCTTTTCCATGACCTTCCCCAACACTTTCCCTACACCAGGATGATAATAAAATATATCTATTTATATAACCTTGTAATTTTGTTTGTTTTAAAAATCTTGTGAAAGGAGTGCCCGCCTGGCTCGGTCAGTAGAACATCTTTCTTGATCTTGGGGCTGTGAATTCAAGCCCCATGTTAGGTGTGGAGATTGCTTCAAAAAAATCTTGTGAAAAAGATATGCAACATTCATTCTATTTATCAATGAATACCTATTTACCTTGTACAAAAAGGTAAAAAGAATAAAACAATGAACAGTCACAGTCTTGCAACCCAGTTTAAGAAATAAAACATTACCAGTGTAGTTGAAATCTGCTTGAGTACCTTTGCTTATTACAACAATCCTTGGCAGATTAACCCCACCCTGAAAGTATTTATCATTCCCATACATTTCTTTGTACTTTTGTGACATACGTGTCTATCTCTATGCAACATCTTATGGCTACATTTTTAATGTTCAGTCATCAGCAATTCATTTTAGAGTGCTGCATGAAATAGGTATTTAAGTTGTTTCCTCAAAAAGTAACCAGTTGTTCCAATGATATTTGTTGGACAATCCACATTCTTCAGAGGGTTGAGATGCCACTTTTAGCAGAGCCTGAAAGGGGGCTTCTGAATGTGCCATTCTGTTTCACTATATATTCCTAACCAATGCTGTTTGGATTGTTGTGACAATATGTTACATTTTAAAGTTTGTTAGGATGAATAATTGTTTTCTGTTTGCTTTTCAAAATATTTTTAGCTATTCTTCATATGTATCAGTTCAAGTGAGCTTTTGAGATAGTTTTGGGATACTTAAAAACAAAATCTTGGGGCACCTGGGTGGCTCAGGCAGTTAAGTCTCTCCCTTTGGCTCAGGGCATGATCTTGGAGTGCAGGGATCGAGCCGTGTCTGGGCTCAACCTGCTTCTCCCTCTCCCTCTGCTGCTGCCCCTGCTTGTGCTCTCTGTTTCTGTCTCTCTTTCAAATAAATAAATAAATAAATAAATAAATAAATAAATAAATAAAATCTTTTTTAAAAAAATGACGCGTTTGGCAAATTATGAACACAGTGGCATGACAACTTGGAGGGGTGGGCTGGAGCCATGTAATACATGACCTTATAGGCCATGTTTTAATTGGAAACTCCTCTGGCTGCAGCATGTATGTTAGATTGAAGGTGGGATGCACATTTGCAGACCCGTGAGGAGGCTACTGCCAAGGAATGATTCTTGGCTTAGACAGCGGAGATGGAGATGGAGATTGAAATGTGGGTACATTTGGGGGCGCCTGGATGGCTCAGTGGGTTGGGTGTCCCACTCTTGGTTTCTGCTCAGGTCATGATCTCATGGGTCGCGGGATCAAGACCTGCCTCGGGCACCTGGCTCCGTGCTCAGTGGGGAGTCTGCTTGAGGATTCTCTCCCTCCACCCCTCCCCTTGCTCTCAATCTTTCTCTCTCTCTCTCTCAGAAATAAATAAATAAATAAATAAATAAATAAATAAATAAATCTCTTTAAAAAAAAGAAATATGGATACATTTGGAAGATACTTAAGGGGTTAAGTTGTTAGGATTTTATAATCTACTGAATAGAGGTACAGGGAGAGAGTGATAGTAAGGTTTATTCCCACAAGTGTGGCTTGTGAAGGTGAATTTATTGTGGTGCATTTTACCACAGTAGACAATACAAGACAACGAAGCGTGGGGTAAAATAATTCCATTTTGATGAATTTGAGTTTGAGTGCCCAAAATACATTCAAATTAAGCCTTCTAATAGAAATGTGTACATCGGTCTTTGTTGTAAAAAGGTCTGGACTGCATATAAATTTAGGCAAAAAGCTGTGAATATGGATGGAATTGCATAGGCAGAAACTATGGATGAAGAGAGCAAATGGCCTGAACAGAATCCTGTGGGACTCCAATATTCAATATTTGAAAACTCCATGGAAGCAAATGAGTCATCAAAGAAAACCAAAGAAAGGAAAGTTAGGAGGAACAGTCTGAAAGTATGGTATCAGAGTAGTGTAGAGAGTATTTTATAGGCACACTCAAATTGCTGCCCCTAGCACTTACTTCACTGGATTTGTTGAAGCAAATCTCAGGCATTGTTAACTTTTCATGTGTACAAGCTTCAATGTGTATCTTTACAAGACAAAGCCTCTTTTTTTTTAAACATAGCCAAAATACCTTTGTCACACCCCCCAAATTGTTAACAACCATTCTTTTTTTTTTTTTTTTTTAAGATTTTATTTATTTAATTTGACAGAGATAGAGACAGCCAGTGAGAGAGGGAACACAAGCAGGGGGAGTGGGAGAGGAAGAAGCAGGCTCATAGCGGAGGAGCCTGATGTGGGACTCGATCCCAGGACCCCGGGATCACGCCCTGGGCCGAAGGCAGACGCTTAACCGCTGTGCCACCCAGGCGTCCCGTCAACAACCATTCTTTAATGTCACCAAATATCCAATATATGATCACATTTCCCCAATTATCTCAGAATTTTTTAAGTTTGTTTGAATCATGATTCAAACAAGAGCCACACTTGCATTTGGTTGATAATGTCTCTTTAGTCTCTTTCAATCTGTCCCCTTTCTCTTCCTTCTCTTCTCTCTCCTCCTGCTTGTACGTCTGCAATGTATTTATGAAACTGCTTGTCTTGTAGACTTTCTCACATTCTAGATTTTGTTGATTGTGTCACTGTTCTTTAATAGCACTCATTGCTACTAGGTTTGCCATTGTTTCCAGACCTTTTCAGGAAACAAAGAAGGAAAATACTATTAAAAAACATGCTACATACATACATATAAGAGTTCATACTAATTTTTCTATTTCAAATTTATACATTTTATTTTAAACTTTGTTTTTTAAGTAAGCTCTACACCCAAGGTGGGGCTTGAGCTTTCAACCCCAAGATCAAGAGTGGCATGCTCTACCAACTGAGCAAGCCAGGCACCCCATCTTAAACCTTTTTGATTTTATATTTATATCTCTTTTCTGAGTTCCTAATGGTATTAACATAATTACATATTTGTTTTTAATATCAAATATGAATTTGGATAAAAACTCATCCTTTTTCATGTAGACTTCTGAGTTTTGACAAATGCTTATATTTGTAACCTTAACCAAGATACAAGTATTTTCATCACCCCCCAAAATTCTGTGTACCTTTATAATAATTACTTATTTGATTTGATTTCAAAATAATAGTTCTGATATTATTATGCTATAATTATTGAAAATAGCTTAAGAATTTTTTGAAGTTCATTTGTAAGATAGATTTCACACAGGTATAAAGTCAAATGAATGTGTACTGAAATAATTCCTCTTTGTGTTACCAAGCCATCAACTTTACTGATGTACAGGTGTATTTGCTTCATTTTGCTTTTATTTTTTAGGGAGAGTTTTTAAAATTTTGATTTATTTTTATGCTAAAATCATGTGAAATGTTTACTTGATTCTGAATTCCAGTCTACAGAATAAGCTATATTCAGAGAAGTCTAGAGCTCAGAGGAGGTGTCCCACGGAGCTAGGAATCAGACCTCTGAGGGGGAAGTTCCTGCCTGGCTGCTCAGTTACTAGTACCCCTGAGGCGCACAATAAGGGTGGTCGATTATTGAAAAAAAATGCAGAGTGATACCAAATTGATGCTGCCAGGGCAAAGCACCACTGCTGGGATGATGCTAAGAGAATGGACCAAGTCGCTTCTCCTTCTTGTTTCAGTCTCCTTCTAGCCCCAACTGTGGATGGAACCTAACAGGAAGCCAGCTGAATACAGGAGAAATAGTTTGCAGAGTATCAGTATCATGGAGTTGAATATACAGGGTGAGTATGTGGATATGAGAGACAATAACTAGCAATGTGTGCTTATGTTTCTCCAATGTCATTGAGAATCAAAATCACTTGGTACAAGATCTTAGTACAAGTACATTTCAAAGTTTATTAGACTTTTTTTAAAAGCCACGTTGAACAATTTTGATATGAAAAGGGGGGGATCTAAAGAACACTGCCTGGAGCACTACTTCTCAAATTTTAACAATACCTGGGAATCTTGTTAAAAATGCAGAATCTGGGGTGCCTGCGTGGCTCAGTAGGTTAAGCTTCTGACTCTTGATCTCAGCTCAGGGCTTGATCTCAGGGTCCTGGGTTCAGCACCCCTCCCCCCCTTGGGCTCCACGCTGGGCATGGAGCCTCTTTTTTAAAAAATCCAGAATCTGATTCAACACTCCTAAGGTGGACCTGACAGTCTGCATTTTTTTTTTTTAAGATTTATTTATGTATTTGAGAGAGAGAGAGAGACAGAGCACAAGCAGGAGGGGCTGAGGGAGAGGGTGAGAGACTATGAAGCCCACTGGCGCTGAGCACAGAGCCAGAGGCGGGGCTCAATTCAATGATGCCCAGATCAGGAACAGCGCAGAAACCAAGAGTTGGTGGCTTAACCAACTGCGCCACCCAGAGGCTCCTGGACATTTCTAGTAAACGCCCAGGTGATGCTAATGATTGCATTTTAGGTCAACCATTTCCCAGTTTTCACAACCACTACCATGTCATTCTTCTGCTACCTTTATGTGAAAATGCTCCTACTACGGGTCATTCCAATTTCCCACCCTCTAAGAGGGAAACAAATCCCGCTCTCAAAAAGCGGGAAAAGACAGGATTTGAAGCCTCAGGGCTCATGCTTATCTTCCTATTGGGCACGGATGACGTCACTCAGACAGGCGTGGCTCTAGTTGTGACGCTTCCCCCGGCGGATGGGGAAGGACGCGGCTGGAGGCGGGAGCGGAAGTGGGGCCGCAGGAGGGTGGGGTGGGTGGCGGAAGGGGAGGGCCGGGGAAGTCGCTCTAGTCGGCCTTTTTCCGGCGCAAGGGGCCGGAAGTTGTGGCTCGGCCGTGTCAACCAGGGGGCTGCGGGCTGAGAGTGCGTCTGAGACCGCGACCATGGGCGGGAAGAACAAGCAGCGGACCAAGGGGAATCTGAGGGTGAGTACGGAGGGGCTCGTTGGACTCGGGAGTCCTCATCTCACAGCAGCTGGCTCTACCACGCGCACGTCCGGAGGGCGTGTGGAGCACGGCTGTAGGGAGGCGTGTGTTTGCGTGTGAGTGTGACCTCTCTGTTGTGTAGGCGTCCTCGAACGGGGTGGGTTGTCTCTGAGCAGACTGGGGATTTGTGAGAGAAAAGATGTTCCATGCCAGAACTCTCTCCACCCGAGCACACACCCTACAATTTCCATTAAGAAATGGTTCAGTATCCGTTTCAACTGGAAGGTTACCTGGCCGGGCTAGCGGGGGTGGGGGTGGGTGGCACTGGGAACAAGGGAGTTGGGTAGAAAACATTTAAAGTGAGCCTGGTGTGCAAGGCATCTCGGGTCATGTCGCTCTTTTGCTCAAAAACCTGCTGGGGCTCCCCAGATTCCTCGGGGGTAAAGGCCAAATCCCTTACAATGGTATACATGGTATGTGGTCACCCTCTGGCCCCTTCCCTTCTCTGGCACCATCTTCAGCTTCCTCGCTCGCTCCATCCAGCCACACTGACATCCTTACCGATCCTTGACCTTGCCTGACAGGCTCCCTAATGCTCTTTTGTTAGGCGGCTACAAATTTTGCCTGAGACAACCCAGTGAGGTCTGTTATGATCGCTCTATTTTAAATTGTAGCCCTCCTCCCACTCCCTGTGCTCCTTTCCTGCTTTATTTTACTCCTTTGCACCTAGGACTTCTCACATACTATGTAATTTACTGTCTCTCTTCATTTACTGTCTTGCTTCACTGAGCTGTGTTATGAATGCAGGTGTTTTTATCAAGGCTGTTGTCCTAGGAGCCTGGAACAATGGCTAGCATATAGTAGAAGCTCACTACTTATTTTTAAAAATTATTTATTTATTTATTTATTTATTTATTTATTTATTTATTTGAGAGAGAGAGAGGCCACAAGCAGGGAGAGCAACAGAGGGAGAGGGGGAAGCAGGCTTCCTACTGAGCAGGGAGCCCACCACTCTGGGCTGGATCCCAGGACCCTGGGATCATGACCTGAGTGTAAGGCAGATGCTAAACAACTGAGCCACCCTGGTGCCCCTAAATACTTGTGTAAAGAAGACCCCAAAGTGGATTAAACTTATGATTAGGGATGTTATAATGATATATTTTTATGGTATTAGGCTTATTATGGCACAGTCCAATTTTATGAGAGTGCATTTTTCCTGTTTCTGATTAAATTCTAGTGATATTAGTACAACATTTTCTTAGATCTGTCACTCTGTTTTTGGTATATAGTACCAACTGTAATAATAGTAACTTGCCTTGTGCTGGTACTGTGTTAAGCACTTTACTTGCATTCTCATTTATTTTATTTAAACAATTTTTTGTTTTTTTTTTAAATATTCCAAATACGAGGATAAGTTGCAAAAATATTAGACTGACAAGCCATATGTTTTTTACCTAGATTCACTAGTTGTTAATATTTGGTCACACTTGTTTTCTTTCTCTAAATATATGTATTTTGCTGGACCATTTGTGAATTAGTTGTATATATCATGACATTTAACTCCTAAGTACTTCAACATGTACATTTGAAACAAATGCCATTCTTCTTCATAACCATGAACAATTACAACATGCAGAAAATTTAACTTTAGTATACTACTACTGTCAAATAATATAAAACATTGTAATCAGATTCCTATAGTCATCTCAGTAATGTTCTCTATAACTTGTTTTTAGATATAGCATTTTTAAAAACACCTACGGTGCAATCAGGGATTGAGTGATTCCATTCATTTAACCATTTAGCTCTAGGTAGTTTTCCTGTAGGGTTTTTTCTTTTCTGTTTCTTTTGAGGGCAGTTCTTTTACGACAGGGACAATTTGGAAAAGTCTAGGCCAGTTGTTTTGCTTAATTTAGAATTGTCTAATTGTTCCTTATGGTTAGTTTCAGGTTCAACAGTTTTTGACAGGAATGCTTCATAGATGATGTATCATCTTCAGTGCATCAGTATGCACATGATGCTTGTTTGTCCCATTATTGGTGTTATTTAATCACTTGGTTAAGGTGATGTCCATTGTAAAGGTATCTTTTTCTATTGGTTATTGACAGATAACATAGGGAGTGGTATTTTGAGACTGGGAATAATCTGTTCTCTCACAGGCTTTCATCTAATGGTTTTAGCATCCTTTGGTGATTCTTGCTGGAATCAATTTTAATAGTTTAAAAATTTACGTTTAATTTTGACAACCCAAGTAATACTCTTTTCTCATTTTACAGATGATGGTACTGAGGCTTAGAGAAATTAATTTACCTAAACTCATGTAGCCTGGGGAAGTTGCTTAATTGAGATTGGAACTTTAGAATGGCATTCTTTCATTCAACAGAAGACTGAGTACTGAATGCCATGTACTCAAAGATCATAGACGGCTGTTTTTCTTGAACTATTAATTTGATGATAGACATATAAGTGAGCAAATGATTATAATATATTAAAGAATTATGATATAGGTATGAGTAGAAAGAAAATGGGGAACAGAAAAAGAATGGTAATTGACCTGAGGGAGGCAGGCATTGAAAACACGAGTGTGTTTTGAAGGATGAGTAGAAGTTTGTCAGGCAGTGAAAAGGAAGAAAAGGTTTTCAGGTGGAGAGAAAAGATTACACAAAGATCCAATCGTGAAAGGCATAGCATACTCAGAGATCTGGGAATTCGCTTTGGGACTGGAATATAAGTGGTGGTAGCAAAATTGGGAGAGGAGAGGAGGAACTCTGACAAGGGAAGAAAAGAGTGTCAGGAGTTAAGCGTGGGAAAAGCTAAGGCCAGATGGGGAAAGACCTTGTAAGTCTTCCTGAGTTTGGCTTTTAAACTCTAGACTCAGGATTGCCACCTCTGCTACTTCTAGAAGACGGGTACAAAAGACTGAAGTAGGTGTAGTATAAGAAATTAACTTCCAGAAATAGAATCAAGGTTCTTAATTTTTGAACTAGCATTTAACATGCAGTGGAGGAAGTAACAAACAGTACCTTTATTTTAAAACTCAAAGTAGACATTGAATAAAAGATACAATTTGTATATTTTTGAAATAATTTGTTGCTTTAAAATTGGAAGTTGCAAATCTGATACCTTTTCTTCTGTAGGAAGGTATCACTATCAACTTGGATATTTCAGGTCAGTTCAGAATTCAGTCTTGACTCCTTTAGCTTTTTTTTTTTCTTTTTTTTGTTTTTAATACACGACCCTGACATTAAGACGAGCTGAGATCAAGAGTGGGATGCTTGACCAACTGAGCAATCCAGGCACCCCTTGACTCCTTTAGCTTTTAGCATTAATTTTTATACTATTTCATTATTCTGTTTTATTAAAAAACTGTTTATAAATGATGTTATAGATAAAATTCTGATGTCCTACTGTTATCATATTTAGTTTTCAGAAATATATTATAGTTCACTAAATTCTATTGTAGCTGTTTGTTTATGTACCAGTATTGAGAAGGGTGAACTGAATAATGTTAGTTCATTTTAAGAAAGTTCTAAAATAGAGAACCTTTTTTGAAATCAGTCTTAAATGCTGCTGTTTTGAAAAAAAAATGTAATTCAGGTTATCATTTTCATTTCTGGTCAGTCATTTCAGTTTAGAAAGTAGTCCAGATTATTTCTTGACAAATGAGTTTTCCAAACGCAATTTTGCTAAGTATGAGCAAATTGAATCACACGTTTGGATGGCCCTTTCATCCACTCATAGAAAGACATCAGAAACAGGTGAATTGGGGCGCCTGGGTAGGGTAGTCGTTAAGCGTCTGCCTTCGGCTCAGGGCGTGATCCCGGCGTTCCAGGATCGAGTCCCACATCGGGCTCCTCCTCTGGGAGCCTGCTTCTTCCTCTCCCACTGCCCTGCTGTGTTCCCTCTCTCGCTGGCTCTCTCTCACATAAAAAAAAAAAAAAATCTTTAAAAAAAGAAAAGAAACGGGTGAATTAATTAATTATTTAAGGAACAGGTGAATTTAAATGGATTGTAATGTCATCCTGGACATTGAACTGAGGCATTTTCTTTCTTTTTTTTCTAAGATTTTATCTAAAATCTAAAAGAGAGTGCGTGTGAGCAGGGAGAGAGGGAGAGAGAGAGAATCGCAAGCGGACTCCACGCTGAGCATGGAGTCCAATGCAGGGGTTAGTCTCACAACCCTGAGATCATGATCTGAGCTGAAACCAGCAGTCGGAGCTCAACTGACTGAGCCACCAAGGCGTCCCAGAGGTTTTTTTTTTTTTTTTTTTAAGATTTTATTTATTTATTTGACAGAGATAGTGACAGCCAGTGAGAGAGGGAACACAAGCAGGGGGAGTGGGAGAGGAAGAAGCAGGCTCCCAGCAGAGGAGCCTGATGTGGGGCTCGATCCCAGAACGCCGGGATCACGCCCTGAGCAGAAGGCAGACGCTCAACGACTGCGCCACCCAGG
>NC_048218.1:14990595-15069677 GCF_002007445.2 Ailuropoda melanoleuca
TTTAAAAAAAAAAAAAAGTTCTCAAATAAAACCTTGTTCCTCTCTGAGAATTGTCAAGGACAAGAACTCAAAGTTAAATTTTGAACACTTCCTGGACTCTGACTTTTTTTCTCCCAACTTTCTTATCAGCCTTCAAACAGTGGCCGAGCTGCAGAACTGCTTGCCAAAGAACAGGGAACGGTGCCTGGATTTATTGGTTTTGGAACATCTCAGAGTGACCTAGGCTATGTTCCTGCTATTCAAGGAGCTGAAGAAATTGACAGTCTTGTAGATTCTGATTTCCGAATGGTGCTGCGGAAACTTTCTAAGAAAGATGTCACAACAAAATTAAAAGCAAGTTTTATGTTTTTCACAAAAATGATCAAGAAATTCTTTTTGTTAGAACAAAATGTCATTGGTATATTTTATGTAAAGAGAAATGAGCAATTGTTTATCACTAATAAGTTCTTTTACAATTGTACTTTTTTCTGACATATAGACTTAAGCTTAGTTTTTACCTTTTATCTTCTGGGCTATAAATTAGTTTGTTGTTCTACACATATTTGAACCACTTCGAAATTCTAGGTGTATGGGTTTTCCCATTAGAGAATGTAATTTTGACCCTATAATATTAAATGGAGTTTTTTGGTTTGTATACATTTTATTTTTTTTAGAAAATGAAAAGTTTCTATTATAGTATGTGTGAAGGAACTCTAAAGTCCCATGACATAAATAGAAGCAGTGTATTCTCCCATTACACAAAATAGACTAAGCTTCTAGAACAGAATAAATATAATCAATAGCCAATATTGTGGCTGTTGATCCTTAGTAATGTTGCTCATTTATTTTTAGGCTATGCAGGAATTTGGAACCATGTGTACAGAGAGAGACACAGAAGTTGTAAAAGGAGTTCTTCCATACTGGCCAAGAATTTTCTGCAAAATTTCACTTGTAAGTATTAAAAAATTTACACTAGGTTTTTTTTTTTTGTTATAGTCGAAGTCATAAGGACTATTAAATTTATATGATCATTTTTGGTGAGGATTATAAAATGTTATGTCAGTATTATGCAGATTGGATCATGTTAATTGTATAAAGTGTATTGGGAATCTGTTTTCAGAAATTAGGTAATTACTAGAGAATTACCTAGATACTTTCTAGTCATAGTAAATTTGACAGTTTAATTTCTTTGCCTGTTGGCTGCAAAAGAGTGAGTGTGAATTGCTCAATAATCAAGGCCTAATCTTGAGTCTATCTTCAATAGTCTTTATCTCATTGCAAGAAGGGAAAAAGGAAAAGTTAATCAAATTTCTCACAATTTTTAAACTTACTAATTTTAGTTTAGCTCTGCACATAGGTGAATTCTTATTAATGGGTCATCATAGCATATCCAGAAATGTCTATGTTTGTATTTTTATGGGCTAGAGCTATTTTAAACCACGTTGTATTTTCAATAGGATCATGATCGCCGGGTTCGAGAAGCCACACAGCAGGCTTTTGAAAAACTTATACTTAAAGTGAAGAAACACTTGGCTCCTTATTTGAAAAGTTTAATGGGCTATTGGCTAATGGCTCAGTGTGATACTTACACACCAGCTGCATGTGCAGCAAAGGATGCCTTCGAAGCAGCTTTCCCTCCAAGCAAGCAACCTGAAGCCATAGCATTTTGTAAGGATGAAATTACAAGTGTAAGTTCTTAGAACTGTTCTCTATTTTTTTCTCAAGTATTTAAGGGATATAAGGCATATTATAATGACAGCTCTTTTACCTGGCCTTAGGAATAAGTAAGTGAAATATTCCTAATGGAAGAGGACCTTTTAAAAATGATGTTTAACAAAATTGACCATTCTTGATTTTTAACATAAGTAACATTTTGGATTGAATCTAAGTTATTTAAATTTTCATCTTTAGTTTATAAATCTTTGTCATAGTACCTTTAAAGATTTAGGTTTGTGCTTTATGTTATAAAATCTGAAGAAAGAATACATCAAAAATCTAAGTTTATTTCCCCCCATTTCTGTATCAATACAGGTATATACATCTACTTCATTCTTTTTGTTGGCTTTCTGATATGGATGTACAGCAGCTTAGTTAACTCCTTTTATATTAATAAACATTTGGGGTTTCCCTCAGTTTTTTATTATAACAAATACTGCTTCAGTGAACATTCTTGAATAGATCTCTTCACACCCTGTGGGAGTGATAGTAGAATTTCTGGTAACCATAGGTTGGGTCAAAGGATAAGAACATTTAAAATTTTTATAGATAGTGATAAATTGCCCTTCAAAAGGCCATATAAATAGGCTTACCTATCTGATCTTTCCATCTAACACCTCCCCTCCCACATGCACACACACGTGTGCATTCTAGTTCCCCATTTAGGTTCTTGGTTCTTCCATTCTTTATTTTTCAGGTTTTCGAAGTTTATTTTTCTAGGGACAGGGTTTGTGGCTTTAATCATCTTCTCAAAGGGAGTTGTCTAACTCAACAGTCATTGGTTTATTTAAAATATCAAGTGATAAGTGTTGTGAGTGAAGTGTGATGAGTTGGGACACTAGGAGTTTTAGAAAATGGATTTTGAGACAACCTAATTTGGCTGTTCATAGTTTTTTGTTTGGTTGGGTTTTGTTCTTGGCTTTGTTATGGATGGATAACTGATCACTGAATATGTGGATTATTTCCTCCTTTATTCTCCCTTTACTTGGTTATGTCACAGTTCTTACAGATACTGAGTTTGAACTTTCCCAAGTTCAAAACCAATTTTGTAGAGAGGAGTTAGGCAAATAAAGACCAAAATGTCAGACTTACAGATACTA
This sequence comes from Ailuropoda melanoleuca, assembly GCF_002007445.2. Classification (NCBI taxonomy): domain Eukaryota; kingdom Metazoa; phylum Chordata; class Mammalia; order Carnivora; family Ursidae; genus Ailuropoda; species Ailuropoda melanoleuca. The sequence goes on from NC_048218.1 coordinate 14,993,391, forward strand.
CGTTATACTGTGTATAAAAACATAGGCTCCGGGTCATACCATTGGGTTCTAGTCAGACTGTGCCATTAGTTATGCGTGTGACCTTGGGCAAGTTTCTGTGCCTCCTTCTCTTCATCAATTAAAGTGGAAATTCTACTTCATTGAGTAGTTGTGAGGATTAATTTAGTTAATGGATGAAATGTGCTTAAAGAAATACCTGACATGTGGAAAAGCTAAGTAAATGTTAACCTGTTATTGCTGATAAAAGGGGTACTAGAACAGTGGGTTCCCTAGTCTGCACCCGGGAAGTAGGCAGACTTACCCAGTTTGAATGGAACCTTAGACTTTCCTCCATGATGAAGCAGAGCACAATGTGCGGTCTCCTCTGTGGGCTGGGAGGTGCTCAAAAAGAGGGGAGAGGAAAATAACCTAAATTTCTCTCCTGAACTTACTCATTGGGAATTCTGCTTCACTGCTACGTACAAGAGGAATGGAGGAGCAAGAGACCGGGAGTATTTAAGGGAAAATTCCTCTCGACAGGCACTGGGGATGTTCAGAAGTACCCTCTCCTTTTTACCCCCGAAGCAGTCAACCTTGGGGATTGATAGGGAAAGAAAAATTGGTAAAATTCAAACCTTTTAGTTTTGCTGCTTAATTTTGCTACTCTTTTTGGGGAAGGGGTAAAAACTTTTAGGTAAGATAAGGTTTATGTTCTAACTGTTCCCCGTTGACAGTCAATAAAATCTCAAGGCTATGGAATTCCCCCTCTGTAGGTGCTGCAGGATCATCTCATAAAAGAAACACCTGATACACTCAGTGACCCACAGTAAGTTGTGTTCTGTTTGTGTAACTCATGTTAAGGATTTGTTTCGCTCATAGGGTAATAAGATGATAATTTCAAGGTCAGATTTTTAAAAAAAGGGATTGTAAAAGTAGAGATGAAAATACTTAATATAGTGCTATATGCCAGGTGCTGTTTTACGTGTTTTTACTTGCAAGTTGTCCTCCTATTTAACTTGAATTATCTGGGAGTTACGTGTTTGTTTCTTTTACAAATAAATATTTTTATATTTTTCCCACATTTACCTTTTGATAGTCCTAGCAGGAATCATTTTAAGGTCTGGTTGAAATAGTGAAGAACTATGAATAGTTCTGTTTAAAGAGTAGTAAGATGTCCCATTTACTTTCATGTACTAATCAAACTATTAGAAGTTCATAATGGAAAATAGTCTTAGATGCACTGATACTTATTTCCTAGAATCATCTTGCTACTGAGAGCAGTGTATTTGCACACTTTTTTCAAGCCACAGCTTTTCATCTGCTTTCACCTTGTATTAGTTGAAAAACGTGTGATTAAAATTCTGTTTATGTTTGTATTTTAAGGGAGGTGGGTTGGCACAGGGAGATAGAATGTAGAAATAAAGCAACTTCAGTAGATATTTAATGATAAAACATTTAAAATAGAAGTGCCAAATATGTAGTTTGGCTTATTCTCAATCCTTATATATATTTATTTTCTTTTCACATCAAGAACGGTTCCAGAGGAAGAAAGAGAAGCTAAATTCTACCGGGTTGTAACTTGTTCCTTATTGGCATTAAAAAAATTGCTCTGCCTCTTACCTGATAGTGAGCTTGATTCTCTGGAGGAGAAATTTAAGTCTCTTTTATCACAGAATAAGTTTTGGAAGTATGGAAAACACAGTATACCTCAGGTATCTTAATCTTTTATTGTAAACATTTCTGTGATTCCTTTTTCCCACTCTGATATTGTTAGTTTATATTTATGCTTAATGCTTGTGAACACATCTACGTGGTTGGACTGAATTCTTCTTTTACTGCAGTGTTATTGTATTTTCACTTTTTTGTTTAGTTATTTAGACCTCAATTCAGTTATATTATCACACTCCTCTTTTATGGTGCTTTAAAATTGTTGCTTTGTGTGAGACTCTCCTAACTCTTTCTCTTTTGTCTCTGCTTCCCTCTGTTCTCTTCTTCTCCTCTGCTTCTGCCAGCTAACCATTCTACATGTGATTAGTGTACGTCCTTTTGTATGTAAAGTTGATGTTTGTTATTCATGGTAATTAGGTTATAGTAAGAACCCACGAACATTGAATTAGTGAATACGGAAGCATTGCTTTAAGGGAAATAAAGATTAGGTGCCTGCGAGTCTCTGGTCACAGCATTTTTGTCAGTTGGTCAGTATATAACTTTGTTTTATGTATGTTTGTCTAAAGACATCTTAATATATATTGTTGATTCATTAAAATCGAACTCGTAGTAGCACTAGAAGTCATGCCTGAATGAAGCTTATCTAACATGTATTTTCTCTGTTAGACACATCATAGCCTTTTTGCATGTATTTTTAATTCATATAAATGGTATTGTGTTACATTTCGTTCCATGTATTTTTTACTTAGTACTTTTTAAGTACTGGGTGGCTCAGTAGGTTAAGTGCCTCAGCCCTTCATTTTGACTCAGGTCATGATCTCAGGGTCATGAGATTGAGCCTTTCATCAGGCTCAGTCATGGAGCCTGCTTAAGATTCTCTCTTTCTCCAGAAAATAAAAAATAAAAAAAATAAGAAAAAGTACTAAAATACTTTAAATCTGTCATGTTCTTATATGTATATTTGCTCCATGCCTTCTAACTGCTATGTAGTATTCAGAAATTTGCATCCCTTCCATCCATTTTACACCCCCCCCTCCGCATTCTTTCAGTGGTAGATGCCCTGATTGCCTCCAGCTCCCTGCTCTCACAAACAGTGCAGCAGTAAACATCTTCATTCAGATCCCTTCAAATCTGCAAGGACTTCTTTTTCTGAAATTCTCTTAACTTCTGAATTGCTGAATCAAAGAGTATGCATACTTTTTGAGTGGTGCCAGGTTGTTCACCTGAACATTACTCTAGACTCAACTGTCATTGCATCATGAGTCTTATATATCCTTGTATTCTAGCCAGGACTAAGCATCATTTAACCCCCTAATTTTTATCAGTCTAACAGGAGTTTAAATGATAGTTCTCTTTAATTACTCTGCTAACTAGTGACTTTTAGCATCTCTGCATAAGCTGTTAAAGTTTTTGTGTTTCTTCTGTAAACTACTTGTTTATATCTTTCTCTTTCTTTTGTAGTTGTTTTCTTATTTTTACAAGAGTTGTTTGTATATCCTAAATACTTGAACTTTTGTTGTTTTTAGGCATTGCAAATAGTCTCCCATTCTGTCACCTTTCCTGTGTCCTATTTATTCTTTCCTTCATTTATTTATTTATTTAAAATTATTTATTTTTTATTTATTAGAGAGCGAGCAAGCAAGCACAAGCAGGGGGAGCGGCAGAGGGAGGAGAAGCAGGCTTCCTGCTGAGCAGGGAGACTGATATAGGGCTCAAATGCAAGGTCCGGGATCATGATCTGAGCCGAAGGCAGCTGCTTAACTGACTAAACCACCCAGGTGCCCCTGTACTTTAGGAAGAAATAGTAATTTTCATGTAATCAAAGTTACAGATTTTGTCGTATGAAGGCCTTTCCCACTTTTAAGCCATAAAAATATTCTTATCTTTTTAATAGTTATATCTATTTTAGTACTTTTACTTCTCATATGAAGTCTTTAATCCATCAGTAATCCACCTTTTTATACAATGTTAAGTAGAGATCTCGTTACCTTTCTCTTCATGTATAGTGAGCCAGTTTTCCAGCATTACCTAGTAAACTGTTCATTCTTTCCCTACTGATTTGTGGTCCTGCCATTATGGTACATTAAATTTCTACATGTCCATAAGGTTATCACTAAATTGTATCTTCTGGTCCATTAGTTTTTGTTTCTTCTTATGCCAGTACCAGAAGTTTGCATCCATTCCATTTTAATATGACATGTTAACATGATATTATGATATGTCCTAATACTACGTGGTCCACTGAGTCACTTTTTTTTAACCTTATCTTCAAGATTGATCAAGTTGTTTTAGAACTTTATTCTTCCAGGACACCTGGCTGGCTCAGTCGGTACAGCATACAACTGTTGGTCTCAGGGTCAAAAGTTCGAGTCCCACATTGGGGGTAGAGGTTACTTAAAAAAAAAAAACCAAAAAACCCTTCATTCTTCTATGTAAATTTCAGTAAATTTATTGAATTCCTCAAAAAAGTCTAACTGGAATATTCATTGGGATTGCAGTGAATGATTTGGGGAGGCTTGCTATTTTTATTGCTCTCTTTATGATGAATCTGTTGTCTCTCACTTTATTCAGGTATTTAAAAAATACTCTGAATTTTTTTTAAGATTTTATTTATTTATTTTAGAGAAAGAGCAAACAAGGGTGAGTTGGGGGAGGAACAAAGGGAGAGGGAGACAGAGAATCTCAAGCCGACTCTACGCTGAGCACAGAGCCCCCCTCTGGGCTCAATCCCATGACCCTGAGGTCATGACCCAAGCCGAAGTCAAGAGTTGGACACTCAACTAACTGAGCCACCCAGGTGCCCCTCCTAGAATAATTTGTAAATCAACTTTATTGTGGTATAGTTTACTCACAGTAAAATGTGGCCATTTTAGGCAGAGTTTGATAAGTTTTGACAAATATATATACCTATCTACATGTACATATCCATGTAATCACTACAGTCAAGATATAAAACATTTAAAAAAAGGATACAAGATGTTTTTATTACCCAAAATGGGTTCCTTATGTCATCCTCCCCCTAACTCTAGGCAACCAATGATCTTCTTTCTGTCACTGCAGATTAGTCTTTTGTGGATTTTCATATAAATGGAGCCAAACATTACTCTCTGGCTTCTTTTGCTCAGTATGTTTTTAAGAATCATTCATTGTTGTTGCATGTATCAGTAGTCCATTCCTTTTTATTGCTTAGTTTCATGTAGTCTTTGTATGAACCTGGGTTTTCATTTTTTTGGGCAAGGAAAGAAATCGATGGTTGATAGGCTAAGTATATTAAATTTGTAAGAAGTTATCAAACCTTTGACCAAAGTGATTGTATACACTTTTATCAGCAGTGTATGAGATTTTTAGTTGCTCCATATCCTGTCTTCAGTATTGTGAGTTATTTTAATTTAAGTCATCCTCATGGATATGGGATCAGGGATCAGCAAACTGTATATATAGCTCATGTGTCAAAATCCTGTGTGTCTATTTTTATAAATAGTATTTTGTATTGTCTGTGGCTGCTTTCATGCTAATAAGGCAGAGTTAAGTAGTTGGAGAGAGCATATGCCTTACAAAGCCTAAACTATTTACTGTCTGGCTCTTTAAAGAAAATGTTTACTGATCTCTGCGGTAGAAATTTTTCATTGCGATTTTAATTTGTGTGTCACTGATGGCTGATGGTGTTGAACATCTTTTAATGTGCTTCTTCGCCATTTGTGTATCTTTTTTGAGGTGTTTGTGCAAACCTTTTTCTCACTTTTTATTTTTTATTTCTAAAGTTTCTACTTGGCTTTTTAAATTTTTTTTTTTAAGAGAGAGAGTGCACATGCAAGCCAGCAGTGGGGGGAGGGGCAGAGGGCGAGGGAGAGAGAGAGAGAGAATCCCAAATAGTCTCCAGGCCCATCATGGAGCTGACATGGGGCTTGATCTCGCCACCCTGAGATCGTGACCTGAGCCGAAATCAAGAATCGGATGCTTTACTGACTGAGCCACCCAGGCGCCCCATTTTTTTTTTTTTTTTTTAGTTTTTAATTAAAAATTTTTTTTTTAAAGATTTTATTTATTTATTTGACAGAGATAGAGACAGACAGCGAGAGAGGGAGCGCAAGCAGGGGGAGTGGGAGAGGAAGAAGCAGGCTCATAGTGGAGGAGCCTGATGTGGGGCTCGATCCCATAACGCCGGGATCACGCCCTGAGCTGAAGGCAGATGCTTAACTGCTGTGCCACCCAGGCGCCCCAAATTAAAAATTTTTAAGTAGGCTCCATGCCCAACATGGGGCTTGAACTCACAACATGACATCAAGAGTCGCATGCTCTACTGACTGAGCCAACCAGGTGCCCCTCTTTTACCCATGTTAAAATTGAGTTTTTGGTTTTTATTTTTGAGTTGTGGATGTGCTTTATTTATGTGGATACAAGCATTTTGTCAGATAAAGAATATTGAATGTTTTCTTCTAGTCTGTGCCTTAACTTTTCATTTTGTTACTGTTTTTAGAGAGTAGGTTTTTAATCTTTATGAAGTCCAATTTACATTTTTTTCTTTTATAATTCTTGCTTTTGATTTCTTATCTAAAATCTTGCCTACCTCAAGGTTGCAAAGATTTTCTCTATTCTAGAAGTTTTATAGTTTAGGTTCATTTAGAATTAGTTTTTGTGTGTGATATAATGGTGAGTGTCAAATTAATTTTTTTAAAGTTTTTATTTATTATTGTTTTGTAATAAATTTGGAAACCCTCCAACTTTGTTCTTTTTCAAAAATTTTTAGGGTATGTTAGGTCCTTTTCATCCTAAAATAATATTTTATAACATGTTCCATCCTGAACATGTTTAGTTTTTTGTGCTATTGTGAAATGAGTTTTGTTTCTGATTACATTTTTTATTTTGTTTGTGCTGATATAGGTATCTTACACTTTTGTATGTTAATTTTATATTCAGCAACCTTCTCAAACTCTTGTTAGTTCTAATAGCCAGTGTTTAGATCTTTCTGAATATTTTTTATAGCCTGTTATTTTGGTATGATTATAGTTACTTATTTTGGTTACTTTCCAGTTCATTTTTTTTTTTTTGCATTAATTAGGTCCTCTAGTTGAGTAGAAGTGGTATCCTTTTCTTGTTCCTGACTTAAATGAAATAGTTGTAGACTCTTAATGTTTTGAGTATGATGCTTTCTGTAGATTTCATAAGGTTTAAAATTTCCTTTTTATTCTTAATTTGCTGAGTATGTGTCATAAATTAATGATGAAATTTTCCTAATTGCTTTTTCTAATAGGTTTAAATAATCATATAATTTCCAGCCTAGCATTTAAGAGATAAACTAGTCATACTGTGTGTTTATCTTTTTAAATAGTGTTAACATTGATTTGGTAATATTTTATATATAATATGCAGAAATAAAGTACTTTTTGGGGTTAAATATATGTGTATGTGTATTTTTTTAATCCCAGATAATATTATTATTATACTTTGAATCTTCATTTAGATTTACCTACATATTTGTTGCTTTGTTTGCTCTTTATTTCCTTTTTCATCTCTTACCTTCCATCTGGGATCATCTGCCCTTATGTAGAACATACCCTTTGGATTTCTTTTTGTGTTGGTCTGCCAATGATGAAGTCTTTTTCTTTCTTCTATCAGAAGATGTTTTTATTTCACTTTCAGTCTTTTTTTCTTTTTCTTTTTTTTTTTTAGTGTTTTATTTTTTCAGGTAGTCTCTACACCCAGTATGGGCTCAAACCTACAACCCGAAGATCACGAGTCTCATGCTCTACCGACTGAACCAGCTAGGCACCCCTTCACTCTCACTGACATAAATTTTTACTCGGTACAGGATTAAATATTGGCAGTTGTTTTCTTGTTGAAGATATTCCACTATATTCTGACTTTCATTGTTCCTGTTGAAGTTAGATGTCAGTCTTACTGTCCTTCCTTTGATGGTAGTTTGTCTTTTTCCTCTGGCCACTTTTAAGGTTTACTCTGTTTTGCTTTTGTTTTTCCTTTTGTTTTTTTGTAGTTGCGTCATTACGTGTCTTGGCGTGGGTTCCTTTTTATGTATCCTGCTTGGGATATGTTGGATTTCTTGAGTTTGTAGATTGGCGTATTTCATTGGCTCTACAAAGTGCTCAGCTATTAACCTCTTGAGATATTTTCATTGCTTCATCCTCTCCTCTCCCTTTGGGATTCTGATTAAATATATATGAAACCTTCTTTATCCTGTGTCTTACGTTGTCCTTGGTGTTTTTCATCTTTTTTGTCTTTCCATGCTACTTGGTGGATAATTTCTTTTGCTCTTTCAGGTCCCTATTTCTCATGATCTGTTCTTCAACTGTGAATTGAGTTCTGATCTATCTATCATGTATCTATCTTTCTTTCTGCCTGTTTATTTTTAGTTCAGGAATAGTGCTTCATTCTTCTTCACATCTGCTGTGCTTTTTCTGAGATCCTTTTCCTTTCAGATTTCTTTAAACTTTTGTTTCTTTAAATAAGAATTGTTGATAAGGAATTTGTAACTGATAATTCTGTTTTAAAGCCTCAGATCTCTGCGTCGTCTTGTTTCTGCTGATAGTGAGTGGCTCATGGTTTCTTAGTTTTTGTTTGTTTGGTTGTATTTAACTTTGTGCAGCCAGGTAGCCTAGTGCATCAATAGGCATAATTTGAGGCCCCAGCTGAAGGCCTCAGACACTAGAGAGGATCTCTGTTTGCTTCAGCCAAAGAAAGAGAAAGTTGAATTCTTTCTAACTTCACTTTTATGTGGTAATTCCTAATGTCCTTTCAGCGCCCATACTCTATGGAAGATTTTTAAATGTTTTTTCTAGCATTTTTAGTTTTATTAATGGGAGGGTTAGTATGAATAAACTATCAGCTATTAAACAAAAAATTTCATCATAGCTCTGTTAGGCTTTAACTTAATCCAACTTTTCATTTTTTGTTTTAGATCCGCTCAGCTTATTTTGAGTTAGTTTCTGCTTTGTGCCAACGTATTCCTCAGCTGATGAAAGAGGAAGCATCCAAAGTGAGCCCATCGGTTCTACTTAGCATTGATGACAGTGACCCCATTGTGTGCCCAGCTCTCTGGGAAGCTGTACTTTATACACTTACAACTATTGAGGTGTGTAAGAAAGGTACATTTAGTACATCTGAGAATATTTGTCTTCTTAGTTTGTATTTTAGAAGCTTAGATATGATGTGAGAGAGAGCCTATCAGATTATACTATCTAAAACTTACTGGGGAAAAAAATGTTTTCTTAGAAATGCTTAATCCAAAACTTGGTATAAATCTTAAACTGACTATAAAATGGCATAGAGTTTTTATTGTACTTTTAGCCAGTATCAATTATTCCTTAAACCTTATGTAGTCCAGTGAAGTCAGTATATTTGAATCTTATATTTAAGATTGAATATTGCTGTTCCTTTTACAAAGCAGCTTTTTTTTTTTTTAAAGATCTTATTAATTTATTTAACAGAGATAGAGACAGCCAGCGAGAGAAGGAACACAAGCAGGGGGAGTGGGAGAGGAAGAAGCAGGCTCATAGCGGAGGAGCCTGATGTGGGGCTCAATCCCATAACGCCGGGATCACGCCCTGAGCTGAAGGCAGACGCTTAACTACTGCGCCACCCAGGCGCCCCACAAAGCAGCTTTTATAGAAGTCTTTTAAGTTAATTATTTCTATCAATAATGTCCTAAGCATGTGGGGTATATGTTTACTATGTGTAATAAATTTATTAAAGTTTGAGTTTTCGTTTTTAATGGTGACGAGAGATTTTAGCCTCTTTAGGCAGAATACATGATTATTACTTTTGAGAGCCTATATGTCTCTTAATTGGGAAAAGTATTTTATCATCTCTAATTATTATTATTATAATCTTTTCTTTGGTTAGGACTGTTGGCTTCATGTAAATGCAAAAAAAAGTGTGTTTCCAAAGCTGTCATCTGTGGTCCGTGAAGGTGGTCGGGGTCTGGCTACTGTTATATATCCTTATCTCTTGCCATTTATCAGCAAACTCCCTCAGACCATTACAGATCCAAAGTTGGATTTCTTCAAAAATTTCCTCACCTCTGTAGTTGCAGGGTAAGGAGTTTAAATTTCTTGATCTTTAAAGCAAGAAATTTTTCTTTCTTTTTTTTTTTTTTAAAGACTTTTATTTTATTTTATAGTTGCAGGGTAAGGAGTTTAAATTTCTTGATCTTTAAAGCAAGAAATTTTTCTTTCTTTTTTTTTTTTTTAAAGACTTTTATTTTATTTTATTTTTTTTTTAAAGATTTTTTATTTATTTATTCAACAGAGATAGAGACAGCTAGTGAGAGAGGGAACACAAGCAGGGGGAGTGGGAGAGGAAGAAGCAGGCTCATAGCAGAGGAGCCTGATGTGGGGCTCGCCCATAACGCCAGGATCACGCCCTGAGCCGAAGGCAGACGCTTAACCGCTGTGCCACCCAGGCGCCCCTAAAGCAAGAAATTTTTCTTGTTTGCATACATGGGTAGAATGACATACTTGTCATTGTCTTCTTTAAATTTCTCCAGATTGTTTTTCTGTTCATTAAACACTTTTAAAGTTTTCCAAGAATTACAATTGGAATTCTTTTCTGGGGTACTTTCAAGGCTTCAGTGGTAATACACAATAGAAAGTGCAGTGAATATTGTAAATATTGTAAAAATAGACTATTTTTCAAAGGAGTCATTTTTTGGTATGTTGATAAATACAAATGCCCAGATGGAAAAAATGAATCACTGAAGAGTTTGTAACTTCCATGAACTTAAATGTGATAGCATTTAAAGTTATAATTTTAAAAAATTATTTCAGTGTAATTGTTGAACTTAATAAAAGATACTCAGTTTTATTAATGATTACAAAATTATTTTTTACTACATTATTATCTTTAAGTCGTCTCTTTGCAGGTGGTTTTGTTCCTGAGTAGCAAATAGATACGTATTCTCTTTTGTTGACATATTTGAAAATACGCTTTTTTCACACTTCTTCAAGTTCTTATTGTTCTTAGTTTTTAGTTTAAGGATTTTATTGTGAAAAAATCTCCTCTTTTAGTATGATGCCTTATGCATGTCTTTATTTTGGTGTTTCTGAGTTGCTTTTTGTGTGTGTGTGTGTGAAAGAGTAAGCCACAGTTATTTATTATTTCTTAGGCTATCAACAGAGAGAATAAAAACCAGCTTTTCAGAGTGCTCAGCAGTAATATCAGCTTTTTTTGAATGCTTACGTTTTATAATGCAACAAAACTTAGGTGAGGAAGAAATTGAAGAGATGCTCGTCAATGACCAGGTACTTATAATGTAGAAATCATCAGTGCCTTTGCACATTGACTATAAAGAATCAAGCTCATTTTATCTTGTTGCCATTTTTATTAATTAGCCTTCATATAAATTTCATTTTTATAATTTACAAATTGAGTAATGTGTATTTATGACAAGATAAATAAAAATTCTATATTGTTGTTTGCTAGAATAATACCATAATTCCTGAGTACTAATTAGTCTCTGGATGTGCAAACCCTAACTGTTTTGTAGAGTTGTAACACAAAACATAATTTCAAAGCTGCTGTTTGTGGTCTTTTATATTAAGTGTAAATTATGCAATAATTTGTTACTTCTAAAGTGTTTAACTGCATTTATCCTTTTGTGAACAATTGTGCTTGGCTTTTAGAACCAGTGATGAGAGCAAGTTCTGGAATATGGTTCCTTATGTTAGGAAATTAATGAAATTATATAAGCGTAGATCTTGGTTGATGTCTCAATTAACTTCTCTTTGTAATTTAAGAAAAAGTGTTCTGAATTCTTTGGGTCCTAAATGTCTTTCATATTGATTTAGAAAAAAGTAAAACACTTGAATAAGTTCAGAAAATGCAAAGAAAACTGTATTATTTGTTAATGACCAATAATCTTGGTTAATTATATCAGAAAAAGAGTAATTTAGGGGGAATGCAGTGAAATCGTTAACCTCTTTGTAGGATATAAAAATGATCTTCAAGTTAACTCTTCAGAGTTTTGAGGGGAAAAACAGTGTTTTTCAGTTATTAAATATGGAATTTTATAATGTTTTACAAATACCTTATTTCATTTTTTTTTCTTCTTTCTTTTTTCTTTCTTTCTTTTTTTCTTTTAGAGGGAACAAGCAAGTGGGAGGAGGGGCAGGGGGAGAGGGATAGAGAGAATCTTAAGAAGGCTCAATGCCCAGCTCGGAGCCCAACTCAGGGCTCGATTTCAAGACCCTGAGGTCATGACCTATGCCGAAATCAAGAGTTGGCCGCTTAGGGGACTGAGCCACAGGCATCCCCCCACCATTTTTTATTTCATTTTATTCATTTTTTTTTTTTTTTTACAAATACGTTGTTTAAATTCTATTTCTCCTGAAAACTGAACTTTTCTATTTCTGCCTTCCCTTTTAGTTGATTCCTTTTATTGATGTAGTTCTCAAAGACCCAAGATTGCAAGATGGGCAGCTGTTTAACCATTTAGCAGAAACTTTAAGTTCCTGGGAAGCCAAAGCGGATGTGGGAAAAGATGATAAAACAGCTCACAGTTTGGACAAAGTGCTACTGAATTTTTGGGAAAGACTGTCAGAGTTCTGTGTGGAGAAGATCAATGAGCCAGAAGCTGATGTGAAATCCGTGTCAGGTGTATCTAACCTGCTACAGGTCCTTCAGAAGCCAAAGAGCTCACTGAAGTCAAATAAAAAAAAAGTTGGTAAGGTTAGATTTGCTGACGAGCTGCCTGAAAGTAATAAAGAGAATGAAAAATGTGTCTCCTCAGAAGGCGAGAACAGTGAAGGCTCTGAATTAATAACTGAACCTTCTCTCACTCATAATTGTTCAGACCTTATATCACCGCTAAGGAAGAAACCTTTGGAAGACTTGGTCTGTAAACTAGCAATGATGAGTATTAATTATGTCAATGAGAGAAAGTCAGAGCAACATCTAAGGTTCCTTTCTACTCTGCTCAGCTCTTTCTCTTCAACCCAAGTGTTTAAAATGCTGTTAGGTGATGAAAAACAGAGTATTGTCAAAGCCAAACCTCTTGAAGTAGCCAGACTTGCACAGAAAAATCCTGCAGTGCAGTTTTTATACCAGAAACTGATTGGGTGGTTAAATGAAGATCCGAGGAAGGATGCTGATTTCTTGGTGGACATTTTGTACAGTGCCCTCCGTTGCTGTGACAATAACATGGAAAGAAAATATGTCTTGGATGATCTCATCGAGGTATTATTGTTGTATATCTCTTTAAACTATAATGGGTTACATTGCCACACTAATTATAGATAAGTAGAATGAGACCTGCATGGAGGTTATTCTTGGGTGGTTTCTTGGCTGTGAATATCTGTTTAAAGAAGAGCAATACATTCTTTCCAATTTTAGTATATGTGCTGCCAAAGCGAGCACAAGCAGTATTTTCTTGATTGTGATGGGGAAGTATGTGAGACTTATGGGTATGTGTTCAGTAAGTATGGTAAGATGACAAATGCTTGGCAATAAAAGGCTAAGTTTTTTAGTCTATATTTTTTAAAGTTGGAGTAGCTAAAAAAGTTTAGTTTTGTAGTGATTACATAGTGACTTCATTCCTTCTAGCAGATTACTTATAACTCTTTTTCCTCTTTCAGGGGGATCTGAAATGGAATTCTATTCTTCAGGTCATTGAAAAGGTATCTTCAGGGATTTTTTTTTTCTTTTTCTCCTTTTTTGTATTTATGGGTATAGAAAAATTAAAACCAGTCATATTCACATGCTTGTATGTGGTCAGGTGTCTATGTTAGAGAACTTCCTTCTTCTTGTAACTTTCTTCCCATAAAATTGGGAAAGCTTTTGGTGTTTGTCTTTCTGTAGTCAGGATTATCAGCAAAAAGGGACTAGGCTCTGGAAAATCCAATGTTTCTCCCCTAGCAGATAACAAAGGGAGAGTTAAACATTTGATTACCTTTAAATTAAGATTATGGGTTTCTACCCTTATCTTAGTTACTTTTTCTTCCATAGAAATGGATTGAGTGGTTTTAGCTTTGGCTAGAACACCTCAGGAAATTCAATTTGTCCTACTCTGGAATACTATACAGGCAAATTCAGATCTTCCAGACTTTGATTGCCACTTGACAAAATAAGAAAATTAGTGATAAAAATAATGAAAAGAAATCAAGGAACCTAATCAATTTAGAAATTCTAAAAATGGCTTGAGTGTTTTATCCTAATAAAGATGTAAATGACACAGTACTTTTTAGCCATAGAAATGTTTAGACTAGTTACCTAAAATTCTTTTTATTTTAGCATTTTTTATTATTTTTAAATTTTACACAGATAACTTTTTAATTTATAAGTTTCTTTTTTTTTTGTATCTTTAATTATGGTAAAAGCTCCATAACAAAATTTGCCATCTTAACTATTTCTGAGTTTACAGTTCAGTAGTGTTAAGAGGTGTTAAGTTAGTGTTCAGTCTCTAGAATTTATCTTGGAAAACTGAAACTCTATGCCCATTAAATAGTAACTCCCATTAAATAGTAACTCCCTATTTCCCCCAGTAGTTTCTTTTTACAAAATAAATACAGAATATTAATTTACTGATTTTCAACAAGAAATGTAACTTACCAGACGGCATTTGCATTAGTTTATCCAGCACCTTCTCTCTCTATAGGTAGGGTACATGAAAAGCCAAATTATCAGAAAGCTACTTGGTAAGTCTAGAATCAGAGCAAAAGGAGTTAATAAGTTGACAAGAGAAGACTAATACCCATTTCCCACTTAGGAATGTACCTGCCAGATAGCTCAAATACATCCGTTTGGAAGACTGTCCTCTTCCAGGGCAGAGTTCAGAAGTTCGTGGGTAGCATTTGCCTCCTGTACTTCCATGACTAACTTGGCTCTTCACCCCCTTAAAGCTGGTCAGGTTCTTTCTGTAGATTTCTAAAAACATTAAGTATTGTACTTCATGTCTTGCTAACTTGAGGGACATTTAGAAGTTTATTTCCTGGATTCTATAAAATAGATCAGTTTTATTTAGTGAACTGTATTAGGAAAGCCAATATTATAGCTTATCTGAACTCTAGTTTTTCTTGTTTTCATCCAACTTTATGATCAGAGTTACAAAGGCAGCTTCTTTAAAAACAAACTTGAATTTTGTAACCAGAAATGGACTTTGGAGATTTTCTAGGTTAATCTTCATTTCTAAAATGAGGAAAGAGGCCCAGGTTGGTTAAGAGATTTGTCCAAGGTCATAAAGCCAGGATAGTGGTAAAGCTTAGGCTAAAATAAAAGCCCTGGATACCTACAGTTTCTTAAATAAGAGGATAAACAGTTTTTAGGCACTACCCAATCCGCACTTGGATTTTTTTTTTTTTCCAGATTGCTTTGAAATGAACCAAGTTGCAAATTCCTTTCTTGTCAGCCCTAAAGCAAAAGAAGCTCTGGAAACATGGATCAGCATGCTTTTGGGGGTGGATTTACAGTTGTTGGTTTTTTTTCCTTGCTTCCCCACTCCATGAAAATAAACCAGTTGCTGTTAGATATATGGCCTCAGTTACTATTGCAGAGAATTAGGGGAAATAATAAGGCCCGTTCATATTGAAGTACTTTACCACTATTAAATAATAATTGTTCTTTAATTTTAATAAAATTAATGAACAAAAATTTAAGATATAGAGCATTTTAAAATCTGTCTTCAAAATTCATCCATTCATTATTCATTGAACATATCTGCAGTGTTGATAGCAGGTATCAAAGAAGTTTAAGACAGTCTCTACTCTCAAGGAACTTACAATCCCATTGGAAACAAGACATACACAGATGAAACATTATAAATAATAATACTATCCAGTAAGTGCTTTAGAAATTCAGAGAAAATCAGTGATGAAAATGGACTGAAGTGGATGGGGGAGATTTCGTAAAGCAGGTGGGCTTCGTAACAATTCTGAAAGAATGGATGGGATTTTGATAAGTAAAGAAGAGGGGAAATACTTGTGGTTGGGAAGATAGCATGAGTAAAGCAGGAAAGTGTACGTAAGCAAGGCTTAGTGGGGAACAGGGACAATACCAGCCTTCTTAGAACTTGGGGAGGAGTAGGGGATAGTGTTGGGACCATGATGATGAAGGGAGGTAATATGGTACAAGTAATATTTTAGATAGATACACTTTTTGATCTTGCTTCTAATCTTTGCTTTGATTTTATGGTTTTAGGCATGTTCTAGTTCAGATAAACATGCTTTAGTAACTCCCTGGCTGAAAGGAGAAATCCTTGGAGAGAAATTGGTAACCTTGTCGGATCATCTTTGTAATAAGGACTTGGAATCCTCGGTATCTTCTGAATCTTACTTCTCAGAAAGATGGGCTCTTCTAAGCTTGGTATTATCCCAACACGTTAAAAATGGTAGGCAAAAATATGGCTTTTGTTTTTAAGTAGGGAATAAATCTTTCGCTTTTGGGGGATTCCATGTTGCAAAGTTTGCATATAATTGAGAATAACAACTCTTCATTCATTCAGATATTTTAATCTTATAAGCACCCTAAATGTTTATTAATCTCTAGTATGACTTGGAAGACATTGTAATATTTTTAGTTTTATATTCTAAAGGGTTTTGAATAGTAAAGCTGTTTACTAATTTTGTAGAGTATTCCTTTTTTAAACTTAATTTAGAATTGTTTTTTTTACGTGAGGGCTTTTATATGTGAGAGATAAGATTGATTTGTTGGTATAATTTTCTTTTGTCTACTACATTTTTAAAAAACATACAGAAAGATTTAAGTGGTGGTTAACCCAAAGTAAGGTATTGAAAAACACACTGTTAATATTTTTGAAATTTTTTGTGTGAACTTTTTTCTCTAGATTACTTGATTGGAGAAGTATATGTTGAAAGAATTATTGTTAAACTTCATGAAACTTTATCCAAAGCAAAGGAATTGTCAGAAGCTGAAAATAATGACTCATCAGTGTCTTTTATCTGTGATGTGGCCTATAACTATTTCAGCTCAGCAAAAGGATGCTTGCTAATGCCATCATCTGAAGACTTATTATTAACTCTCTTTCAGTTATGTGCTCAGAGCAAAGAAAAAACACATTTGCCAGGTAATAGCCTACTGCTCAAATGTTTTGTTGGGAATCTCCGGCTCTGACCTTCATAGTGTAAGTGCCCAGGCTTTATTAATTGAATCATAATGTACTTGAAAGTTGAAAGCATTTTGAATAAAGGGCTACAAATCTTAAACACTTCCATCTTTAGAAACCAATTTAAAGATGTATGTGGACAGTATGTCTAAATTCTTTCTTGATACACAAGAAAACACAAGAAAACACAGTTTTAGAAGGGGCCATGATAGATGAGTTTGGAATCAGCCCCTTCACTCAGTGGCTGTGGTTTGGCAGTTGCTTAATTTCTTGATGCCTCAATCTCCACATATTAATGTGGGGTATTAATATCTCCTCCTCTTCTTCATCACTGTTGGTATATATCAAAATGAAATTGAGATTGCATTATTAAGGACTATAATGCCTTATGTATTAATTGAGAATTTTATGAAAGGAATGTTAAAAAATACCAGTATTGGGGCACCTGGGTGGCTCAGTCTTTAGGCGTCTGCCTTTGGCTCAGGGCGTGATCCCGGCGTTCTGGGATCGAGCCCCACATCAGGCTCCTCTGCTGGGAGCCTGCTTCTTACTCTCCCACTCCCCCTGCTTGTGTTCCCTCTCTCACTGGCTGTCTCTCTCTGTCAAATAAATAAATAAAATCTTTAAAAAAAAAAATACCAGTATTGATAGCCCTCCTCCCAAATCCTTTTTTTTATACTAACTTCTTTATTTGGAAAAGGTATAATATTTTTCACATCTCCGAAAGGACAGTGCTCTTGTAAATAAGTTCAGAGCAGAAGAAAACTAACTTTAAAAATCTTAACATGTTTGTATTTACATGGCATGAGCTAGCTTGTGTTATTGCACATTTATGACATAATTATTTTGTTTGGCAGAATTTCATGTTTTCCTTTTTTAGCAGTATCTTAAAAATCTCAAGTCTGCATTGAGTTATTTCAAACATTTTGTACTGATTCTAGTTGCTTCTATGGGATTACAAATTACTGTTGACATCTTGATTTTAGACTTTCTTGTTTGTAAACTGAAAAATACTTGGCTCTCTGGTGTGAATTTATTGATCCACCAAACTGGCAATAAATATAAACAGAGTACCTTCCTATGTTTATCTGCTCTGTGGCTGAAGAACCAAGTTCAGTCTTCACCTTTGGATATCAAAAGGTAACGTTTTTTGTGCTCATTTGCTCTCTCTTTAATACCATCTCGCTGTCTTTAAATAAGAGCCCATGATTAGTGTGAATGACTATGAAAAATGACTTGTTATGTAAGAAATCTACAGGACTCTTAGAGAAGATCCAGACAAAAAAGATTTTTCCAAAAGGAATTTGTTTTAATGGTCATTCAAACTCCATTAATTGAAGAGTGATTTATCTTAGCATATCTGCTGGACTTCTCATTTATGCTCAGTGATATGATGGTGGTGCCATCCTGTGTCTTGTGGGCTGGTGTGGATTATAACTGTGACCTCTCATGGCCACCACACACAGTGATTATTCGTCATTGTTTATTTTGGGGGGCCGGGTAGCCACTGTTTTAAGGTGTTGAATTGCAAATATATTTCACACCTCATGCCTAAATCCATATATAAAAGTGAAAACCAAGAGAATGCATCCAGAGGCTGTTAGGGTTGGGTCATATATTTTTCTGAACATCATGGTTTTTTTTCATACAGTAAGGTAGCTGTATTTCAGAAATATCTGATCTGAAACAGGTCAAGTTCCCTTCATTCTGAGATAGAAGCAGCACTCGATTTCAAATTATAAATGTTGGATTAAATCCACAATTTGGCTGTGTGTATGTCAGATATAGGGTAGAGGATTTGCTTAGCTTCATTTTTACTAGTCTTTTTGTTCAGATAAACTGTTAACCTGCCATAGGGCATTTAATATGTACCAGGGTGTTCAGGTTAGTCATAGCATAACTATAATAGTTATGCTGTTTGCATTATTTTCAGTCTTCAGGTCCTCTTGTCTGCTGTTGATGACTTGCTAAATACGCTTCTAGAAAGTGAAGATACTAATCTTCTGGCAGTGTATATTGGAAGTGTAATGCCAAGCAACAGTGAATGGGAAAAGATGAGACAGTCTCTTCCTATGCAGGTATGTTTGAGATTGGACAGTGGTTATCTTATTCTCAAGTTTGGACTTCGTGCAAGCTTAAACATTTTCATTTTATTCTGGCAAAGAAAAAAGTAAACAAAATGACTATCTTTTGTTTTTTTCTGGGGAGAAAAAACGTTAATGAAATGAGTCTATCTCTTTGCCTTTACGTCTCTGAATGCTCATATATTGGATGTCTGTTGCTTATAAAACAGTGGCAGTTGCCATGGTACAAGGTGAATTAGACCTAGTTTTGTCCTGAAGGAGTCTTAAATACACATGTTGATAATTTCCTGAAGTAAAACCCAAACTCTAGGCTTCTGTGATTTTCCTAATAAATAGTAATAACTTCATTTTTGAAGTTATTCTAATAACATTTTGAAGATATTCTAATAACTTCGTTTTTGTTCCCTGTCTTAATTGCATAGGTAGTAAATAATTTAGATTACCTAATGATTTTGTATATAATTTAATGTATTCTTTTTGCAGTGGTTGCATAGACCTCTTTTAGAAGGAAGATTGAGTTTGAATTATGAGTGTTTCAAAACAGATTTTAAAGAACAAGATACAAAGAAACTTCCCAGCCATTTGTGTACTTCCGCATTATTGAGCAAAATGATATTAGTTGCATTGAAAAAGGAAGTAGTCCTAGAAAATAATGAGCTTGAGAAAATAAGTAAGTATATATGAGCATTCAGATATAATAGAAATGTTTTGAAATAATTATAATAAATATAATTTTGAAAGAGTTTTGATTAACGTGCAATTTAGATAAGAATCATCCACTCCTGTTAACTGTTTTAGTGATGAGTAACTTGAAATTACTTGAGTGATGAATGGTAAATTGCAAATTGGATGGAAACATACTGAAATCTTGCTAGAATCTTGTTAGCTGTAGAACAGAATTTGGTATAAGATCAGTTACTCAAGCTGGCAAGACACTGATACAGCTAGATCTCATGGCATATATCCCTAAAGAAAATGGTTAAGCGAGTCTGGTGTTTCATCAAGGATTCTGAATTTTCAGTTTTTGAACCACATACTTTGTGTTCATAGGGATATATATATGTGTGTGTGTGTGTACACATTTTTTTTTTCCTGGCAAGTAGAGGTTCAAATGTTGAATCCCAAGGGGATTTTGGACTTCAGAAAATTCCCCCATTCCAGGAAATGGTGGTGTAGAATTATAGGAAGCAGTGTGACCTATACAAAATGAAATTAAAGTAACAGGATTTGCATAATTTCTCTGTCAGGCATGTTTGTAAGCCTTCAGCTGTAGCATAGTTACTAGCAGAAGAGAACATATGCCCTGTGGAAGAAAGCTGGGACACCTACACCTGTTCTGACTGGCCAGCTCCACGAGCAGTGAAGGGCAAGGAGATTGCCCTGCAGTTTACAGTGCCCACAGAGTGAATCTGTCCAAAAACAAAACTGGAAACTGGAGTAATAATCTCTGTAATATTTGTTTTTATTAATTGTGTTACTGATTACACACTGACAACATTATGTATTTAATCTTCTTATCAACCCTATCAGGTGTTGTTATTATTGTTGTTTCCTCACCTCGTTTTCTTATCTTGACTGGATTAGAGTTACTTAGCTTGTAAGGCACAGGATTAGATTTTGAACCAGGTCTCAAGTCTTCTGACCCCACAATCCATATATGGCTTTATAAGAGAGAGTTGTGACTAATTATGTATTAAAATCAACTGTGATGTGCTAGGTTTTGTGATAGGTACTGGTCATTGAATTCTTACAGCACTCCCCAAGGCAGATTTTCGTACTCTAATTGGTAACTCTATGTACAGCTCATTTGAAACCAGACCAGTCAGTCTGTCACCGAGGTCCATGCCCTGTTGACTGTATCATGGTATTTCCCATTTCTTAACATTGGCTTGAACTTCTCATTTCAGGTGTTGGGTCCCTTAGTTGTTTGTCCTGTAAGT
Source organism: Ailuropoda melanoleuca (assembly GCF_002007445.2). Classification (NCBI taxonomy): domain Eukaryota; kingdom Metazoa; phylum Chordata; class Mammalia; order Carnivora; family Ursidae; genus Ailuropoda; species Ailuropoda melanoleuca. The sequence continues at coordinate 15,014,129 of NC_048218.1, forward strand.
AACTTGTTACCACTTGTGGCAAAATAGTAGGAAGATTTTCCAGTATTTCTGGTAATTTAGGCTTATTTCATTCTTAACTTATCAGAAAAGGGACCAAGTAAGATTTGGGAGAAGAGTCTCATTTTGTATTAGATATTCTCAGGTTTCATTATCATGGTACATCTCAAAGAACATTTGAAAATCAGTTCATAGATATTTTGAGACTGGTGGGCATAGCAGTATTAGAAAATGGGGCAGAGAAGTGAAAACGATCGAAGGCCTCTTCACAGAATACACTTGATGATGTGTCGTCCATTCTGTAGTTGCAGAACTGCTCTATTCACTGCAGTGGTATGAGGAATTAGACAATCCACCTATTTTTCTAACTGGATTTTGTGAAATGCTCCAAAAGATGAATATTACATATGATAACTTATGTGGACTTGGTAACACTTCTGGCCTTTTGCAGCTATTATTTAACAGGTAAGAATCCCTTTCAACTTCCATTTTTATATGATTATTTTACTCGTTTTTTACTTTGTTTCTATAAAATGTAAGCTCACTTCATGCTAATCTTTCAGTCAGAGGGTTGATCTAAATTAAACCCAATTCTTTTTTTTTTTTTTAAGATTTTATTTATTTATTTGAGACAGAGCGAGAAAGCACAAGCAGGGGGAGGGGCAGAGGGAGAGGGAGAAGCAGACTCCCTGCTGGGCAGAGAGTCTGACTCAGGTCTGGATCCCAGAACTCTGGGATCATGACCTGAGCCGAACGAAGGCAGGCGCTTCACTGACTGAGCCACCCGGGCACCCCTGAATTAAACCCAATTCTTAATGATAAATACTTTGTGGATTCTAAGTACTCAGTTTACTCATCTGGGGAGATATTTGAACTTTGCCTATGTTCTTAAATTCATAAATACATTAAAGAATGGGGCAGATGAAAAAGAAATAGAACCCTTGTAGAAGTTGTTTTGTCATCTGTGATCCATCCTTCCACTGCTCTCAAATCTAAGCTTTTACTTTGCATGTTGTTGTAGATGTGTGTTAAGATTATAACCACAGGGGCACCTGGGTGGTTCAGTTCATGGGCCCACGGTCCTGGGATCGAACCCTGCATTGGGCTCCCTGCTCAGCGGGTGTCTGCTTCTCCCCCTCCTTCCTGCTCATGCTCTCTCTCACTATCTCTGTCTCTCTCAAATAAATAAATATTTAAAAAAAAAAAAAAGATTACAACCACAAAGCCCTCTCGCCTAGTTGAGGAAGTAGGTATAACAACAGTCATAGCAATTAGGTATTTAGCCTGTTGAAATTACTGTGTTGAACTGCTTCTCTTTGTTTTTCAATAGTGTTTTGAGTATGCTGTTTGGTATCAGGGGTCCCAGGCTGAGCACATCTTTCTCTGTGGTCTCAGTCCACATACTTGACACTCAGAACTTTCCCTGGCAGATATTAATACCTCCTTGGTTCTTCAGCATTAATCAGGCTTAGTGTCCTGTGGAATATGTCCTTTTCCCAGTGCAGTCTCTGGTCCTCAAGCCCAATCTCTTCTATTGGTATTTGAAGGACTTTGGGTGAGAGCTCAGTACCAGTTGTAAAGGAGTGTTGGAAGCCTAAGCCTCCTAGTCCATTCAGTAATGGCAATCGTTTGGGGGCAAGAGCCCTGTGTGAGTTGCTTACCCTCACAAGGTGATTTATTTAATTCTGTAAAGGGAATCAGGCAAACAGTCTTTAAAAACCTTAAACACTTTGAAAATGGATTTTTTCTTTTTCTTTTTTAGATCCATGGAAAATGGCACCCTTTGGTCTCTTATCATTGCTAAGTTGATCCTTTCCCGAAGTGTTTCATCCGATGAAGTAAAACGGCATTATAGGAGAAAAGAAGGGTATTCTTATATAAAATGTTTGTACTTTGTAATTTGTTGTATTTGGTCACTTGGCAACCCCAACTCTAATCAATAATTTCTAATCAATCAAGGAAACAAGTTTTAAGAAATGAGGAAATTAAAAGAAATGAGAATTAAAGGGTTTTTTTTTTTAAAGATTTTATTTGAGAGGGAGAGAGAGAGAGAGCAAGCACACACAGAGGGAGAGGGAGAAGCAGACTCCCTGTTGAGCAGGGGGCCTGATGTGGGGCTTGATCCCAGGATCCCCGGATCATGACCTGAGCCACCCAGGCGCCCCCCCAACTGAGCCACCAAGGCGCCCTGAGAATTAAAGACTTTAAAAGAATTTCAGTTGTTTTAGGGTTGAAACACACCTTATTTTATAAGTTTTTTTTTTTTTAAATGAATTTATTTATTTGACAGAGATAGAGACAGCCAGCGAGAGAGGGAACACAAGCAGGGGGAGTGGGAGAGGAAGAAGCAGGCTCACAGCAGAGGAGCCTGACGTGGGGCTCGATCCCATAACTCCGGGATCACGCCCTGAGCTGAAGGCAGACGCTCAACCGCTGTGCCACCCAGGCGCCCCAATTTTATAAGTATTTTTAACTTTATAATATTTTGTTGTGGAATTTTATACTTGGTTTAAAAAGCATTTTATTAACTTGCTCTCTCTTCCCCAGAAATCTTTTTGGTAGAAATCTTTCTTTTTCCTCTCCCTAACATCTTTCTTCTTTTACTTTATTTGCTATTTGGAAGTGATAGGAAAAGTTACTTATTACTCTTCTCTTTAATAAGGATCATCCTATTGAAAAATACTATAGAAATGTGATAAATATGTTAAGACAAAGAAATAGATTATGGGTTTGGACATACTAGAGATCTAGAGTTGGTCATATTAGAGAAGCTGAACACTCAGTTAGTTGAAATTTACCAAGAGGTATTTCAAATTTTCTGATTTACCAAGAATTCTGAAATGATATGTATATGTTCTGGTGCAGAATTATAAACTAAATTTCTATTTTTTCATATTTAAAAATGTTTGAAACTTAGTATTTTGAAGTAGTTATAGATTTCCATGCAATTGTAAGAAATACAAAGAGATTCAATATACCCTTCATTCAGTTTCTCTCAGTGGTACCATTTTGCATAACTTCAGTGCAATTTTACAACCAGAAAAATGGCATCGATGCAATCCATTGACTAAGTTTACATGTATGCATTTGTTTGTGTGTGTGTTTTGTGTAATTCACATTTCTGACCACTACCACAGACCAAGAGACAGAACAGCTTTATCGTAAGGGTCCTTTGTGTTACCCTTTTATAACCAGGGCTACCTCTCTTCCTCCCATTTTTTTAAATTTATTTTTATTCTTATTTATTTGTAACAGAGAGATAGACAGCGAGAAAGGGAACACAAGCAGGGGGAGTGGGAGAGGAAGAAGCAGGCTCCTAGTGGCGAAGCCTGATGTGGGGCTCGATCCCAGAATGCCAGGATCACGCCCTGAGTTGAAGGCAGACGCTTAACGACTGCGCCACCCAGGCGCCCTAATCTTCCTCCCATTTTTATCTCCAGCAACAAGCAATCTGTTCTCTTTATCATCTAGGAAAGTTATATAAGTGAAGTCTTATAGCATATGATATTTTGAAATTGGCTTTTTTATTTAGCATAATTTAATTTTTCTGACTGAATAAATAAGGTATTAACTAGAGGTGTGTTAGAACTAATTACTAATGATGGATTTATACTTGACAGAAAAATCAAAAACTTTTTATTCAGTAGTAACAATTAAAAACGGCATAGGGAAAAAAGATTCTGTTTACAGTGATGACAGAACTATACTTAGAAATAAATTTAACAACAAAAAAAAATTATAAAACTTTAGTAGAGATTACAAAAGAAGATGGGAAGAAAAATTGTAAAAATGGTTGTATCAATCTGCAATTGCAGTGCAATCTCAATCAAAATTCCAGTAATATTTTTCGAAAAACTTGATAAACTGCATTTAAAGGAAAAAATGCTCAAGAATTGGTAGGGGGAAAAAAAAGAATTGGTAGGAAATTTCTGAAAGAGAAAAGTGAAAAAAACTTGCCCTACCAATATAATAATTAAGCAGTATTAAATTGGTGAATAGATAAATCAGTGGATCAAGATATAGAATCCAGAAACTAATCCACACAGATATGAGAATTTAGTTGGGTTTTTTTTTTTAAGATTTTATTTATTTATTTGACAGAGGGCACGGGGGAATTTCCCATAGGTAGGCAGAGGCAGGCAGAGGGAGAGGGAGAGGGAGAAGCAGGCTTCCCGCTGAACAGGGAGCCCAACGTGGCTCTTGATCCCAGGACCCTGGGATCGTGACCTGAGCCGAAGGCAGACGCTTAACCGACTGAGCCACCCAGGCGCCCCGAGAATTTAGTTTTTTTTGTAGGTGGCCTTTCAAATTAGAGGCGTGAGTCAGTAATACATGATGTTAGGAAAACTGGATATGTTTGAAAAATATAACGAGGTACCCCTCTCTTATGTTATATACAAGAATGAAGTCCAGATGAAAGCCAAATGTAAAGAACCGATCTATATAAAAGTATCAAGGTAAAATAAGATACTCTGTATAATCTTATGGGGAAGATCTTAAGCAAAGCACAAAAACCCAGAATCCATAAAAGCAGTGATAGATACTTGATTTTGTAAAAATGAAAAGTTCTAGCAACCTAAGTGCCTATCAGCAGATGAATGGATAAACAAAAAATGTGGTATACACACACAATAGAATATTATTCAGCCTTTAAAAGGAAGGAAGTTCTGACACGTTATGACGTGGATAAGCCTTGAGGACATTATGCTGAGTGGAATAAACCAGGCATAAATGACAAATATTATATGATCCCACTTATATGAGATGCTTAGAGAAGTCAGATTCATAGAGACAGAAGGTGGAATGGTGGTTGCCAAGACCTGAGGAGAGAGGAAATAAAGAGTTCTTGTTTAATGGGTAGAGTTCTAATTTTGTGAAATGAAAAGACTTCCAGAGATTGGTTGCACAGCAGTGTGAATGTACTTAACACTACTGAACTGTACACTTTAAAATAGTTAATTTGTTAAGTTTAATGTGTATTTTACCCATAATTAAACATTTTAGGAAAAGAAAGCTTCTATATGACAAAAATGTCGTAAACAAAGGTTAAAGGACAAGTGACAAAATGGGAGAAAACATTTACAAATTAACAAAAACTTAATATGCATAACATACAAGTAGCTTCTATTGATCAGTAAAACTATCCAAATTAAAAAATGTGCCAAGGACTTTAACAGGTAACTCATAGATGAAATAGTCAATAGTCATTTCATTTATGAAATGTGAAATATAAAAGGATTTGCCATAGTAATAATGATAGAAATACAAGTTAAAAGAAGCACATTTTATCTGCCATCTTGCTAGAAATTAAGATTCAGTAAGTGTGCAGTCACACTTGTACATTTTTGGTGAAAGCGTAAATTGATTATGCTTTTTAGGAAGGCAATTTGACATTATCAAATATAATACATTCATATCCTTTGCTCTTGCAATTCTGCTTCTAGGAATCTACTAAATAGTATAGTATTTGCGCATATGCAGAATAATACCTTGCTCACAGAGATTTATTGCAACTTTATTTGTAAGAGCAAAATTTGGGAAAAAACCTCAATGCCCACTAATAGGGGAATAGTTAAATTATGAGAGTATGGAATATTTTTCTTTTTGTTCTTAATTTAGTTAGGTAGCTTTAAATTAGAAAGCAATTTATATCTATATGTTCTGACATAGAAAGTTCTAAAATGTTAAGTGGCAAGTAATACAACAGTGTATTTAGAGTGATCCCATTATGTGAATAAAATTTAAGTATATATATGCACATATATGAATATCAATTCATAGAAAGGACACACGACTGGTACTGTTTAAATGAATCAGTTGACTCTTAGAATATGCTCATCATATATAGTTGTCTAATTTTAAAAAATTATACATGAGGGTGAAGTTATATTTGCTTATGTTAAAAACTAGAAGCCTATAAAAAGAGAAAGAAGCAGCAAAAAATATCCACAATTTCATCATCCAGAACCAGCAACTGTCAATCTCTTCATTGTTTCCTTTTTTTTTCCCCATACAGTTATTTTATGTAGTGTCATTATTATTCTTTTTGAATATTCTGAAGGACAGGAATTTTCTGAAACCACTGCATGTTTAGGATAAATATAATTCATACTTTTCCTTTTCTTTAAACAGTTTTTTCCCACTAACGGAAGGTAATATGCATACCATTCAAAGTCTCTGTCCGTTTTTGTCAAAAGAAGACAAGAAAGAATTCATTGCTCAATGTATACCTCCCCTTTTGGCCTGGACTAAGGAAGATCTTTGCAGTACTAATGGTTAGTGCTTGATAATAAAGATTTCTGTACTTTAAATATTGGTTGAGATAAAAGAAGTGTTTCTTAATATCTAAATCCAAATCTAGCAGAGATGAATTGCAGTTTTATTCCTAGTTCATACTTTGCTACATAACAAGTTGACAATCAATAGGATGAGTGTCATTGGAGAGGGACTGTTATCATTTTGTAGTACAGAAATGCTACAGCCTTAAAGGAAGATTAAAACCACAAATATCCTTTCATTATTTATTTCCATCCGTAGCATTTTTAGCTGTGCTTAATTTGCTTAATTTCTCCCTAGACAACCAATGATTGAACATCTACAGGTAACAGAGAGATAGCTTTTGTGTATTTTAAACCTTTTTGGACACTCTGTATGCTTATTAGTTAATTTGTTTATTAATTTAATAAACACTGAATGTGGCTCTTTGGCAGTTCCTTTTGTAGAGAGGACAGACATAAAGTTATATCGTGATAACCGATGTATCAGAAACATGTCCTGCTTTATGTGTCAAAGCAGCAGAAAAGGAGTTTCCCCACTCTGCTTTGAGACGTCAGTAGTGATTTCACAAATTAAAATTTAACTGGGTGATGAAGGATGGTTTTCCATTTGGATATAGTTGGGAACGGGCATTTCAGGTACACAGAAACATGAAAGAGTATAGAGAGTTCAGTTTGGCTGGCATTTAAGATAGGTTGGAGGCAAAGGGTGTAATATGCACAAGTATCTGGATTTTGAGAAATGGTAGGGGAAAGGCCTTATGTAGGTTAAGGAGTTTGGACTTTAAGAGGTAGGCAGTAAGGACTTACTGGCTCAAATTAGGTAGTAGTAGGACTGTCTCATTAGAAAGATTATTTTGTGGGAAGGGTGGATATGAGGGAAGAGAGATTGGGGGTAGAAGACAGATAGGAAGCTATTGGAATGTCTTTGTTTTTTTTAATTTTTATTTTACTTATTTTTTTAGAGGGGGGAAGGAAAGAGGGAGAGAGAGAATCTTAAACGGTGCCATGCCCAGCATGGAGCCCGATGGCTCTACTCGATCTCCCAATCCTGAGATCATGACCTGAGCTGAAATCAAAGTCAGACGCTTAGTTGACTGAGCCACTGAGGTGCCCCTGGAATAGTCTTAATGAGAGATAAACAGAGCTTAAGTCAAGACATAGATGAAAGAGAGGAGTTGGAAATGAAAGATTAAGGAAATAGAATTGGTGTGGCTCTGTGATTCTATTTCTGAATTGAGTAGAAGGAAATACCAATAGGCCTTATAGAGAACCTTTAAAGGAGACTTGAAGGTTAGGAGGAAGTAGGGAAGGGGTATACAGGGAGCCAATGTTAAATTAAGGTGGCTATGGAATACTACTCGAACGGACATTGTCTATCGACTGGATGGAAATACTGCTTTCAAAGCCCACATCATGTAGGTGGTAATATCTATAAATGAGGATGAGCTTGTCCAGGGAGAGTGAAGAGTAGAGAAGAATATCAAGGGAGCATCGGTACATAGATACAAGGGGTATGTGGGTGGGGGAAACTTGAGAATAAAGACTAAAGATAAAAGTAGAAGAGGAGTTTTAAGTAGTATTCGTCACCTGGTAGTATTCGTCACCTGTGTTAAATGCCATAGAAGGTCAAATAAACAGGACTGAAAAGTGTCCGTTAACTTTGGCGTTTTTGGAATGAAGAGTGGTGAGAAAGTGGAGGCAGATAGTTTGTTCTAAGTGTTTGGTGAAAAAGGATGTAGAAAGAAGTTGAGAGCCAGAAGTGAATTCAAGGTCAGAGTTAAAATTGGTGATGCCCTGGGGCGCCTGGGTAGCGCTGTCGTTAAGCATCTGCCTTTGGCTCAGGGCGTGATCCTGGCGTTCCAGGATCGAGTCCCACATTGGGCTCCTCCACTGGGAGCCTGCTTTTTCCTCTCCCACTCCCCTGCTGTGTTCCCTCTCTCGCTGGCTGTCTCTCTGTCACATAAATAAATAAAATCTTTAAAAAAAAAAAAACTGATGATGCCCAGGAGAAGGAGGAGGAGTAGAAGATAGAGAAACTGATGATAGCTTCCACTGAGCAGATGAGACGGATGGGATCTACTTAGAAGATACTGACCTCTTGTAGGTGGAGTGACTTTCTTCTGAGAGAAGTTAGGAGAGATGTAGGATGGATTTAGATAATAAAGAGAGGGTAGGGAACTTGATGTGTTCCTTACTAATAAGGTTGTGTCTCTTTGGGCTCGGTCATTTAATGAGTGGAAACTGGATTGCAGATTCTAAGGAGGATAGTGTAAGTTTGAAGTAGTGGAAGAAGAATATGCCTATCAACAAATATTTGTCAAAAAGAATTACTCTATTGCAACCAAAGCCAGCCGATGTCAAAAATAAATTATTGTGGCATTAAGCTTTGTAGTTGAGTTCACTTACAGAGTTAGACTGTAGGATCAGGCAGGGATTTGCAGTTCTGGAATGGGGATGCAGTTGAACTGGCTGGGCACAGAGGAGGACCTACTGGGAGTGCAAGTGGTTCCTCCTGCACACATTATAACTGAAGGATGGTTGAGGGGAAGAAGGAGCAGGAGACAGGGCTGCAGTGTCACACAGCTGTGTGCGGTCACACAGACCACAAGGTTCCTAGCTGTGTGGAGGCCCCACGGGAGGAGGAATGTTTTTGAGATTTGACAGCTAATTTTGCTCTTTCAACCAAAGTAATGAACTAGAACTAGCTAACAAATAGTTTTTAGTATAGAGTTGTTAGAAAATCTATTGTTTCTGATTACACTTGAGATCAGTCTGTTCTATTTTGCCAGGAAGGTTAAAAAAAATTTATTCCTCTGCCTTTAAAGGAAGGTTAAATACATTATACATTTTTTTTTTCTTTATTCCTCAGTTCCCTTTTACCTACGGGATAAAAACCCAAGTCCTTAGTTTGGCATATTGGACATTTTACGATTTTATTGCGACTGATTTCTCCATTTTTACCTCTTATTGCTTCCATCCTGGACCCTGGCTATACTAAATCTTCATGATTTTTGAACATTATATACTTTTTTCAGTTTTATTGAAAAATTATTGACATAGATCACTGTATAAGTTTCAGGTGAACGACATGGTGGTTTGATTTACATATATTGCAAAATGATTACCACAATAGGTTCAGCTCACATCCGTCTTCTCATATAGATACAATAAAAAGAAAGGAAAAAGGAAAAAAATTTCCTCCTAATGAGAACTCAGGATTAACTTTTACCAGCTTTCCTATATATTATATAGTAGTGTTAGCTATAGTCATCATGTTGTGCATTACATCCCTAGTATTTATCTATCTTATAACTGGAAACTTGTGACTTTACAACATCCTTCCTCCAAACCCCGCCTCCCCCATCTTCCCCCTCTGGTAACCACAGTCTAATCTCTTTTTCTATGATTTTGGGTTTGGTTTGGTATGGTTTGGTTTGGTTCCACATATGAGTGAGATTATACAGTATTTGTCTTTGACTTATTTCATTTAGCATAATGTCCTCAAGGTCCATCCATGTTGTCACAAATGGTGGGATGTCCTTTCTTTTATGGCTGTGCATAGTATTCCATTCTGTATATACCACAACTTTTCTGTCTCATCCATTGATGGACACTTGAGTTGTTTTCATGTCTTGACTATTGTAAATAATATTGCTATGAACACAGGGGTACAGATATCTTTTGGAGTTAGTGTTTTTGTTTCCTTTGGATATACATTGACCTTTGAACAAGATGGGTTTGAATTGTGTGGGTCCACTTATATGCAGATTTTTTTTCAATAAATACAGTGCAGTACTATAAAAGTATTTTCTCTTCCTTATGATTTTCTTGACATTTTCTTTTTTCTAGCTTACATTATTATAAGAATATAGTTAATACATATGTGTTAATTGTCAATGTTATTAGTAAGGCTTCCAGTCAACAGAAGGCTGTTAGTAGTGAAGTTTTTGGGGAGTCAGAAGTTATATGCCAATTTTCAAGTGCATGGGGGGGCGTTGGTGCCCCTAACCCCCACATTATTTGAGGTTTAACTGTATTCTCAGAAATGGAGTTACTGGATCATATGGTAGTTCTGTTTTTAATTTTTTGAGGACGTCCATACTGTTTTCCAGAGTGGCTGTGCCATTTTACAGTCGCAACAACAGGGCACAAGGGTTCCATTTTCTTCACAGCCATGCCAGCGTTTGTTATCTCTTACCTTTTTGATGATGGCCTTTCTGATAAGTGTGAGGTAATATCTCATTGTAGTTTTAATTTGCATTTCCCTAATGACTGATGTTGAGCATCATTTTTTTTTTTTTTAAAGATTTTATTTATTTATTCGACAGAGATAGAGACAGCCAGCGAGAGAGGGAACACAAGCAGGGAGAGTGGGAGAGGAAGAAGCAGGCTCATAGCAGAAGAGCCTGATGTGGGGCTCGATCCCAGAATGCTGGGATCACGCCCTGAGCCAAAGGCAGACGCTTAACCACTGTGCCACCCAGGCGCCCCGAGCATCATTTTATATATCTGTTGGCCTTAAGAATATTTTCTTTGGAAAAACGTATATTCAGGCCCTTTGCCCTTTTTTAATTTGGGCTATTTGGGTTTTTGCTGTTAAGTTGTATGAGTTCTTTGTATATTTTGGATATTAATCCCTTATTGGACACATGGTTTGCAAATATTTTTTTCCCCCATTCTGTAGGTTGTCTTTTCACTTTGTTGATGATTTATTTTGCCGTGCAGAAACTTTTTAGTCTGATGTAGTCCCACTTGTTTATTTTTTATTTTACTTGTGCTTTAGGAGTCATATCAAAAAATTAATTACCAAGATGCATGTCAAGAGCTTTATTCCTATGTTTTCCTCTAGGAATTTCATAGTTTTATATATCTAAATTTTAATTGATTTTGAGTTAATTTTTGCAAGTGATGTAAGATATGGGGCCATTTTAATTATTTTATATATGAATAGCCAGTTACCCCAGCACCATTTATTGAAGAGAATGTCTTTCTCTATTCAGTATTCTTGGATCCCTTGTCAAATATTAGTTGATCATATTTTGGGCTCTCAATTCTGTTTCATTGCTCTGTCTGTTTTTATGCCCTATTACACTGTCTTGATGACTATAATAGCTTTATAGTATAGCTTGATTATCAGGAAGCGTGATGGCTCCTGCTTTGTTCTTCCACAGGATTTCTTTGGCTATTCAGGGTCTTTTGTGGTTCTATATACATTTTAAGAGTGTTTTTTCTACTTCTGTAAAAAACGTCATGGAATCTTGAATAGGGGATTGCATTGAATCTGTGGATGGCTTTTGGTAGTATTGATATTTTAACAATATTCATTCTTCCAGTCCATGAATATGGAATACCTTTCTATTTATGTCTTTGATGTCTTTCATTAATGTCTTGTAGTTTTCAAAGTAGAGATTTTTCATTTTCTAGGTAAATTTTTTCCTAGGTATTTCGTTTTTGATGCTATTGTAAATGTGGTGGATTTCTTTTTTTTTTTTTTCCAGAAAATTTGTTGCTATTATATAGAAATGTTACTGATTTTTGTATGTTAATTTTGTATCCTGCAATTTGACTGAATTCACTGATCTAATACTTTATTCGTTTGAGTCTTTAGGATTTTCTATATATTATATCATGCCATCTGTAAGGAGACAGTTTTACTTCCTCCTTTCCAATTCTGGTACCTTTTATTTCTCTTTCTTGCCTAGTTGTTTTAGCTAGGACTTCTTGTACTATGTTGAACAGGAGTGATGAGAGCAGGAATTATTGTCTTGTTCTAATCTTAGACGAAAAGCTTTCAGCCTTTCATCATTGAGTATGATGTTAGCTGTGGGCTTGTCCTTTATGGCCTTTATTCTAGTGGGATATGTTATTTCTACACCTAATATGTTAAAAGTGTTCATTATGAATGGACGTTGAATTCTGTGAAATGCTTTTCTCTGTGTGTACTGAGATGATCATATTCTTTTCTTTCATTTTATTAATGTGATGTATCACATTGATTTGTGTTTGTTGAACCATCTTGGCATTCCAGGGATAAATCCCACTTGGTCATGGTGAATGATCCTTTTAATGTGCTGCTTATTCAGTTTGCTAGTATTTTATTGAGAATTTTTCATCTATATTTATCAGGGCATTGCCTGTAGTTTTCTAGTGTCTTTTTCTAGTTTTTGTATCAGGATAATGCTGGCCTTGTAAAAGCAGTTTGGGAGTGTTCTCTCCTTCTCAATTTTTTGGAAGAGTTTAAGAAAGATTAGTGTTGATTCTTCTTTCAATATTTGGTGAAATTCACCAGTCAAGCCATCTGGCCCTGGGCCTTTCTTCATTAGGAGATTTTTGGTTAGTTATTCTGTTTTCTTGTTAGTAATTGGTCTATTCAGGTTTTGTTTCTTCCTGATTCAATCTTGATAAGTTGTACGTTAGTTTTTCTGCTGCTTCTAGGTTGTCCTGTTTGTTGGCATATAGTTGTTCAACAGTAGCCTCTTTTGATCCTTTGAATACTGTGATGACAGTTGTAATGTATCCTTTTTTATTTTCAATTTTGTTGATATGAGTCCTTTCTCTTTTTTTATTCCCATGGTTTGTCTAGCTAAGGATTTGTCAGTTTTGTTTCTTCAAAAACCAGCTCTTAGTTTGTTTAATCTTTTTTATAATTTTTCTGTTCTCTGTTTCATTTGTTTCTGCTCTAATCTTTATTTTTTTCTTTCTTCTGCTGACTTTGGGCTCACTTTGTTCTTTTGCTAGTTCCTTAAGGCATAGAGTTAGGTTGTTTATTTGGAGATCTTTTTTGCTTCTTAATGTAGGCATTTACTACTATGAACTTCGCTGTTAGAACTGCATTTGCTGCATTCCACAAGTTCTGGTATGTTATGTTTACATTTTTGTTTATCAAAAAAGTTTTAGTTCCTCTTTAATTTTTTCTTTGATCCATTGGTTGCTTAATTATTTATTTAATTAATTGGAGAGTGTTGTTTAATTACTGTGTGAATTTTTAAGTTTTCCTCTTGTTATTGATTTCTAGTTTTATGCCATTTTGGTCAGAGAAAGTACTTGATATGATTTCAGTTTTTTTGAATTTGCTAAGATTGTGTTGTGGTCCAATCTATGGTTTCTCTTAGAAAGTGGTCCTTGTGCACTTGAGAAGTATGTGTATTCTGCTGTTGTTGAATAGAGAGGAAGCATGAATGTTCTAAATATTACCAATGTAGAAATATAACCTGTAATTTTGTTATAAGTAAATACATATATATTAGTTAGGATATAGGAGTCTGTTTTCTTCTGTTTACATCTGTTAGTCCATTTGATCTATAGTATTGTTTAAGTCCACTGTTTACTTATTGTTTCTTTGGATAATCTGTCTTCATTGTTGAAAGTGCAGTATAAAAGTCTCCAACTATCACTGTATTACTTTTTCTCCTTTTAACTCTGTTAGTTTTTGCTTTATATATTTAGGTGCTCCAATGTTGTGTGCATAAATATTTACAATTGTAATATCTTTTTGATATATTGACCTTTTATTATTATATTATAACCATCTTTGTCTCTTTTTACCATTTTTAAAGTCTGTTTTGTCTAAGTAAAGGCACACCTCATTATATTGCATTTTGCTTTATTGCACTTTGCAGATACTGTGTTTTTTTTTTCTTTTTTATAAATTGAAAGTTTATGGCAACCTTGCATCAAGCAAGTTTGTCAGCACCATTTTTCCAACTTGTTTACTTCATGTTTTTATATTTCGGTAATACTTACAATAATTTCAAACTTTTTCATTATTACTGAATTTTTTTTCTGGTGTTGTGTGAGCACTGATCTTTGATATTACTGTTGTGATTGTTTTGGGGTGCCATGGGCTCTGCCCATGTGAGATAGCTAGCTTAATAAGTTGTGGTGTGTTCTGACTGTTCTACCAACTGGATATTCCCCTGTCTGTCTCCCTCTCCTTGGACCTGCCTAGTCCGGGCCAATTAATAACCGTACAGTGGCCTCTATGTGTTCAAGTGAAAGGAAGAGTCACATTGTCTCACGTTTAAAATCAAAGAATAGAAATGATTAAGCTTAGTGAGAAAGTCATGTTGATAGTGAAGATAGTTTTGAAAGCAAGGCCCGTCACGCCAAACAGCTAAGTTGTGAATACAAAGGAAAAGTTCTTGAAGGAAACGAAAAGTGTCCTCCATTGAACACATAAATGATAAGAAAGCAAAGCAGTCATGCTGCTGATGTGCAGAAGTTTTAGTGGTTTGGGTAGAAGCTCAAACCACCTATATTTCCTTTAGGTCCTAACTTTCTTCAGTTCTAAGAAGACTAAATGAGGTAAAGAAACTTCAGAAAAAAGTTTGAAGCTAGGAGAGGGTTCATGAGGTTTAAGGAAAGAAGCCATCTCTATAACATAACAGTGCCAGGTGAAGCAGTAAATGCTGGCACAGAAGCTGTAGCAAGTTATTCAGAAGATCCAGCTAAGGTAATTAATGAAAGTGGCTACACTAATGACAGGTTTTCAATGTAGACGAAACAGCCTTCTAATGAAAGATGCCATTTAAGACTTCCATAGCTAGAGGAAAAAGTCAGTGGCTGGCTTCAAAGAACAAGCTGATTCTCTCGTTAGGGGCTAATGCAGCCGGTGACTTTAAATTGGAGTCACTGTTCATTTACCATTGTTGTTGCAGTTTACATTTTTTAATATTATGTATCTAATAGCAGATTTTTGTAGTTATGGTTATTTTTACTAATTTTCTTTTAAGATTTTTTGGATTTTATTTTAGAGAAAGCATGCGAGTGAGGGGAGAGGTAGAGGGGGAGAATCCTCAAGCAGACTCCCTGCTGCGTGCAGAGCTTGATGCAGGGCTCAGTTCTTCTACCCATGAGACCATGACCGAGCTGAAATCAAGAAAACCCTGGCACCCTGTATTTTTACTATATTAAGAAAAGGTTATTTTATTTACTTATTTTGAGAGAGAGAAAGTGCATGCACATGTGCCCATGAGTGGCAGGGTGGGGGCAGCAGGAAAGGTAGAGAGAGAATCTTAAATAAAGTAGGCTCCATGCTCAGCACAGAGCCTGATGTGGGGCTCAATTTCATGACTCTGAGATCATGACCTGAGCCAAAATCAAGAGTTGGAGCTTAACTGACCGAGCTACCCAGGCGACCCTAATTTTACTATATATTTTCTAAAAACTTTAAACTAGAGTTGTAAATGAATTATATACCACTATTATCATATTGTGGAATCCAACTGTGACTATATATTTACCATTACCAATGAGATTTACAATACCTTTTTGTGTTTTTCTGTAGCTAACCAGTGTTCTTTTATTTCCACTTAAAGAACTCCCTTTAACATTTTTTGTAAGGCAGATCTGGTGGTAATGAACTCCCTTAGCTTTTTATTTTGCCCAGGAAAGTTTTTGTCCCTCCTGCATTTCCAAAGGACAGCTTTGCCAGGTATAGAATTCTTTCATTATTTTAATTATGTCATCCCATTCTCTCCTGGCCTGAAAAGTTTCTCTTGAGAAAGTCGCCAATATTCTTATGGGGGGTTCCCTTGTATGTAATTTATCGCTTGTGCTGCTCCTAAAATTCTTTCTTTGTCTTCGACTTTTGACAATTTAATTATGACTCCGTGTAGCCCTATTCACATTCAGTTTTTTCCCAAATAATTATCCTTTTGGATTTGGATGTCCATTTCTCCCTACAGGTTCAGGAAGTTTTCAGCCATTATTGTTTTAAGTATACTCTCTGTCCCTTTCTCTTCTGGGATTACCATAATGTGAATTTTTTTTTTCATTGAGTCCCATAATTCCCATAGGCTTTCTTTTTCTTTTTCTTTTTGCTCCAGTGTCCTAACCTCAAGGTCTCTGATTCTTCTGCATGTTTGAGTCTACTTTTGAAACAGTTGAATTCAGTTCAGTTACTGTATTTTTCAACTCCAGGATTTCTGTTTAGTTTTTTTGATGGTTGCAGTTTCCTTATCAGACTTCCCATTTTGTTCATGCATTGTTCCTAATTTTGTTTAGTTTCTTTTCCTGTAGTTTGCTAAACTTCAAGAGAATTATTCTGAATTCTATATCTGACAGTTAAGAGATTTTCGTGTCTTTAGGATTAATTATTAGAGCTTTACTAGTTTCCTTTGATGGTGTCATATTTATCTGATTATCTGTGATCCTTTATTCCTTACATTGGTATCTGCACATTTGATTGTGCTCCTCTTCCAAATGTTATGAATTTATATGTTTGTTTTGCAGAGATAGTTTTTTACCAGTCAGCTCAGTTTGGGATTTTAGGTATGTCTGCTGGTAATGTCGTTGTGTAAGTAGGGCCTGCGATTACAGTCTGTTTTTGGGCAAAGTTGTTTGAGCTCAGGAAGCTGGACAGGTGTTTGTTGCGGGGGAGGCTAACATTTGGATAAGACTGCTAGCTTGGTTCGGCAGTTGCCTGGATTCTCTGGTCGGATTCATTAGATAGGGTTGGGTACTATATTCATTAGTGGGCTATGAATTAGCTTCCCTGCCCTTGCCTGCGTGGAGGGGGAGGGGCTGGGAGCGACCCTCAGCTTTGTGTGTGAATTAATCACTCTGCCCATGTTGAGCAGGGGAAGCCCCAGTGCATGGTACTGGCTTTGCTCAGGGTTGATCAGCTCCATTCAGCCACCTCTTGGCTTGAGTGCCGTGGGGCCACACAGCTTTCAGGAATTGTCTCCAGCCCTGATGCAGCTGGAAGATGCTCCACAGCGTGTGTGTGGAGGGGGGTGGGGGGCTGTGGCTCAGCTCCTTACCTGGGAGGGCTGTCAGAAATCCTTCTCTGAGGATCAGACTCAGGCAGATCTGCACCCTGCAGACTCCCGCTGAATGTGGAGCCCAACTCAGGGCTTGATCCTCGAGCCATGAATTCAGGACCTGAGCCAAAACCAAGAGTCACGTGCCCAACCGACTGAGCCACCCGGGCGCACCCTGGGATACCTCTTCTGACTCAGCCTAGGTGGAGATAGTTGTTTCCTTTTCTAGGTGCCCATTCTTTTTCCACATTATATTGTAATTTTTTTTTTTTTTTAAGTCTGCTAGTACTGCTGGATGAGTCCCTTCAGGGACTGGATTTTGTTCATCTTTCCCCAGCATCTAGCAATGCACCTGGTATTCATTATTTATTCATCTTCATTTAGTCACTTAAAATAAAAGTCTGGGTCTCAGGCATTGTACTAGGAGGAGGTATATAGTAATAAGTAAAACAGACAGGGTTCCTTCATGGAGCTTGCTTTCTGTTGAGATAATAAATAAATAACAAACATTAGTGCTGTAAAGGCAGCAAACGTAATTGAGAACAGAGAAATGCAGAGGGCTGTACTTCATATATGTGGGAATTACATAGAGTGGAGGCAATATTGAAGCTGAGCATTGAAGGATAAGAAGAAATCAGGGATTCTAAAGAGCGGTGAACCTATGAGAGCTTTCCAGACACAGTACATGCCTATTGAGTGAATGTATGAATTATGGAACAGTATGTTCTGTTTTCCATCTTTATTTAACTTTACACTCTAGCTATGTTTTTTGTATGTTTGTTTTTATTTGAGAGGTGGGTATACTGAATGAGTCCTACACTTAAGAAACCAAGAATAAAAAAAAAAAAACCAGAAAAAAAACCCCAGCACAGTTTAATTTAAAGGACAGTATCATTTACTCACCCCACCCACACCCCCACCCCCACCCCCACTCCCTTTTCTGTGGTAGGTGTTTGGTATGGAGACAGGGTCTCTGACCTGTGAAACTTAACACACTTATTTGATGACTCTTTCATGTAAGCCCTTTTTAGAATTCTTAACCAGGACAATTTTGGAGAAGGTTTTTGACCTATCTCAAAATAGGCTTTCTCTTTTATAGTAGCAATACAATTTTTTTTTCCTGATTTTTCATTTTTTCTTTCTTTCTTTCTTTCTTTCTTTCGTTCTTTTGTTCTGTCGTTCTTTCGTTCTTTCTTTCTCTTTCTCTCTTTCTCTCTCTTCCTCTCTTCCTCTCTTTTTCTTTCTTTTTTTGTCTGTTGCACACAACAATATAAGAGAAGTTGGTAGTTTACTATTCTATATAGTGATTGATTTTTCTTGAATTTTCTCCCTTATAGTAATTACAGTGCTTACATGATTTGCACTAGAATTTTTTTTTCCTCATTTCAAGTTTCATGTCGAAGAAAGAAAAGAATGCTTCTTCTCGTAATATTAGCATGGTCTAAGAGAATGATCATCCCTATATTTTGTCAAAAACCAGTTTTATCAAAGAAAAAAAATAATTTCTACATCTATAAGAGAAAACTGTGGTTTAAGTCAGTATGTATAGATAAATGTGGGTGTGTATATGTGTGCATTTTAATTTTCATTTTGAATTTTACTTTAGGAGGTTTTGGACATCTTGCCATTTTCAATTCTTGCCTGCAAACCAGAAGCATAGATGATGGGGAGCTATTACATGGTATATTAAAAATTCTTATATCCTGGAAGAAAGATCATGAAGATATTTTTCTTTTCAGTTGGTAGGTGATATTTTATACTGTGTCTCCCCCCATTACAATGTGTATCGAGATTCTCTATCTTACAGTCACAATTTTGTATAGTTATAGGATAGTAAACATTTAAGTCAACCTTTTAGAAGTATATAAGATTTAAAATAGTTTCTGATTGAATGTCCATATCATTCTTTCATGTTTTTTTGTTTTGTTTTTGTCTTTATCCCAGTAATCTATCAGAAGTAAGTCCAGAGATACTGGGTGTGAATATAGAAATAATCCGGTTCCTTTCTCTGTTTCTGAAATACTGCTCATCTCCTTTGGCAGAGAGTGAATGGGACTTCATCATGTGCTCCATGTTGGCTTGGTTGGAGGTAAATTAACCCAATGTGTCATCACCTCTGTTAGGTCTTCATGCATATCTGTATACTAGAACCAATTACTAATCTTATTCTTTAAGTAATGATTGTAATTAGCTCTTTTGCAAACATTTAAATGCTTCATAGATGTATTCCTCACCAGTTACTATTTGATAGAACAGTCAAGTGATAGAGGTTTAAGGTCTGCCAGTATCATTCAGTGACCAAATCTCCTGCTATTTAAGTGTTCTCTCCATTAGCTCATTTTAATATAATATTTATAGCACAGTCCTTGGAGGTTTTATCTTTCATGATCAGTTTTTTAATCTTTTTGGCTCTTAATTATTAGAATGTACTATGTCAGTAATATGTTAAAGATTAAGCAAATTCAGAGGGAATTAATGCTCTTTTTATGACACAAAGCAAGTATAATATTTGTGGGCTCTGATGGCAGCAAATCATTGGAGATTGAATTGGTCTGAATCTCTGCTTTGTTTGCTATTAGCTCTGTGGCTTAGGGTGTGCAACGTGAACTTCTTGAGCCTCAGTGTCCTTATTTTATTTTATTTTTTATTTGTTTTAAATATTTTATTTATTTTAGAGAGAGTGTGAGCAGGGGAGAGGGGCAAAGGAGAGGGGAAGAGAGACTCTCAGGCAGGAGAGCCTGACTCAGGGCTCAATCTCACGACTCTGAGATCATGACCTGAGCCCAAGTCAAGAGTTGGACATTCAACCTACCGAGCCACCCAGATGCCCCCAGTGTCCTTATTTTAAAAATAACTTAATAATAAGTAGGGCTCCTGAGAAGACTATAAATATGTTTTTATATATTTCACTTGGTAAATGGTAATTGATATTTTCTTTCATAGTTTTAGAAATAGCATTTCAGGGGCGCCTGGGTGGTTCAGTCATTAAACCTCTGCCTTTGGCTCAGAGCGTGATCCCAGGGTCCTGGGATCGAGCCCCACATCAGGCTCCTCTGCTATGAGCCTGCTTCTTCCTCTCCCACTCCCCCTGTTTGTGTTCCCCCTCTCACTGGCTGTCTCTCTCTCTTTCAAATAAATAAATAAAATCTTTAAAAAAAAAAAAAAAGAAAGAAATAGCATTTCAGAATAAATGGATTGATTCTAATTCTTAGTATTTAATTTTTTTAAAAATTATTTTGATGTAAAATGTATAAATGTCTCCTGAGACTCTACACTTCAACTGCTTTTTGTTTTAAAATTTAGAGAACTGAGAGTTCTTTATTGCCTTGATTAATGGTGTTCTGGTAGATGTCAGCTTACCTATTTCATTTTTGTTTCTTCAGACAACAAGTGAGAATCATGCATTGTATTCTGTTCCACTTGTACAACTGTTTGCCTGTGTCAGCTGTGATTTGGCCTGTGAACTCAGTGCTTTTTTCGATTCTGCAACTCTGGATACCATTGGCAATCTCCCTGTAAATCTAATCAGTGAATGGAAAGAATTTTTCTCCCAAGGCATCCACAGTTTGCTGTTACCTCTTTTGGTGACTGTTACAGGCAAGTGAAAGGGGAATCATAGTGGGATTCATTGCAAATGACTAGTTGAAAAATTCAGAACAAAAACTTTGGCTGCTTAAGTCAAACAGTACAGAATAGTGAAGAAAAGAACTTGAGAGAAAGCTTGGCATCTCAGAAGCATCATATATGCTTCTGTTTTACAGACAAGAATTGAAAACTGGCAAAGTATCCAAAGACTATTGCAAGTTAAAATAATAGTAATTCAGATAACCTGAGTAGATTATTTATAACTCCGACTTCTCTTTTTTAAGGATGAGATAATAGAAGTTATGATTACTTTTAAGATTACATTAAACAGTTTCTAGCGAGGACTGCTCTACTGTTTGTCAGTTTTTTATTTCATTTTCTTAAATGACATTTGACCTTGAATCAGTCAAGTTCTATTACTCACTTTGTTTTGGGATGTGCATGTTTCTTTCCTTTTTGTCCTCAGAAGAAAGTGAAGATACATCTGAAACATCCTTTCAGAATGCAATGCTGAAGCCCATGTGTGAAACACTAACATATATCCCAAAAGACCAGCTGTTAAGTCAAAAACTCCCTTCAAGATTGGTTGCTGGCCAAAAAACAAACTTACCAGAATATCTCCAGACATTGTTAAATACGTTGGCCCCATTACTCCTCCACAGAGCTCGACCTGTGCAAATTGCTGTTTACCATATGCTATACAAGTAAGAATTCTTCCAGTTGAATCAGTGTTGTGGTGGTTCAAAAAATAAACAAAATAAGGGGCGCCTGGGTGGCACAGCGGTTGAGCGTCTGCCTTCGGCCCAGGGCATGATCCCAGCGTTATGGGATCGAGCCCCACATCAGGCTCCTCTGCCATGAGCCTGCTTCTTCCTCTCCCACTCCTCCTGCTTGTGTTCCCTCTCTCGCTGGCTGTCTCTATCTCTGTCGAATAAATAAATAAAATCTTAAAAAAAAATAAACAAAATAAAAAAGAATATATATGTAGTTTTAACCCTTGGTCATTAAAAAAAAAAGTCAAAGTAAAAAAAAAAAAGTGAACTTGACCATGCATTTTAATAACAGGGATGCCAAATTCTGGATCATTTAGGTCACTGTTCTCTATACACAGTTTACATTTAGGTAGTCCGGGCCGTAGGTGATTATTTCAGAAAACAGTCATTTAAAAATATACTCATTACAAAGTAAGTATTGGTCTTTCTGCTCTTGAGCATGCTTTAACAATGAACTGTTGAATGTGTTATAATATATATTCTCATTTGTAGATTGATGCCTGAATTACCACAATATGATCAGGATAATCTAAAGTCATATGGAGATGAAGAAGAAGAACCAGCCTTGTAAGTTTTTTTAATAACTTGTTTTATTAAATTCTCAAAATCCACCTCACTTGTAATAACTTTAGAAGATGGATAAACATACAAGCTCTAAATTTAGAGTATATATTCATTCAGTAGGTCTTTTAAAGTCATCTATAAGATAAAAATGAAAGTTAGAGTCCAGCCACAAAGATAGTTCCTCTCTGTTTTTCCTAAATCATATTTTCAGTTTGCTACTATTTAGCAGAACTTTCTTTGACCACACGGTATCTGTGGAAAGAGTATATCGGGGCGCCTGGGTGGCACAGCGGTTAAGCGTCTGCCTTCGGCTCAGGGCGTGATCCCGGCATTATGGGATCGAGCCCCACGTCAGGCTCTTCCGCTATGAGCCTGCTTCTTCCTCTCCCACTCCCCCTGCTTGTGTTCCGTTTCTCGCTGGCNTTCCTAAATCATATTTTCAGTTTGCTACTATTTAGCAGAACTTTCTTTGACCACATGGTATCTGTGGAAAGAGTATATCAATTCACGTATCTATTGAGTACCCACTTTGTGCAAAGTATTAAATGCCTAGGGGAGAATATGGTGTTTGGTAATTGTTCTTATTCATAAGGAGCTTATAATCTACTGTAGACGACATTTATAATAGAAGACTGTGTGTGGCAGGTGCCACGGAAAAGGATAGATAGCATGCTGGGGGAACACGACTGCCGCGCACCGGAAGGGAAGGCTTTTTCTTGAGGAAGAGACACTTGTGCTGGATCTGTGAAGTTAGGTAGCACTTCAGCGGGGCAGAGAAGACCGTATAAATTAAGGGAATACCATGTGCGAAGGCGTGAGTGTTCAGAATGTGCTGGGGAGTGTTGAGTAGTTGCCACTGAACATATTTTTTATTGTCTATATCTTCCTTCACTGGAATAGAAGCTTTGTAAAGTCAGGAATTTTTGTCTCTTGTTACCGACTATATTCATAGCATTCAGAATGGTACCTGGTCTAACACAGATTCATGAATACTGCTCATTTGTTTAATAAAAGGATAAATGAACGAATATAGGTGGAATAGGCAGGGAAGGTATAGTGAAAAATAAAGCTGGAAGGGTACCTAAGATAATGAAGGGCCTTAAAAATTACATTTTCTGGGATTTAGGGCATTATTTGGTAGAAGATGGGAAAAGTACCAGCTGATTCTGGCTATGGTATGAATCATAAATTATACGAAGAAGCACAGGGAGGTGGAGNAGGGAGGTGGAGACCTTTCTAGAAACAGTAACTATGCATGGAAGACAGCATGGAAATGAAGAGATACGTGAGCTGGTATTTGTAAAATCCAGTGACTGTTGGTATGAAGTAGAGAAGGGTTGGTACATGGGATAGTGGTGTTGAAGGTAAAAATTCAAGGGCAGAAGCTTGAAGACCTGTGTTTATGGGCTGGGAAAACGAAGCTACAAGGGAAGAAATGCAGAGGCGAAAGGAGAGAACTGAGCTACAATGTCACAGTTTGACAGGATATACACAAGTATTTCACTTTTTGAGGATCTCCTAAGTGCATCTGAAAGTGTTAATGAGTGCAGTAGTTCAGTAAAGAAGAAAATTAATTTACTTTGCCATGAATTAATATGAATATTTAATTTACTTTCCTGAAAAGACATACAGTCTTATGTTTTTTACTCTTTATAAGGATCTGGTAGGACCTGGTATCCTTCATCATTCCCCTGACTAGCTGAGGGACTTGAGATTAATCATTTAGCCTCTCTGGGTGTGTGATATTTTTTTTTTTTCCATCCGCAAAACAGAAGGTTGAAATACATGTTTTCTAAAAGGCTCTTTCCTTAAAGTGCTACTAGAGCTTATATTTTGTAGGATTTTTCATATATATTTTAAATATATAAATATGAAAATATTTTACGTATTTATGAATATAAAATTTGTTTTGTGTTTACATATGTTGATGTATTTGTAATTAAATATATTTAATTTAGCAGAATTAGCAGTTAAAATTAGCAGTTGAAACTGAATCTGTAAAGGGGACTTTTAAAATGGTTTTTGGAAAATAGAGAAAGATTTTTCTAAAATGCTCAAAGTCTATACATGCTGTCAGTTTTTTAAGGGATAAGTTATGAAGAAAATTGTGTTTAATATTGATTCATAGGTCACCACCGGCAGCGTTGATGTCTCTTCTTAGCACTCAGGAGGACTTGCTAGAAAATGTTTTGGGGTGTATTCCTGTTGGACAGATAGTTACTATTAAGCCACTGAGTGAAGACTTCTGCTATGTTCTGGGATACCTCCTCACCTGGAAATTAATACTTACTTTCTTCAAAGCTGCTTCATCTCAGGTAAATAAGTACATGATAACTTTTGACAGTTATGTCCTCTGTGTGTTTCTGTTACTGTTCTGAACCCTTTGTTTCCCCCTTTTTGAAAAAAGGAAAAATGCCTCATATTTTAACCTAATCTTTTCTGGCTAACTTCAGACATTCTGCTAAATTTATTTCTGTCCCTTAACTTCCTTATCCACACACACACACACACACACACACAGTTTTTTGCAAAAGTAATCTCTGGAATGTGCTTGAATCAATTTTTTTTCCTAACTGAATGTAACCACCAAGTCCTTTAATTGCGGGAAACAAGATTTATATAATTTGATTTTATATTACCGCAGTAATAATTCTAAAGGACTTGGATCTTGCTGGGTTTTTTTTCCCCCCTTTGGTCAACTTCTGACCCTTGGGGAGATTTTGGTTAATACATCATTGGGAATTTACCTTGTTTGAAAATCAGTGTTTAGAGCAAGATCTGTGAAGTGCTACCTATGTAATTCAAACTGTTATCTCTAAATGGTAAAAAAAATATCCTAAGAAAATTATTTTATCCAAATTATAGCAGCCACTAGATGTCTCTGTTGTCTCATGTTTAGGAAGAAAGAAATTTCCAGGTTTTCTTCTCTCTCTGTCTTTTTTTTTTTTTCTTTTTATTCTGTAGGCAGATCCCCACTTAAAAAATTCCAATTAAATATTGATTGAATCAGTTTGATAAACTGATGGCTTTTTAAATATAAACAGTGACTTTTTTGACAGGTCAATACAATAACACTTAGTTAATTACCTCATATTTGAGGTGTGATTAAATATGGCATTCATTTCCAATGTGATTTTTCAGAATTTCTAAGTTATAATTTATGTCATTGCTAATAACTCATACCTGGGTGCGAATATATGCACATATGCATCGTTGAATATGTAGGTCTAAGAGGAAGATCTAATTATAGAGGCAGTGATGTTCTAGATGTTTAAATTGTTTTATTTTTCTGTAGGCTGGCCACTTATGCTTTTGACTTGAGCTAGTTTTATTTGCTGGTGATGTATTTCAAGAACTCCTTGTTGGGCTTTTGTATTTGTTTCTTAAAATTTTGTTGATCTCTAAAGAATTGCAACAAAGTGAGGCTTCCATGTGTAAGAATTTTGTTATTACCATCTTATATTCAGAAATTTAGAAAATGGCCATGCATCACTTTCTTCATTAAACCAGAATTGGGGTAGGGGCACAAAGAATTGTATAGCAGCATTAATGAGTCTGGAACTTGAACTGAACTATGACAGTTAAACCAGAATAACTCAGTTAATAGCCTAATTATGTAAATCCTAAAGCAAACAGAATTTTTTAAAAAAACACTGTAATTGGTCCTAAATCTGA
Organism: Ailuropoda melanoleuca; assembly: GCF_002007445.2. NCBI lineage: Eukaryota > Metazoa > Chordata > Mammalia > Carnivora > Ursidae > Ailuropoda > Ailuropoda melanoleuca. Next base: position 15,039,764 of record NC_048218.1, read on the forward strand.
GATTTTTTAAATTTTTTCTTAAGAAAAACAATTCCCAGTGAATCAGATTGAACTGGAACAAAGCCATGAGTGTATGTGTGTTTCATAGCTTTACTAATATGTTTTTCACATACTGTCAAATTTATTTATTTAAAATATACAGTTTGGTATTTCTGCTATATTCACTGAACTGTGTAAATATCACCATTTTCTAATTTTAGAACATTTTCAATACCTGAAAAAAGAAACCTTTACCCATTTTCAGTCAGTTCCCATTTCCTCTCAAAACCTCCAGCCCTTGGGCAGCCACTATTCTGTGTTCTGACTCTATGGATTTGCTTCTTGTGGACATTTCACATACATGGTCTTTTGTGTCTGGCTTATTTCACTTAGCATAACATTTCCAAATTCATGCATGTTATGGCGTATATATGTACTACGTTCCTTTTTATGACTGAATAATATTCCATCATATGAGTATACCACATTTTATTTATTCATTTATCCATTGATGGACATTTAGGTTGTTTCCACTTTTTGGTTATTATGAATAAAGCTACTGTGAACATTGTATATGAATTTTTGGGTGGACATATATTTTCATTTCTCTTGTGTTGTATACCTAGGAGTGGGATTTCTGGGCAATATACATGTGTTTTTAAAAATCCATTGATTTTTTTTTTCAAGTTTTTATTTAAATTCCAGTTAGTTAACGTACAGTGTAATATTAGTTTCAGGAGTAGAATTTAGTGATTCATCACTTAAATGTAACACCCAATGCTCATCANGGAGTGGGATTTCTGGGCAATATACATGTGTTTTTAAAAGTCCATTGATTTTTTTTTTTCAAGTTTTTATTTAAATTCCAGTTAGTTAACATACAGTGTAATATTAGTTTCAGGAGTAGAATTTAGTGATTCATCACTTAAATGTAACACCCAATGCTCATCACAAGTGCCCTCCTAATACCTATCACCTATTTAGCCCATCACCCTGCCCACCTCCCCTCTAGCAACCCTCTTTATTCTTTATAGTTAAGAGTTTCTTGGGGTGCCTGGGTGTCTTAGTCAGTTAAGCATCTGCCTTCCGCTCAGGTCATGATCTGGGAGTCCTGGGATCAGGCTTCCTGCTCAGCTGGAAGTCTGCTTGCCCATCTCCCTCTGCCCTGCTTATGCGCTCTCTCTCAAATAAATAAATAAATAAATAATCTTAAAAATTAAAAAGAATAAAATAATCCTGCAGTTTCCCATTAAAACAAAAAGTTTCTCATGATTTGGCTCTCTTTCTTTTTCCCCTATGTTCATCAGTTTTGTTTCTTAAATTCCATATTTGAGTGAGATCATATGGTATTTGTCTTTCTCTGACTTTTTTTGCTTAGCATTATACTCTCTAGCTTCATCTGTGTTGTTGCAAATGGCAAGATTTCATTCTTTTTGATGGCTGAGCAATAGTCCATTAAATGTGTGTGCATGCGTGCGTGTGTGTATACACACACACACACACGTACGCACACCACATCTTCTTTATTCATTCATCAGTCGATGGACATTTGGGCTCTTTCCGTAATTTGGCTGTTGTTGATAATGCTGCTGTAAGCATCAGGGTGCCGTGTACCCCTTCAAATCGGTATTTTTGTATCTTTTGGCTGAATACCTGTAGTGCTGGATTGTAGGGTAGTTCTGTTGTTGTTGTTGTTGTTTTTAATGAAATGCAGCAGTACTTTAATTACTTCAGTGCTACAGGGCAGTTGATCTGTGCCACCCACAACAGATCTATTCTTCTGTGAAGATTACCTGACATTTTTTGTTGCTGTTACTGTTTTTTAATAGGCTCTATGCCCAATGTGGGGCTTGAACTCACAACCCTTAGATCTAGGATTGTGTGTTCTCTGACTGAGCCAGCCAGTCATCGCAGGGTAGTTCTATATTTAACTCCATACTCTTTCCCAGAGTGGCTGCACCAGTTTGCATTCCCACCAGCAGTGCTCCAGTGCTTATTATTTCTTATGTTGTTGATATCAGTCATTCTGACAGGTGTGAGGTGATACCTCATTGTAGTTTTGATTTGCATTTCCCTGAGGAGTGATGTTGGTAATCTTTTCATGTCTGTTGGCCATCTGAATGCCTTCTTTGGAAAAAGGTCTATTCATGTCTACGGCCCATTTTTAACTGGACTATTTTTGTTTTTTGGGTGTTGAATTTTATAACTTCTTTATATATTTTGGATGCTAACCTTTTATCAAAAAAAGCCATTGATATGTATCATTACTTTTTTAAAATTCTACTTCCAACTGTTTTTTTTTTTAAATTCAGATTTCTAGAGGAGGTAGAAGAATAATTCAATGAAAAGTCACGTACCCTTTTCCTAGAGTCACAGATTTTTAATGTTGCTACCTTTGAAGATTTATTTACTTTTGGAGAGAGAGAGAGAGCAGCGGGGAGAGGAAGAGGAAGAGAGAATCTCATGCCGACTCCCCACTGAGCGTGGAGCCTGACACAGGGGTTAGTCTCACGACCCTGAGATCATGACTTGAGCCGAAACCAAGTCGGATGCCCAACCGACTGAGCAACTCAGGCGCCTGAATGTTGGTACCTTTGTACCTGTTTTCTCTGTATTTACTTTTTTTCTGCTGATCTATTTGAAATTAAGTTGCAGACTCATGATGCTTTACGAAAAGTATTTAAACATGTATCTCCTAAGAACAAGTACATGTTTCTACATAAGTGTATTGATATAGTTATTATACTCAAATTTAATTTTGATGCAATAATGTCTAATTTGTATTCACATTTTTTTGGTTGTCACTGTAATGTCCTTTATAGTTTTATTCCTTCTCTATTGAGTTTTTATCAAGGATCATGTTTGTATCATGTTTGTCATATTTCTTTAACCCATAATTTCCCTACCTTTCTTTTCTTTATTGTCATTCAGGTTAGTTATTTTGTAGACTCTCTTAGGATTTGGATTTGTCTGATTGTTTCCTCATGATCAGTTTCTGGATAATTTTCAGCAAGAGTACTTACTGCACGGTGGTGATGTGTCCTAACCTCAGGAAGCACAGAATCTCAGTGTGTCCTTTATTGGTGGTACTAAGTTTGGTTACTCAGAAAAGTAGTGTCCTTCAGATTTCTCGATTGTTAGGTACTTCGATCAACATATTTTAAAAATAAATTCCGTATTTTATGGCTTGATACTTGTATTTGAGCAGTTATAGTGTTCAGAAAATGTCTTGCACCAAGAGGAGATAAATGCCTTAATGGAAAGAATAATTTTAAAACCAGTACAGATACCAAGGAGTTGCAAAGTAAATGTGAACATACAAAAACTGGGTTATTGAAGAATGAGTTCTGAAGCACACAGAAGCCTGAAGTGCACCTAGTGGTGCCAGATTTTCCTATTTTTAAAAATTTTTGTTGTGATCCCGTATAGTTAACATACAGTGTTGTATTCTCTCCAAGTGTACAATATAGTGATTATATAATTCTGTACATCAGTGCTCATCACAACAGGTGCACTCCTTAATCCCCTTCACCTATTTCATGCATCCCCCACCCATCTCCCCTCTGGTAACCATCAGTTTGTTCTCTGTAGTTAAGAGTCTGTTTCCTGTTTTGTCTCTTTTTTTTCTTCGTTTTGTTTCTTAAATTCCACATATGAGTGAAATCATACGGTATTTGTCTTTTTCTGACTGACTTATTTTACAAGATTTCCCATTTTTAAAAAAAGGAACCAGAAATCCATGTATTTTTAAAAAGATTTATTTATTTATTTTGAGAGAGAGAGCATGCACTCAGGGGAATGGGGGGAGGGGCAAAGGGAGAGAATCTTCAAGCAGATTCCCCACAGAGTGGGAGCCTGACCCACGAGATCATGACCTGAGCCAAAACCAAGAGTCGGACACTTAGCCGACTAAGCTGCCCAGGCGCCCCCAGAAATCCATATGTTTGAGTGAAACCCTGCTTTACAAAACAAGAAGACCCCAAGACATTTTGGACTACTAGTTTGTGCTCTCGTATTTCTAAAGGGATGCTGGAGCTTTGATAATGGTGTAAGCTCAAACATAAAAATGGGATTAGTTTTAAGCAGGACTTCTGTAAGATTAAGGACTATGGTGCAGAAGAGGCATGAGGAAGACTTGGGAGGAGAGGGAGCATATCGTCTGTGGGGAGCGGGGGAGTAGATTTTCGTAGAGAAAGTAGAGGTGAACTTATTAACAAGGAGATCGTTTGAGAAAGATGTTAGAAACATGTCCAATAAATGAGGGGATAGTAAAAACTGCTTGTTTATGAAGAAAGGGAGCAGTGCCATCAAATGACATGTTTGGAAAGTAAGAATGTGGCATATATTTAGTAGGACTCTTCCATGTAATTCTAAGTGTTCAAATTAATGCCTTTTTCATTGTGTTCTTGTACAATCTATTCTACTTTGATTTGCTCTTCTCACTGACTCGGTTTAATTGGGTTTACTAACAAAAATTCTTTATTTTCCACCAGCTTCGGGCACTGTACTCAATGTACCTTAGGAAAACAAAAAGTTTGAATAAATTGCTCTATCACCTGTTCAGGCTTATGCCAGAAAATCCAACCTATGCAGAGACAGCTATTGAGCTCTCAAATAAGGACCCTAAAACATTCTTTACGGAAGAGCTCCAGTTGAGTATTAGAGGTCAGTAAGATGTGTGTTGGTGTTCTTTCATGGAGACTAGGTCCACATTAGGTTGTATTTATTCTCTACTTTTCAGAGTTTAGAGAATAACCCCAAATGTGAGAAGGTTGAAGTGTACGATTTTCCATATTTATCTAAATAGGACATACAGTTAGATCTTGTGGGTAAGGGTAAGAAATCTATACATTTTGAAGCTTTGTTTGTTGAGACTGTTACCACTTATTCTGTAAGCAAATATTTGTTAGGTGATAATGTTTTGTAGGCCTGTAAATAAGTAGTGTTCATTTGGGGAAACAAAGATCAGTAAAATTTATTTTCTTCACTCCAGGAGCTCAAATTTTAGCTTGGGATAGACATGCATGCATCTAGTTGCACTCCAGTGTTTTAAGTGGCTTCCTTAGAATTGAAATTTTTTAAATGTCTTGGAGATGTGAGGAGAGTACGATGTCTTGTGAGTATTGAGGTCGATATTTTAGGATTTTTGTGTAACACATCAGTGAGCCCTGGGGAAAGTTTAGGGACCAAACTCCTTTTCATAATTTATAAGAAGACAGTCTTTAAATTTTTCCTCCTTTTTTTTTTTTAAAGCTTATTTTTTTATAATCTCTATACCCAGTGGGGCTCAAACTCATGACCTGGAGATCATGAGTCACATGCTCCACTAACCAAGCCAGCCAGGCACCCCTAAATTTTTCCTCCTTTTTATTTAACTTTTTTCCCCCACTGCCTGGGCCGAGGGATTGGGCTTGTCCTTTTTAAAATACATGTGATCCCTTTTTTGTGATCTGTCATGTGAAATATAGAATGCTATGTCTAGGCAGATTTTTCAGTGTCATTTGGGATTTTCATTCTTTTTACTTCTTTTTCCCATTCCAGTGATTCATTTCGAATGTGTGAGAGAAAGTTAATACTCTAGAGTTCTGGCTTCTTCAGATGTTTGTTTTATGAGCTCCAGCTCTAGTGTTAAGGAATTAAAAATGATTTTCTAGTCTGTTATTCTATGTAAGAAATACATGTTATTAACTAAGAATTTGTTTTTTCCTCAGAAACAGCAACTCTTCCCTACCATATCCCACACTTGGCTTGTTCAGTCTATCATATGACATTAAAAGACTTGCCTGCCATGGTTAGGCTGTGGTGGAATAGTAGTGAGAAGCGTGTCTTCAATATTGTAGATAGATTTACAAGCAAGTATGTCAGCAATGTTCTTTCCTTTCAAGAAATTTCTTCTGTGCAAACAAGTACACAACTATTTAATGGCATGACGGTTAGTATTATCTTGAATTTTTTCCAGAAAAGTTGTTTGACTATTGGTTATGTCTGTCATTGGTAGTGAGTATCATCACAATATTAACCGTTGATTCAGAACTTAGAGAAATTGCCTACTTTATTTTCTACTTCATTCTTGTATCAAGCAAGTCTCAGTATTAATGTATAGATGGAAACAATGTTATAATTTACCCCCATCAAAGTTTCTGAACATTCATTAGGTCATTCAAAATATATATTGGAACATCTGTAGATTCCAGACACTGTGTGTCAATCACTTGGGAAGTGAATGGTTTAGTAGGGTCAGATTCCTACTGTGTAATAACATACAACCTAATAAAGGGAAAAGTGTGATACCGATATGTTTTTTGCATTGGAAACTGGAAAGTGTGGGAAAGGTGCATCTGACTGAGGGGATTAGGTGCACCTTTATGGAGGAAGATTACTTGGAAGTGGGCAGGATTGTGTTTTAGGGGCAGTGAGGAGAAAGTGTTGAATATAGAGAAAACAGTACGGCAAAAGCAAAAAGCTTGGAGATGAGAATGTAATTTCCGCGATTGTCTAAGAAATGTTGAATAAGCCAACATTCATACAGAGCAGGATTCCTGAAGGTAAATAGGGAACCCAGTTGCTTCCATGATGAATTAGGGCCATGTGGGGAAAGGCCTCAAATGATAGTCTAAAATATTTTGTCCTATCTGGCCACTGAAAATTTTCCTTTGAGGCAAGTGACACTGTCAGTGTTATAATCAGTGAAATTGCTCTGACTGCAATATATGGTATAGGCTGTTGGCATGGAGCTTGGGTTCAATGCATAGTCAGGGGAGACCAACTGGAGTAGACATTGTGAATAACGAGGGCCTGAGTGAGGCAGTATCAGTGGAAATGGGCCATTAAAGGAGAGGAATGTTAAAAATTTTGTGGTGATTTATCCAAACTTGTAGCTAGTTAATATCTAGGAGGAGGTAGAAGGAAAAATTTAGGATGATGCTATGGTTTTTAGCTTGGAAATAGGACAGTCAGAAGAATATGTTGGTCAAGCATGATAACTTGTGTTTTATATTGTTTGCAATGCTAGTATGAAAACTAAAACCAGGTGGGAATAATTCTAGTAGTTGATGGTTGGCTTTAAAGCCCAAGGGAATTCTGTGGCAGAGAAAGACTTAGGGGACTGCTAAATATAAATGATATTTGATACCCTGGATGTAGAAGAAAAGCAGTAATTAAGAACTCGTCCTGTCACTGTTCTGTTCAAAATGTATCCGACAAGCCTAATACCATAAAACATACTTTTCTATGAGCAGGATTTCTTTTGAAACTAACTTTGAATTTCATAGAAATCACTACAAAAATATGTCAGATGTCTAACCTCTGTATTAAATACCTCTTGTCCAGTAAACCGGCATGTTTACTTGTATTGTCTTTGAATGAAGACTGACTGCTAATAGAGACCTATCAAGATGTTTTTTGAATGAAAGGAAAGAAATTTGCAAAAAGGTATTACCTTTTCTGTGTTACAGGTTAAAGCTCGAGCCACTACTCGAGAAGTGATGGCTACTTACACTATTGAGGACATAGTTATTGAACTTATAATACAGCTGCCTTCCAATTACCCGCTGGGTTCAATAACTGTGGAGAGTGGGAAAAGAGTAGGTGTGGCTGTTCAGCAGTGGCGGAACTGGATGCTGCAGTTAAGCACTTACCTCACCCATCAGGTATGTTTCTGTGTGCACATTCAGCTTTCTAGATAGTAGACCTCCTCTTTGAAAGGGCAGTAAGATGTAAAATGCATCACTTCTGCTTGACGTTGAAAGAGACACTATATTTCCTTGGGTAGACACAGATGTGTGCCTGAATGACCTGAACCTGCCTACTGAGCTGTTTTCCTTTTTAAGGTTCTGCAATTTCTTTTTCTGGTGTTTGAGAGGAATTGACTTTACTCCACTGACATTGTGGATGACACGGAACAATACATGGTATTAAAGAAACTGAGGGGGAATCTTTTTGTTAAACACCGGACCGATGAATGTCTTTAGGAGCTCCTTTTAGTCTAACATTTCAACTCTCCTTCTCTGATCAGAGAAATCCCAGTACTCTCAAAGATCTTGGACTTTTAAACAAATTGTAGTTGTTTGCACGTTGAGACTATAACACTTGATGTATTGGTGCGGACCCTCTCTTTCAAGTCTGTCTTTAATGGAGAAAAATTATATCTGGTTTCTAAAACTTGGGAGGTCATTTTAAAAACCAACATTCAGGGGCACCTGGGTGGCACAGCGGTTAAGCGTCTGCCTTCGGCTCAGGGCGTGATCCCGGCGTTGTGGGATCGAGCCCCACATCAGGCTCCTCTGCTATGAGCCTGCTTCTTCCTCTTCCACTCCCCCTGCTTGTGTTCCCTCTCTTGCTGGCTGTCTCTGTCTCTGTCAAATAAATAAATAAAATCTTTTAAAAAAAAAATAAATAAATAAAATAAATAAAAATAAAAACCAACATTCAGAAAACTTAGGAGATGTGAATATAGCCAAGCAGATTCTCTTCTTTCTAAATTAAAATTCAGGGGTGCCTGAGTGGCTCAGTCAGTTAGTGTCTGCCTCAGCTCAGGTCATGATCTCGGGGTCCTGGGATCGAGCCCCATGCCGTTGGGCTCCCTGCTCAGTGGGGAGTCTGCCTTTCCTCCTACTGGTGCTCTCTCTCTTTCTTGTGCTCACTCTCCCTCTCTGTCTCAAATAAAAGAATCTTTTTAAAAAATTAATTAGTTGATTAATTAATTAATTTAAATTCCACTTTAAAATTTATTAAATTGAATAAAAATAACTTTGGTGGTCTTCAGAGTATATTTACTCTATTTTTTTTCTTTTTGTTAACAGAATGGAAGTATTATGGAAGGCCTAGCATTATGGAAAAATAATGTAGACAAACGTTTTGAGGGTGTTGAAGATTGCATGATATGTTTCTCAGTCATTCATGGTTTCAACTATTCTCTTCCCAAAAAAGCCTGTAGAACATGCAAGAAAAAGTTCCATTCAGCCTGCTTGGTAAGTCCAAAGAGAAATTAACTTATTTATATTTTATGTATATTTATATGTGTGATATCTAATTTTAGAAAAGAAAATGATGTTTAACTCTTAATTGTAGTTAATGAGAGGCATATTAAAATGATTTTTCAAAATCTGTAAGAGATAATTAGTAATTCACAGAGACTGGTAGCATCAAAGCACTTTAATAAATGGGTGTTTTTATTATAGCTCTCACTCAAACAGTAGATGGTCCTATAAGATCTAGACCATAAAGGAGACTGAAAAAATTGGAACCAGGGGCCATCTGGCATTAGAGCTCTTTACTCCTTTTAAATATCATATTGAAAAGAAAGCCGCCCAGTGTACAGTTGTTTCATAGGGAGGTCTTCCTGACATGTCTTAGTGGCTGGCTGTGTGAACCTAGGGAGAAGGAGTCATCCTGTAGCCTTGGGAAATAATACTGAGTTGGGCTGATTTTGGAGATGAATGGAGGAAGCTAAAATTTTGGTATTCTCCCTTTTCCACTTAATCATTGTTAAGTTGGATGTATATGTAAAATGACAGCTTTAAAAAAGGTTCTTTTCACATTGAAAACCTTTTCTTTTTCAGTACAAATGGTTTACATCTAGCAACAAATCCACTTGTCCACTCTGTCGTGAGACCTTTTTCTGAATTTGTTTCCTTCCGTTGGAAGTGACCCCAAAGTAAATCAAGCAAAGACTGTGCATCTGGATCCATCTTCAAGTGTGGATGGGAGGAGGCCAGTGAGCATTACTTTTAAATAGGACCTTCTCTGGAAAATGATTTTGGTTAATGTAATAATCCTAAAATCAGGTTTACTTATCTTTAGATTGCTTTGTAAATGTTTGGAAACCTTTTCTTTTACATAAGACTGTTACATATTTGAGAGAAAATATTTATATTAATAGTTTAATCTTTTTGTATATTTAAAAATAAATATGGAAAACCCCTAAATTACAGAATTGGAATTTGTGAAAGCACTGTATAACTGTATTAGAGTAAAAAGCCCATTTAGTTTGTTGATCTATGTTCTAGAAGAGTCCAAGTGAGGCAAATGAATTGAGAGGGTTGATTTATATCTACAGATATTTTAAGACTTATTTATTAGTTGTGACAACAAATTAATTAGTATTCTGATATTTGTAGATTATTTTAATGATAAAAGTGAGGCTAAGCTATTAATATAGCTTATCGTAAGCTATTTGAAGCATGCTCTGAAATCCTATATAAAAGAATGTAAACTGAACTTTAAGGTGTCTCCATTAATCAAGGGTTATGAAATTCAGAAAATTAAATTCACGGCACTGACCTTTTGCTGTGGAAGAATTTCCATGTATTAGTGAAATTTGAAATGCAGACTTGTCAGTGAATTTACTACACAGTTTGAGTGAGTCTCTAGAGGATAAGAATTTGAGAGAAACAATTAGATTATTTCATTCGTGAAGCAGAGTGGTAGTTACCCCTCTATCAAGAGGGAAGAAATAAGTATTTCTGAAACTTAAGACTGGTGGAAAAAACAAAAATTTTAAAATGTCATAGGAGGCTTTAATTTTGTAAGCAAATTTTGCTATTCTTACCGGCCAGAGTTACACTAAATTAGAGATTTGGGGCATCTTTTTTTTTCCAGCCTTTAGAAGTACAAGTTAATAATTTTAGTACTAAGTAAAATTCAGTATAATGGGCTACAGTGGAATAGGTGAATACCTGCCGTTTGCCACAGCACTGTTACCCTTTAAAAAATTGTGCCCAGGTTATAAAAGTGTGAAAGTTTGGAACTTAGAATAATTTTATTGCAGTCTTCCATTATATGAGAAATATTAGCATATCTAATAGCAAGTTTACTTGAAAGATCAGCTAATCATCTCTGTTGCAAATGTTTAATTGGCAAAAAGCAAGTCATGTTAAATAAAATCACTGCTTACCATCAACTGGGTAAAATGGTTATTATTGAAATAGAATGAATGTGGTCAGAGTATCATAGTTGAGAGTGAAATATTATGCGTGAGTTACAGATCTCTTGAGTTGAATTTGTAGACGCAGTATCCTACCCAGTTTTGTCTGTCTCTTGGATTTTTCTCCCTAGTGTTTATTATCTTATAGCCTTGAGACTCAAGGAGTCAGTCAGTGAAGAACAGATGGCGAAATTCTACTACCTCTTCTTAACCCCTTTCTTAAAATACTCTTTCTATGTGTCTCTCTGACGTAGTAATCCCAAAGGATAGTGTTACTCCTCTGTGAAAGTTACACACCTTTCCTTTAAAAATGGTTTTATAATAAGACCTTGTTCATAACTTTTCCAGTATTGGTACTTCTTGGCTTCTGACCCAAACCTCAAGTAGAACAGAAAAGAGAATAATGGAGCATTGTTTTTCCACGTTAGTATCTAGGGCATCAGGTTCTTGGTGAAACACTGTCATTAAGTGGAATACCTACTCTTCATACTTAGGACTCTAAACACATTTCTTTGAGACTTGTAAATATAAATGTAAAACTTGTTACTGTTTATATGCTAAAGAAAAAGCTTTCCAAAATAAGACTGAAATTCAGAATACCATTGATTAAAGTTTTATTTATATAGCTTTAACAACGCTGCAGAGCATCCCTTAGAATTCTAGCAGAAGGACATTAAAAATTGCATGAGATTCAAAGCCCATTAGCAAAATTATTAATTTAAAACCCTAATGTAAATTGCAAATTTTTAGAATTTATTTTAACTCTTATTTATCACATGGTCTAATGTATGTACATAAGTTTCTGTGGCTTAAATAATTAGTGTTATTATTTGATAAGTTTTTGTGGTGTGAATGATTAATATTATTTGATTGTTATACCATATGTGCCCATTAAGATTCTTTTTAATTATAAAATATTTCAAATATACAGAGTAATAATAATATAAATGCCCTTGTACTCTTCACAAACTATTTTGCCATATTTGCTTCTGATTTTTAAAGAAATAAAATGTTCCTCTTTTGTACTCCTCCCTGATGCCATCTCCTCTTTCCCTCCGTAGAGCTAACCTACTGTTCTGAAGTTGGTGTGACTCTTTTTCCTCCTTAAGATTTTATACTCACCATGTGTTTGTATCCATAAATAATATATAGCAGTTTAAAAATTTATTTGCGATAGCCTGTTGTGTGTAATCTTCTGTAACCTGCCTTTTCACTCAACATAACTGCTGTTTAGTATAGTAGTTAACTTGCCAGTTCCCCCAATAATGGTCATTTCAATTATTATTTTTTGCTGCTTTGAGTAGTGGTGCAAGTGTACATCCTTGATAACATTTTCTCATGCAGTTGTCCTAGATATTCTGGACACATGCCCCCAAATGGATTTTTGGGTAGTTGATACATATAGTCTGTGACTTTAGATCTTGTCAAATTGCTCTCCAAAGTGGTGTGCAAGTTTGCACTTCCAACAGTAAGGTAAGAGAGTTCTGGTTTTCTTGCCTCATCACCAATAGTTAGTCTTCTCAGATTTTTAAATTTTTCTAGTCAGAACTGTGAGATAGTAGCTTTTTGTTTTAATTCATACTTCCCTGGCTACCAAGAACCTTATTAGCTTCATTTCATATACTTATTGGTCATTGTGAATTTATTTGTATGCCTACTTTTCTCTGTTACATGGCTGCTTTTAGTATGTGGGTTGGCTTTAACGTGGTCTGTGGTCGTCATTAATTATATAGTGTTTTGCACTTAAATTTAGTCAAATTTATCATCCTTTTCCTTTATGATTGAGCCCTTTTTGTGTTAGGTTTTAAAAATTTATTCCTTCCCTGAAGTCTAAAAAATTCTGTCTTGCTTCAAAAGTTATAAATTTCAAAATATGCCTAATTCACCTCAGATTAAATTTTGTGATTGTTGTAAGGTTGAAATCCTACCCCGTATTGATAGCCAGTTCTCATAACATCTTTTATTAAATAATACGCCCGTTCCCCATTAACTTTGTAGTGGCTCCTCTCTTATATTACCAAGTCTCCTTGCATGTACAGATTGGTTTCTGGACTCTGTATTCTGTTCCATTGGCCTACTTTTCTGTGTTAATTCTACACAAAATTTTTTTAATTTGAAAAATAGCTTTTATAATTAATCTTGAGAGGAGCTAAGTAGTCCTCTTCTCTACTGTTCCAGGATTTTCCTTGGATAGCCATATCCTCTGCTCTCCAAGTGTGCCCCCTCCCTTGCTTGCTTTTATTATTATGGCTAGTTTGTCCTCACTGTACTGAGTTGTTTGATGAAAGAATTTTATAAGTGCCCATGTTAGGTTTCATCTGGTGCAACTGGGTGGCTCTTCTGGCTTTGCTAGATCTTATCCTTGAGGTCTTCCAACTCAATTATTCTCTGTTTCAAAATTGGAAGCAAAAATTTTGTATATTTGTGATGGAATGCTTAAACTTCTCCATGAATCTGTCTTTTTGTTCTGTAAAAGTTCCTTGCAAAAGACTTCGGGCTCAGCAGGGTATTTAGCGTGGGGGTCTGCTAATCTAACAACTTTGGTTCATAATTTTTGCTAGATTTACTTTTTAAAAGATGAAGTGAAATTCACATAACCACCATTTTTAAATAGACAGCTTAGTGGCATTTAGTACATTTAACAGTTACTCCTTCAACTCCCACCTGCCCCTGGTAACCACCAATCTACTTTCTGTCTCTGTGGATTTACCTATACGACGTTCTGCTTTCTTTTACTTGGCACGTTTTCAAGGCTCGTCCACATTGTAGCAGGTATCAGTACCTCATTCCTTTTTACGGCTCAATAATATTCCATAGCATATGTATACCAGTTTATCCACTCATCTCTTGATGGACATTTGAATTGTTTCTTTTTGCTGCTGTGAACAGCGTGTCTGTGAACATTCATGTGCAAGTATTTTTATGAGTACATGTTTTCGGGTCTTTGGGGTATGTACATAGGAGCAGAATTGCTGGTAGTTCTATTTTTAACTTTTTGAGGAAACACCAAACTGTTTTCCATAGCAGCTGCCACATTTTATATTCTCAGCAGTGTACGAGGGCTCCAAAATCTTCACATCCTCACCAACACTTACTGTTTTGTTTTTTTCCCAGTTGTAGCCATCCTAGTGGATGTGAAGTGGTATCTCATTGTGGTTTTGACATGAATTTCTCTGATTAATGATGTACATCTTTTCATGTGTCCGTTGGCCATTTGTGTATATTCTCTGAAGAAATAGCTATATAAATACTTTATTTTTTTTTAATTTTTGTTGTTGAGTTGTAAGACTTTAAAAAATATATATGTATATATTATATTATATTTTAATATAATATAAAATATATATATATATATTTTGGATACTAGACCAAGATCTACTTTTTAGAGGGATGTTAATGTTAATTTGGGAGGGGAGTTCTTGAGAATTCAATATTAATTAGTTTTGGCTCTGACAAAAATTCCAAAGCAAATTTCTTAAACAAGAAATTTCTCTCTTTTGTAAATGAAGTCCAGATGTAAGCAGTTCAGGGCTGTTATGAAAGCTCCGTAATTGTGACAGACCCAGGTTTCTTATGTATGTACCTGGGCCGAGGTTTCTGAGTTGTTGTTTCACTGTTCTCACATTGTTTCCACTTCGTGGTCCGAGTTGACAGCTCAGGCAAGCTGCAGCCGTGCCGTGTGCCACACGGTCAGCACAAAGGACGCAAGATGAGCGTGCTCGCTTGCTGTAAGGGTGCCCGTCACAAGTCACACACAACACGCACTTACATCCTTCGGCAAGAAGTTTTTCTCGTGTCAATCCCTCGCTTCAAGAGCAGCTGGAAAATATCTTTATTCCTAGTAGCCCTTTGTCCAGCTAAAAGTCAGGAGTTCTGTTGCCGAAGAAGGTGGGGAGAACATATACGGATGGACAACCAACAGTGTCTGTTACAGCTGTTCTGATATGCGTGTGAGCGCTGTCGTCTTTCCTAATGTTAGTCAGTATTTGCAGACCTGGATGACCATAGTTTTCTAGAGTTGTGTATGCCTTTAAAATGTCAGTGCTCTCTATCCAGTCTAACAATCTTTGTTTTTTTATAATAATATTTAGCTCCTTTACATAATGTAATCATAGATAAGTTTCATAGTTTTCTAATCGTCTCATTGCTTTTGTGTTCTTTTTTGTCTTCTTTTGGACTCATGAGGTTGTGTTTGTTTCCCAGGCACCCATAGTCTTCATAAGTATTTTTTATCCTCATATCCTTCTATTAACTTTATAAATAAAATGTGTGTGGTTTATTATTCAAGGTTATCGTAGCATTTATAACAATTCATATAGACTTAATATCTCATATAAATTAATACTTTAACCACTTCCTGAAGGACAATTCAAGGATCATAGGATAACTTCAATACTGTTGTTTTTTTGTACTATTGTTTTCAAGCGTTTCTTTTTATGCTAAAACCCACAAGACATTATTGCCATGTTAGCCTGTATATTGTGTTTGTCATAGGTACTCTTTGTATTGACGTGTATCAATCTCCACTCTTCCCGCGTCTTTGGCAGTCCTTGTCTTTCATCACGGGACAGTGTCTTGAGTCTTCTGGAGTTCACTGTGTCTGTTGCGAAGAATCAAGAGTTTTATTATTCCTTGTAAGGAATGGATCCCTCACCGTACCCTTCCCCAGCTGCTTTGATTTTCTCTTTGTTTTTGGACTTAGACAGTTTTACTGTGGTGTCTGTAGGTGTGGATTTTTTTGTTTGGGATTGTAAAACCACTTGAATCTGTGATTTGATGTCTTTAGTCATTTTTTGGAAAATTCTGAGGCATGAACTCTTCAAATAGCACTTTTGCTCCATTCCTCCTCTCCTGTTCTACTCAATTTTCACCATAAACCATATGTGTCTTAGATTTTCTGTGTTGTTATTTTATTCTTTTTTCTCATATGTTTTTATCATTTGTGTTCTAGTAGTTATTTAATAACTTAGAAAAATGTGTTTTTAATACCTATAGTCTGGTCATAGGAAACTAATTTTTTAAAATTTCAGCTTATATTCATATTTTGTTACAGAACAGTACTGTAGGGGGTAAATAAAAATATTTTAAACACTAAAATATGCTATAATTCTGTGAGTAAAGTGTAATAAAAGTACTGACCTGATGAATGATGTTAAATGTCTGACTATTGAAGAGTTTGTTCTTGTATTATTATATTGATGATGGTATCAGACGAGATCGGTCACACCGAGGGTGGTGTGACCACAGATGATACGATGAAGGTGGGAATCAAATTGCTATTGTATTTAGATTCTATTAGATACATTTAAAAGAATGATATAACATTTTTTAAAAATGTAAGTTTAAAATGCCACTGGAAATGATCTTAAACTTATTTAAATTTACAATGGCAAATGTTAGTTATCAATTTAAAAAATAATGTGAAGTGGTACGTATTTTCCCAAATTGTGTTTAGAGGTATGCAAGCAATAAAGTTTGAAGATACTGTTCTGGCAGATGCTAAGTGTAAGGTGGGCTGTCAGGTTCCCATATGAGACCCACACATGCAGATCTTTATCGATAGTTTTACAGAGATTTAAAAAATGCTTCTTGAGGTTTGGTCTGACATGCTGTTCATGTCAGACTCTCTTCTAGGGGATCCAGTCAAGTTATGGTGCTAGAAATGTTGAAGAAACTGCTTTACTGCTTGGGTCCGATCTTCCAGCGGCTGTGTGGTTAGCATTCTAGCCATTGCTGGAAAAGAGAGATCAGACAGAACTCTGTGTTGTCAGAGCTTCATTCCTGCCTAATAACAGAACGGACAGTCTTTAGGAAGTGAAAGGTACATTTTCTAGCAACAAAAGAATATACGTTTTGACATGTCTTACTAGGAATGGTTTTATAGTTGTTACAAGATTACAATTAATTACATTTTTAATTCATTAATTACATTAAATCCTTAATTTAACAGCTCCTCGTGCCTCTATAACGTGGAGCTTTGTCACAGTCACCTTGCAGGTAGCTCTGAGGACAGTGCCTGCAGAAGGTCACATCTTTTTTTCTCATCTTACTGTGCTGGCGAGACCTCTTGGTAAACAGTCTTCCTTGTTTCTTGATGAGCTTTAAGATGGACTGTTTTAAGTACCAAATGTGATACACGTGTATAGGTTTGGGGCACATAATACTCTGTATTAGGAAGTATCTTTCTGTTCTCTGCTTATATTTTAAAGTCATGAATGGTTGATGAGTTTTATCAAATGCTTTTTCTACTCTAAATGACAAGTAGTTGTTTTTCCTTCCTCTGTCCTTGAGGTGGATTACATAAATAGATTTTCTAATGTTGAACCATTCTTGCATTCTTGGGATAAACCCTACTTCGTCATGATCAGTGCCATTATTACTAGTAATACTTGTGAGTTTTACAAATATATTTTTCAAATTTTGCATCCTTGTTCACAAATCAACTTATGATCTTTCTTGTACTTATTTATATTCATAAGTGAGATTGACCTATAATTTTCTTATATTGTTTCCATTTGGTTTTGCTATCAATGAAATACTAGTATCATAAAAAGAGTTAGGATTCTTGAATGTTTGGTAAAACTCACCTATAAAATCACCTGGTGCTTTTATTTTATGGGGCAAGGGTAGAATGGGCAGATACTCAACTAATCAATGGCTTTAAATGTCATAGACCCTTTAAAGTGTTCTATTTTTCACAAGTTAGTAAGTTTTATTTTGTAAGGAAATTATCCATTTCATCTGTTTTCAAATTTATTGCTATAAAGTTATTCATGGTATTTTCTTATGATTTTTTAAACATTTATACTCAAATATGATCTTTTCATCCCTAATATTTATTTGTGCCTCATTTCTCTTTTTATTTCTACTTTATTAGACGTCTATCTAGTTAATCTTTCCGGAGAACGTGTTTTTCTTTTTAACTCCTCAGATTCTCTTATGTTTTATTAATTTTTTTTTCTTTTGGGATGAATTCCTCCATCTTGGCTTATTACTTTCTTCTATTATTTCTTTATACTTTCTGATAGTTTATTCTTATCCTTTTTGTAACTTGCTGGGTTGAATATTTCCTTATTTTGTCTATTTTTTGTTTCTGATGGATGCATTTGGGGGGTGTATTTCTCTCTACATATTTCTCGAACTGTATTTCACAAGAGTTGACATGTGGTGCTTTTCTATAATTTTCAATATGATTGTTAATTTGACCAGTTATCTGAAAGTGAGCAGTTTTTTTATTGTTTGTTAATATAGGAAGCATTTTGGCTATCCCTTTTATTTTCACTTTTTGAAATAAATTTCTACATATACTTCATTGTGATTATGATTTCTGTTTCATCGTGGTTACTGTTTTCCCCCTGGCATGGGTCATCCCTAGATGGGAATCACTAAGCCCACTCGGGCTGCAGAAGTAGGCTCCACCTTTTGAAGGGATGAGTGTCCAAGAATTTGTGGACATAATTTTAAAATCCCCACAATGGACATACTGCGCATACAGATTTTGATGGAGCAGTGTTAGGCCAAAAATAATGTTCTTTTTAATTTAAGAAAGCTATAAAAGAGAACTGAATTTCAAATTGGTTGAGGTAACTATATAATTTAGGATTACATCCAAACGGTGATACACTATCAAATAGCCTGTGGTTAATTTATGGACACACACACTCTTCATACTAACTGAACACTATAAACACATGCTGATATTAACCAATATACTTCAGCAGAACAATGCATTTTTTTCCTCTTTGCTGCCTATCATAAATTGGGTTTTAGATACATTGGGGACTTGGAGCCCATGCTGTAATTCACTCTAAGTGTCCTACAACAGCATCAAAGCTTTTCTAAGTCCTCTAAATTTTTACTACATTTGTTTAAACTCAGAAATCTAATGAAAGAATATAGCATTTCATATACACCATAGGAGCCAGGGAAACACCGGCACTTAGCAGAGTCACTAAATACACAAACCCATCTACTTCCAAAATCACTAATTATTTTAACATGACTGTTCAAAGACCGTTGTTTATCACATGCTACTGCAGAAAGCACATTTATATGTCACTTTTTGAAGCATGACTTTTCATTTAGGTAATTCAAGTGATTATTCTAAAATAATTTCCAGTTTTTCTGATTTCACATATGAAAAACAAGGCTATAATTATTGATGTGTTTCATTAGCAGAACTTTGGAGATAAATGATGACAGTTTTATATTAATGTCCTCAGATGCATCAAAAGAAATCAGTTTTAAGTCAATGCCAAAATTGGTTCAAAATTTTAAAAATTCAGTTCGAGGAACTGAGTAAACTTTTTGGGTATTCATTCTGTTGAAGATTCAACATCTGACAATATTGTGCATGTTTTAAATGAAGTTGAAAAGTTCAACACTGAATATAAACGTGTTTTGCTGGTTTTATTAGTTACCTATTACTGTGTAACAAACTGCCCCTAACATCGAAGTTCAAAACAAC
The DNA here is from genome assembly GCF_002007445.2 of Ailuropoda melanoleuca. Taxonomy (NCBI): domain Eukaryota; kingdom Metazoa; phylum Chordata; class Mammalia; order Carnivora; family Ursidae; genus Ailuropoda; species Ailuropoda melanoleuca. The sequence goes on from NC_048218.1 coordinate 15,059,134, forward strand.
ACCTGTGTACTACCAGACACAGTTTCTGTAGGTCAAGAATTTGAGGCTGGCTCACGTGGGTGGTTCTGTCATGAATTGTGGTCAGGATGTTGGCTGTCTCTGCAGTCGTCGTGTGAAGGCTTGACTGGGGTTGGAGGCTCCTCCTCCCCATGATTCAGTCACTTGGCTGTGGGCAGGAGATGCTCCCTCGCTACATGAACGTCTCCACGGGGCCACTTGAGTGTCCTCACGAACATGGTGTTGGATTCCTCCAGAGTGAGTGATCCAAGACAGTCAGACTGAAGCTGTAATGCTTTTCATGACCAGCTCTCAAAGTCTACGTCATCGCTTTCGGATTCTTCATTACCAGCACCTGCAGCTGTGGCACAAGCCATTAACGATCACCTGCACCTGAAATAGAATGGGATCCCCAGGTGCTTGAGGTCTGACTTAGCCCGTCAGCCCAGGTTTGCGTCCCTCCTGGGAACAGAGCCTGGCGCCAGCTGTCAGTTCTCTGACTCGTGTGTGAATTATGGTGAGATGCTCAGCAGGCAGCCAAGCAAGGGATCTAATGGCCATTGGTTCAGGCTTTCCTCTTGGGTCCAAGGTGGTTTCCTTGGGGCCAGTTCAGGGCTAGTCCAGTCCTCAACACTGTAGTGTCCCCTTTTCCTTTACTCTGAGACAGGGGCGCTGCCCAGACTTCTGCCTTCTTCACTGCACCTGTGAAGCATATGAGCCTCCCTTCCCCAAGCCTGTACTCCTGTGGTTGTCAGTCCTAGCTGCATATTAGAGTCACGTGGGGAGTTTGGAAAAGATACCAATTGTCAGCTTTCATTCTCCAAGATGCTTATTCAGCAATCTATGACAGGGCTCCTGGCATCACTGTATTTTGAAATCTATTCAGGCAATTATAGCGTGCAGCAAGAGTTGAGAAGCATTGCTCTATTTTCATCCTGAGTACCAAAAACAGGTTGGCAAACTTTCTGGAAGAGGCCGAACAGTATATATTTTAGGCTTTCGGGCAACCGTTCAACTCTGCCAACATATCACAACAGCAAACGAGTGAGCATGGCTGTGGCCCAATACAATTCCATTTACAAAAACAGGTAGTGGGCCAGATCTGGCTTGGGAGCTGTGGTTTTCCAGCCCTTGAGCTAGATCAGTAGAACACGAAGGGCACCCTGAAGCTACAACCAAAGGCTCTAGTAGGGCCGCCACGCTTCGGGCGTCTCACTGGTGTGTCCTGAATTCTGGCAACGGTAAACAGTTCCATTTCCCTAATCCCTACCCATTTGAACTAGCTGCTTGGTGTAGCCCTAGTAGTGGTGTCATTTGATGTGAAGAATAGGATTGGACCCATCCTTCCAGAATCCTTACCATTACCCTATCGTGGCAGGGCCATGCAGGGGAAATAGCCTCTGAGCCAGAGAGACGCTGTCTCCAGGACTCTTGCGCACAGTGTGACACTCCCTGCTGTGTCTCACCAGGCATGTACAGCCACTGCTCCCAGTCCCTGGTCTCTTTCCCCCACTTGGCTGAAGATGCAGTTTGGTCTCTTGTAAACGTTTCTTCATGTCTCCCAAGCAAGGCACAAACTGCCCTTCACTCTATATTTTCAAGAATATGTGTTGAGTGAACGTCCTTGGAAGATAAGGATAGTGTCTCCAAAGCAAAGAGAAGACACTTCTAGAGCAAAGAGCTGGCATTCTTACTCTTCAGTCTCAAAACCTAGTGTGTCTCCATAGCAAAGGGAAGGCATGCTTAATGCCCATGATAAAAAAATTGGGGTTCCCTGAGTTCAGGGTTTCTCTCCGAGGATGCAAACCCCTGTGTGTGTGCACGGTTTTGTCGGGGTCCATTCATGTTGCTCCCGTAGGACTCAGGGGCCAGGAGAAATGGATGAACATATGCTGATGCTCACACAAATCGCTGTGCTGAGTGGTAAAGTTCCTTGTCTCTGACCCAGAAGCTTTCTTCTGCCAACGGTGACACTGTCAGACTGACCAGTTAGCTTCAAGCAGGGCAAAAAGCTCAGACCCTTTCCATTCTCCACAGTGCAGGGTCTTGCAGTTTTCCCTCCTTAATGCTGGCTGACCTGACCTGGTGGGCTTTCGTGTGATAGTCCACTCCCAGAAAGTTGTCATGGCACGTTTGCACACGCACACCCCTAGTGCCCACAGCAGCCGAGAAACCAGCAAGCCTCCCCGGTGACCGCAGAGAGCTCGCACCTCTGTCCCTCTCCTTCCCCATTCTTTACTTCATGCATGAGATTTTCTGGCCAATCCCACTGCCTCTGCCAGCGAGCTAAGCCAACGTGGTCGGAGTTTAGAGCTTTCTGAGGATGATGGTGAAGCTCAGCTTCAGTTGTTCTCACTGGGCCATCTCGAAGAAAAATCAGACTCAGGGCATGCTCAGGAAACCATGGCCTGATGATGAAGCAAAAGGTATGACCATGAAATCCTTGTCTACGACCTCAGAAGCCAAGGTGGTGCCGCAGGTCATGTTCAGTCACAATAAAGGCCCTCTAAAGATTTCATGAATGCGCCTCACAGACTCAAACAATAGGGCCTCCCGGAAGTTTAAAGGCATTACCCCAAGACATCTCAGCACAAGCCAAGGTAAAAAAGTTATCCTGAAGAGATAGATGTGTGTCACATGCTAATGGAGTTAACCCCAAAACATTTTAAAGAGGCCTATATCAGTGTGAATAGTTTGGACTGAGGAGGACAGGACATACAATAGGAAAAGACATTTTGGACCTCTAGACATCTATAAAGCAGGACCCAGCCTCAGAAAACTACTCAGAGGCAATNAAAGAGGCCTATATCAGTGTGAATAGTTTGGACTGAGGAGGACAGGACATACAAAAGGAAAAGACATTTTGGACCTCTAGACATCTATAAAGCAGGACCCAGCCTCAGAAAACTACTCAGAGGCAATCCCGTGCTACTTTAGTGATGAAAGAAATCAGAGGACAAACCAAGAGCTTCAATGAGGGGACCGAGAGCCATAGCGAGCCGGTTCTGGGCTGGGACCAAGCCCAACAGTTGCTTGACTGAATTTCAGAATTGCTATGGACCAGTGACCCCTTTGCGTCTCCATTTTCTCTCCTTTTGAACAGCAATACCCACAGCACTTACTGTATGCTTGGTCCAACATTGTAGGCTGGGTGTGGGCGAGGTGGACCCCATGTCTCTTTAGCTCACAGGTCCATAGATAAGGAGTTGCTGCATTTGCTGTAGTTAAGGAACGACACCTGAGGGGTCTCATATGCTCCTAGACCTGCATTTTTAGCCCCACTCTACACTGGTGCCTTGTTAATGTGCCGGTCACTGCATCTTGCGTCCTCCACTGGAGAGCATTTATGATGATTTGCACATCAGCTGTCTGCTACCTTACATAGAACAGGGCCATTAGGTAAGGAACCTGGCTGGCTCAGACCATGGAGCATGCGACTCTTGATCTTGGGGCTGTGGGTTCAAGCTTCATGTTGGGTGTGGAGATTGCTTGGGAATAAAATCTTAAAAAGGGAGAGTAGAGCCATTAGGTGCTATAGGTTAGAAAGAAGATGATGAGTTCCAGATGCTGAGCTGATGTTGTAACGGGTTGAGACTTCAGGGGGCTTCTCCCGGGCAAGAGAATGCAGCAGAGTGATGTTATGTTACTTCTGAGATCAAGTTATAGGAGATGGCAGCTTCCATCTTGGTCTCTGGCTCTCAGATACTTTCTCTGGGAGAATCCATGCTGTGAGCAGCCTTATGGAGAAGCCCATTGCCAAGGAACTAAATTCTGCTAGTAGCCATATGAGTGATCTTAGAAGTGGATCATTAATCCCTATTTGAGTCTTGACATAACTATGGCCTTAGCTGACCACTTTATTGTAACCCCAGAGACCCTGAGCCTGAACCACCCAGATAACCTCCCAAATTTCTGACCCTCCAAAATAAAGGTTTGTTGTTTCACGCTGCCATTTGGGGGTGGGGGTGGTGGTACTCTGTTATGCAGAATAGTTACCTGTAATGAAAACATGGACACTAATGTAGCCTCCAGTCAGCTTAAAAAAAAAAAACAAAAAACCAAACAATGTTTGAAGCCTCGCACCCCATGTGTGCATTGCTCTAATTCAATCCACTGGAGCAAGTTCTCTGCCTTCAAGGGCTCACGTGATTAGATTTGGTCCACCAAGGTTACCTTAGATAGTCTCCCTATGTTAAGGTCTATATCTTTAATTACATCTGTAATGTCCCCATGTAATGGAACATATCCACAGGTTCCAGGGCATAGGTAGGGCATGGACATCATTCTGCCCACCATATGTATGTGTATATCTCTAAGCAATACATAAATGAACTTTTTACTATTAAATATCCTTTTATAAATGTTCCAACTTGAGTTTTCTGTTCAATATTTTGTGCAATTTATGTTGATGAATAATTCACTTATTTTCACTGATACATTCCACTATTAATTTATCCATTCTTTGGTCAATGAATTTTAGGTTGCTTCCAGCTTTTCTTATTGTGGCTAATGTTAAAGCTTTTTTTATATGCCTGTTGGTGTTCTAGTATCAGTATCTAGAAGTGGAGTTTCTAGACGATATAGTATAATTATCTTTCACTTTACTTGATAATGCCAAATTGCTTTGCAGAAAGGCTGGGCCAGTTTTCCCTCTATNTAGACGATACAATATAATTATCTTTCACTTTACTTGATAATGCCAAATTGCTTTGCAGAAAGGCTGGGCCAGTTTTCCCTCTATCAGCAGGAAGAGTTACCTTACTGCCTATCTTCACTAATACTTGGAATTGTTAGACTTCTTAGTTTTCTAAAATGATAACTCCTTTGAGTCATGATTTGCATTTTCCTAATAATATGGTAATATTATGGTAATAAGGTAAGTTTTTTCTCTGTTGTCATTTAATCATATTTATATTGGATTTTTATTGATGCTTTTCTACTCGCTGATTTGCNGATACTTGGAATTGTTAGACTTCTTAGTTTTCTAAAATGATAACTCCTTTGAGTCATTATTTGCATTTTCCTAATAATATGGTAATATTATGGTAATAAGGTTTTTTCTCTGTTGTCATTTAATCATATTTATATTGGATTTTTATTGATGCTTTTCTACTCGCTGATTTGCTAAGAATTCTCTATTTGTTCTGGCCATGAAGGTCTGTACATGTTGCAAACTTGTTTCTTCATTTTCTTTATATGCTGTCTTTTGAGGAATAAAACTCTGTAATATTAATGTATAAGATCAGTCTTTTCCTTTAATACATGTATTTTTTCATAGTTTATAGAGATGCTTTTGTGCCCTGATATCATTAAAGATATTCACCTATGTATTTTCTAAAACTCAAAAAGTTCAGTTTTCTCATTTACTCTAATCCACATTAGTGATTGAGGGAGAAAGACTGTTGGAGAAGGTCATCAAGAAAGATATGACTGCCACAGGGGCACCTGGGTAGGTGAGTTAAGTGTCTGACTCTTGGTTTTGGCTCAGGTCATGATCTCAGGGACATGAGATCAGGCTCTGTGGTCAGCAGGGAGTCTGCTTGAAATTCTCTTTGTCCCTCTCCCTCTGCCCCTCCCCCCAGCATGCATGTGCTCTCTCTCTCTCTCTCTCTCAAATAAATAAATCAAAAAAAAAAGAAAAAAAGAAAAAGATGTGATGGCTTGTTGACCCACTAGATGCACCCTGGCAAGGGAGGGCTCCTTACCCCCTTTCCTTTCCTTGGAATGTATGTTCTGTCCACTGTTGCCACAGCTGGAGCCATTTTCAAAGACACGGCTTTGAGAGAGCAATGTGTGGTTGAGACCATCCAGATGGTGTATGTGGCTGAACCCTGTTAAGGCCTCTATGCAAACGTGTAAGATTCTGGTGGGTGGGTGCTGAGATCTATCCATCCTCCTGCTCCCCAAAATAAGCCTTGTCTGTGACTTTCCCTGTTTATTAAACCTGCCACCCACCAATCTGGAGCGGGGAGCCTCTTTCTTCAGTCCCTTCCTTCCCTCTGTGTATGGGAGCCAGTTTCTCATTTTACCTGGGGAACTCCTGAGGTCGTGAACTGACAGTCACTTGTACCAGTACTAGTTACAGAATATTCCACTTCATCTGCAGGGGTCATCTCCATCATCAGTATATGTATGCACATTGCTTTATGGGTTTTTATTCTGTTTCAATTTGTTTATCTTTGGGCCAATAAGAAAACTGTCTTAATTATTATTGTTGAATAATCTTTGACATCTGCGTGGTTCAAGCTCCTCCATGTTCCTACTGAGAGTGTATTGCTAGTTCTTGGCCATTTGTTCTAGTTCCAGGAAGAACCTTCTTGGGATTTTTTTTTTTTTTTTAAGATTTTATTTATTGGAGAGAGAGAGAGAGAAGGAGCAGAGGAAGAGGGAGAACCAGACTCCCCGCTGAGCAGGGAGCCCAATGTGGGGCTCAATTCTGGAACTCTGGGATCATGACCTGAGCTGAATGCAGACACTTAACTGACTGACCCACAGGCCCCCCCACCCTCTTGGGATTTTCACTGGAATAGTACTGTATCTACAGGAAGAATTGGTATCAAATATACCGAGTCTTCCTATTCTTTTTTTTTTTTTTTTTAGATTTTATTCATTTATTTGAGAGAGAGCACAAGTAGGGTGAGGGTCAGAGGGAGAAGCAGACCCCCCGCCTCCCCAGCTGAGCAGGGAGCCCGATGTGGGACTTGATCCGGGACTCCGGGATCATGACCTGAGCTGAAGGCAGACGCTTAACGACTGAGCCACCCAGGTGCCCAAGTCTTCCTGTTCTTGAACATTCTTGAGTAACTCTCCATTTGTTTAGGTCTTTAAAATGTCTTTTAATCATATTTTAAAAATGTATGCATGCTAGTCTTGTGCAGATGTTAGATTCACTTCACAGGGAGTACGTGTGTTTTCATTGTGAATGGTTTTATTAAAGCACATTTTTATTCTTTTGGGGCCCTAGTGCATAGAAATACAAAAGGACTTTTGAATATTGATCTTACAGGCAACCACTTTCCTGAGCTCTTTATTATTGCTGATATTTTCTCTGTAGCTTCTTTGGAGTTTTCTTGGTAAATGATCATATCATCTGCGAATAATCTCAATTTTGTTCAACCTTTCCTATCCTTTATTTATTCTTCTTATTTTGCTGGCTAGAACTTCCAGTGGAAATATTGAATAAAAGTGGTGATAGGTGGCATCTTTGTCGTGATTTTTAAAGATGCTGGATGTTTCCAGGGTTTTTCCTTAAGAATATTTGCCATAGTTTTTGGTATACAGGTCATATCAGGTTAAGGAAGTTCTTACTCATCCTAGTTTTCTAAGTGTATTAAATCTTAAAAATGTTTTTCCACATCTGTTGAGGTGATAATGTGTTTTTCCCCCTTTAATCTATTAGAATGATAAATGGAATTTATAGTTTTTTCTATTAAACCATGCTTATACTCCTGGGATAAACTCAGCTTGGTCATGGTGTATCATCCGTTTTATATATACTGCTAGACTTAGTTTGTTGAAATTTTATTATATTTTTCCTCTACGTTGATGTGACTGGTGGTAAGTTTCATTTTTTATACAATCCTTATCTGGTTTTGTTATTAAGGTTAAACTTGCCTCATACAATTAGTTGGGGAAAGAATCATCTCTTCTTCTTGGGCATACAGTTCAACTATACTGGTCACATCTGACTGAAAATTGGCCAATGGAATGTGAAGTGACTTAAGCTATTTCCAGGACTGGTTCATAAAAATCTCCCATGCATAATCCACCATTCTTTTTTTCCCTAACCATGTTAAGTTAAAAGCTGAACGTGGTGATGATACAAAATAGAAGAACCCCGAGTCTCTGATGTTCCTAGGAGGAAGGAAACTGGATATAGTGATTGGCAAATGGGAGTGTCAGCAAATATATCAGAAACCTACTAAGTTTTTGAGGAAATCTATTGTCAAAGAAACCCAGTGCCTACCCCCCCCAAAAAAAAACCCACCTTGTGACTCTTGAATGTGCCTTAGAACAGCTCTTGGTTGGGCAGGAAGCTTTTGGCAAAATTTCTCACCCCCAAGATGTTGTAACTATTGGAAAGTGAATTGAAGTCATAGATGCTACTTTCAGAACTTGCCCATAAAAATCTCCCATGGGTGACCCTCCATTCTCTTGTCCTTCTTCATGGTGACTTAGAGGTTATGTGCTGTGTGTGGCAGTGGCACCAGGTAAGACCTATGTCAAATGTGGCCACGGGGAAGAACAGACAAGGCAGAGCTGAGTCACGGAGAGCAAAGACTGACAACTCTCCCCAGAGAGCAACAGCTGCCAGTGCGCTGCCTTATCCTTTCAGCTCCTCTCTTTCCTGAGATGGCTGGATTAATTCTGCAGACCTTGGCAATTAGGTTGGGGTTGTGTCAGCGTTCTGGCCAATGTAATTAAGAAGGGAGTGAAGGAAGTCACTTATAAAACCATAAAAACCGCCCACGGGTCATCCCCCTACCTTGGAAGTTCCTGTTGAAGATGGTGGCGTCCCAGGATGGGGAATTCTGCGTTCCTGCATAACTGCCTGCAATGAGCTCCATTGTCCTCCTGCCCACAACCATTCTGGCCTGTGACCTGAGCAAGCAATCACTTTTATCTTGTTTATTTTGTTAAGCCATATAGATTTGGAGATTGCTACAGCAGTTCTCCTCCCCCCACTACTACAGGAAGGAGGCTCTCTTTCTTGATTCTCTGCAAGAACTTGTATGAAACTGAAATAATCTGGTCTTTCAAAATTTTGTAAAACTCACCTTTGTAAAACCATCTGTATCTGAACTTTTAAACTTTTTGGAAGGGGAGTTCATAATCATATAATCATTCAGGCTTATTATTTCTCATTAGTTTTTTCTTCTTTTTTCTTTTTTTAAAATTTTATTTAAATTCAATTAATTAATATATGGTGTATTATTAGTTTCAGAGGTAGAGTTCAGTGATTCATCAGTTGCATAAAACACCCAGTGCTCATTACATCCCACCATCCAGTTACCCCATCTCCCACCCACCTCCCCTCCAGCAGCCCTCAGTTTGTTTCCTATAATTAAGAGTCTCTTGTGGTTTGTCTCCCTCTCTGATTTTGCCTTATTTTATTTTTCCCTCCCTTCCCCTCTGATCCTCTGTTTTGTTTCTTAAATTCCATATATGAGTGAAATGATAGGATAATTGTCCTTCTCTGATTGACTTATTTCACTTAGCATAATACCCTCTAGGTCCATCCATATCATTGCAAATGGTAAGATTTCTTTTCTTTTTTGATGGCTGAGTCATATTCCATTGTATATATACCACACCGTCTTTATCCATTCATTTGTCGAAGGATTTCCATAGTTTGGCTACTGTGGACATTGCCGCTATAAACATTAAGGTGCAGGTGCCCCTTTGGATCACAATGTTTGTGTCCTTTGGGAAAATACCCAGTAGTGCAATTGCTGGGTCATAGGGTAGCTCTATTTTTAACTTCTTGAGGAACCTTCATACGTTTTCCAGAGTGGCTGTACCAGTTTGCATTCCCACCAACAGTGCAAGAGGTTGCACTTTTGCAAGAGGTTGCACCTTTCTCTGCAACCTTGCCAACATCTGTTGTTTTCTGACTTGTTAATTTTAGCCATTCTGACAGGTGTGAGGTGGTATCTCATTGTGGTTTTGATCTGCAGTTCCCTGGTGATAAGGATGGTGAGCATCTTTCCATTTGTTTGTCGGCCATTTGTATGTCTTCTTAGGAGAAGTGTCTGTTCATGTCTTCTGCCCATTTCTTGACAGGATTGTTTGTTTTTTGGGTCCTAGGTTTGATAAGTTCTTTATAGATCTTGAATACTAGCCCTTTAGCTGACCACTGTTGTTCAACATCGTACTAGAGATCCTAGCCTCAGCAATCAGATAACAAAAAGAAATAAAAGGCATCCAAATCAGCAAAGAAGTCAAATTCTCACTTTTCACAGATGATATGGTACTCTAAGTAGAAAACCCAAAAGACTCCACCCCAAAATTGCTAGATCTCACACAGGAATTCAGCAAAGTGGCAGGATATAAAATCAATGCATGGAAATCAGTTGTTTTTCTATACACTGAAACAGAAGAATGAAAAATTAAGGAATCAATCCCATTTATTAATTGCACCAAAACCATTAGATACCTAGGAATAAACCTAACCAAAGAGGTAAAGGATCGGTACTCTGAAAACTATAGAACACTTATGAAGAAATTGAGGAAGACACAAAGAAATGGGAAAAACATTCCATGCTCATGCATTGGAAGAACATTGTTAAAATGTCTATGCTACCCAGAGCAATCTACATTCAACGCAATCCCTATCAAAACACCATCAACATTTTGCACAGAGCTGGGACAAATAATCCTAAAATTTGTATGGGACCAGAAAAGACCCCGAATAGGAAGAAGAATGTTGCAAAAGAAAACCAAAGCTGGTGGCATCACAATTCTCGACTTCATGCTATATTACAAAGTTGTCATCATCAGGACAGTATGGTACTGGCACAAAAACAGACACATAGATCAATGGAACA
>NC_048218.1:15069777-15069852 GCF_002007445.2 Ailuropoda melanoleuca
TCCCTGTCACTTGCAAACTAAAATCACTTTAGGTATTGATATATTTCAAAACTGAGCTCTAACCAGGTGATTTTG
>NC_048218.1:15074163-15122620 GCF_002007445.2 Ailuropoda melanoleuca
AAGATTTTATTTATTTATTTATTTGACAGAGACAGAGACAGCCAGTGAGAGAGGGGACACAAGCAGGGGGAGTGAGAGAGGAAGAAGCAGGCTCATAGCAGAGGAGCCCGATGTGGGGCTCGATCCCACAACGCCGGGATCACGCCCTGAGCCGAAGGCAGACACTTAAATGCTGTGCCACCCAGGCGCCCCAGAGAGAGAGAATTTCAAGCAGACTCCCCAGCAAGCACAGAACTCGACACAGGCTTGATCTCACAACTCTGAGATTATGACCTGAGCCAAAATCAAGAGTCGACGCTCAACCGACTGAAGCACCCAGCGGCCCCTTTCTTTCCAGTCTTAAAATGTACTTACACTTCAGAGAAGTCTCTTATAATCACTATAATTGAAATTTAAAAAAATCCTATCTTCTATTTAGATAGCTTGATTCCATTATTTGATGACTGAGATATTCTAAATTATATCACTTTAGCTTTTTTTTTTTTTTAGGTATTATTTTTGAGTAATCTGTACACCCAAGGTGGGGCTCAAACTCACAACTCCAAGATCAAGAGTCACACATTTTACTGAGTCATCTAGGCGCCCCATCACTTTACCTTTTGATTTGCCCCCCTTTTCTATTTTTTTTTTAATTGAGGCTATTTTTTTTTAAAGATTTATCAAGAGAAAGAGAGACCACGAGCAGGAGGGGCAGAAGGAGAGGGGGAGAGAATCTCAAGCAGATGCCACGCTGAGCACAGAGCCCAATGCAGGCTCGATCTCACGACCCCTTGAGCCAAAACCAAGAGTCAGATGCTTGACTGCACCATCCAGGCACCCCAAGGCCTTTTGTTTTCTAATTTGCTATTTACCTCTCCTGTTTCTACTGTTTTCTAGTTACTCTTGAACTCTGACCATACTGTATTACTTTCATAGGGCTGCTGGCACAAATTACAACTTTAGAACAATAGAAATGTATCCTCTCAGGGTTCTGCAGGCCAGAAGTCTGAAATGCGTTTCTCCGGTCCAAGACCAAGGTGTCAGCAGAGCCTGACTCTCTCAGGAAGCTCTAGGGTAGAATCAATTCCTTGTCTCTTTTAGCTTCCAGAGCTCATTTCTTGCACTCCTTGGCTCATATTCCCTTGCTCCATCTTCAAAATCATAACACTTTCTCTTTTGATTTAAAATCTCTCTCTCCCTCTCTCTTACAAGACACTTGTGATTTGACTCAGGGCCCACCTGGATAATCTAGGATAATCTCCCCATCTGAAACCCCTTAATCACATCTGTGATGTTCCTTTTGACACATAAAGTCACATTGATAGATTCTAGGGATTAGAACATGGATATCTTGGGGGGCTTATTATTCATCCTACCATACATACATATTAAATCATTCCTTTGCCTCCTGAACAATACAAAGAATTTAGAACACTTTACCCTATTGATCAAAATGCCCTACTTTATATGCAACTGTTTACTATTTTAGTTATTTTTTTTTAAAGATTTTATTTATTTTTTTGACAGAGATAGAGACAGCCAGGGAGAGAGTGAACACAAGCAGGGGGAATGGGAGAGGAAGAAGCAGGCCCATAGCAGAGGAGCCTGATGTGGGGCGATCCCATAACGCCGGGATCACGCCCTGAGCCGAAGGCAGGCGCTTAACCGCTGTGCCACCCAGGCGCCCCTATTTTAGTTATTTTCAAGCCAGATAAATCACACTATAATTATTAGTATTTTATATGTTTGTTTGCATTTATGTACACATTTCCCACTTTATTTGCCATCAGTAATTCTTCCATTTGAGACTTTTTTTTTTAAGATTTTATTATTTGAGAGAGAGCAAAAGACAAAGAACACGTGCTGGGTGACCTGAGCTCATGACCTGAGCTGAAGGCAGATGCTTAACTGACTAAGCCACCCAGGCACCCCCCATTAGAGCCTTCTGGGATGGTTTTCCTTTCCCCTGAAATATACCTTTTATTTATTTATTTATTTGTTATTTTTTTAAAGATTTTATTTACTTATTTGACAGAGAGAGCAAGAGCATAGGCAGGGGAACTGGCAGAGAAAGAGAGAGCAGACTCCCCGCTGAGTAGGGAGCCCAATGTGGGGCTCGATCCCGGGACCCTGGGATCATGACTTGAGCTGAAGGCAGCCACTTAACCTACTGAGCCACGCAGGTGCCCCTGAAATACACCTTTCAGAAGTTCCTTTACTGTAGATCTCTTGCTGGTAAACTCCCTCATTTTTATCTACTTTTTAAAACCTTGTCAGAGATTTGTTGGAACACAACAGATGGCCCGTTACTCCTAACACTTCCAGGATGTTACTCCACTAGCTTCTGGCTTCCTTTGTTACTGTTTAAGAAATCTGTTGTTACTTTAATTATAGGTCCTTTGTAGCAGTGTTGGCAAACATATTAAAGGGATAAATGGTAAATATTTTGTGGTTTGTGGGCTGTGGTTTCTGTGGTCTTAGCTGCAACTACTCAACTCTGCCACTGTACGCCAAAGCAGCCACACACAATACACGGATGAACGGCCAGGGTTGTGCTTCAGTATTTTAGTTACAGAAAAGTTTGCCAACCCCTGCTTAACAGTGAGTTGTTCCTTCCCTTTGATTACCTTTTAAGATCCCTTTGTCTTTGATGTTTTGCAATGTCACTACTGTATGTCTAGGTGTGGATTACCCTTTTTTTTTGTTTGTGCTTCCTGAATCTATCTTCTTTTTAAAAAGTCAATTCTGGAAAAATATTAGCCATTATCTTTCCAAATATTGCCTTTCTTACATTCTTTTTGGGACTCTTGCTTATTTTATCCTTCATAATCATTATTGTTCCTTCATATTTTCCTTTTATCTCTTCGGGCAGGACTCTATGAATTTTTTTCAGTTCATTAATTCTCTTTTCGGCTGTTTACCCTGTCCATTGTGGGTTTTGATTTTAGGAATTCTGTTTCTCATTTTTTTTAAAAGTGACTTTTGGGAAACCTGTTTTTATTAAAGCTGAAGATAACTGGTAGGTATGTGTTCAGCTGAATGGATAAATTTTGATATATTCATACAATGGAAATAATGAGAACATACAGAAGTGAGAGTGAATAAATCACTGCTGTACACAAAGGCATGGAAGAGTCTCACAAAAACACTACTGAATGAAAGAATCTAGACACAAAGGGTATAAAACATATAATTCATTAATACAGGTTCAAAGCAGGAAGACCATATCTGTAGTATAAGGAACGTAACAGAATCCTAAGACGGCCTGCAAGGTTCGTTTCCACTGATGTACCTGCACTGTGTCATGCCCATCCTTTGACTGTGGGTAGGACTTGTGAATGACTTGATTTCTCTCTGTAATTAGGCTACATTAAATGGCAATGGTAAAGAAATTTTGCAGTTGTAATTAAGGACCCTAATCAGTTGAGTCTGGATTAATTAAAAGGAAGATTATACTGGGTGAACTTGACCTAATCAGATGAGCCCTTTCAAAGAGATTCTAGGCCCTCACTGTAGCTTTGAAGGTAGAGAAATTCTCCTGCTGGCCATAAAGAAGCAAATGACCATTCCGTGAACTGCCTGTGGAGGTGATCATGGTACAAAGATCCAAGAGAGGCCTGTAGAAGGTGAGAATTATCCCTAGCCCACAGCCAGAAAACAGTGATTCAGGACCCTGAACCCCAGATGAGATCACAGCCATGACCAACACCTTTACTACAGCCTGGTGAGATTCTAAGCAGTGAATCCAGCTCACTATACCCACACTCCTAACCCAAAAAGACTGTGAGACCATAAATTTGTGCTAACACCAGTAAAGTTAGAGCCGTTAGCTATGCAGGAATGAAAAACTAATACAAACAACCAGGCAATGGTTTCCCTTGGTGAGTGGGAGGTGATGACTGGGAAGGGAATCTGGTGGAGCTTCTGGAATGCTGGTAATGTTCCATTTCTTGATTTGGGTGTAGTACAAATGGATGTTGACTTCATAAAAATCCATCAAGCTAGACACTTATGACATATAGAATCTATAAGGCATGTTCCACTTCAATACAAAGTTTACATAAAAAGAAAAATGAAAACAGAATGGATATAGGCATTGGTATGTATTGTATTATTATATATGCAAAGTAATTTAGTGTATGTATGAATAACATACTACATCTACACACAGAATGATTTACATTTAGTCATAAGCGTTCCTAACATGGCTATATTTCTCTTAATCATTTCCTCTTTTCAGTCCTGTCTGAATTTTTCTCTTTCTTTTTCATCCTATTTTAATTTGTATTCCTTTTTCTTTTCTTTTCTTTTTTTTTTTTTTAAAGATTTTATTTATTTATTTGACAGATAGAGACAGCCAGCGAGAGAGGGAACACCAAGCAGGGGGAGTGGGAGAGGAAGAAGCAGGCTCATAGTGGAGGAGCCTGATGTGGGACTCGATCCCTGAACGCCGGGATCATGCCCTGAGCCAAAGGCAGACGCCCAACCGCTGCGCCACCCAGGCACCCCGACAATTTNGAGCCTGATGTGGGGCTCGATCCCATAACGCCGGGATCACACCCTGAGCCAAAGGCAGATGCCCAACCGCTGCGCCACCCAGGCACCCCGACAATTTCTCATTTTTTTTTTTTTAAAGATTTTATTTATTTATTCGACAGAGATAGAGACAGCCAGCGAGAGAGGGAACACAAGCAGGGGGAGTGGGAGAGGAAGAAGCAGGCTCATAGCAGAAGAGCCTGATGTGGGGCTCGATCCCAGAACGCTGGGATCACGCCCTGAGCCGAAGGCAGACGCTTTAACCGCTGTGCCACCCAGGCGCCCCAACAATTTCTCATTTTTAAAAGTCAACTTCAATTTGTTCTTTCCAGTTTCTTCTTGTGAGCTTTCCTTTATGTTAATCCTTTAAACATGTCAAACATTCCACAATCTGAATATAATAATTCCACTGTTTATATCCCTTAGGTGTCTAATTGTTTTTTTTTGTTTTCTTGTTTTTTTCTGCTCTCATTATGGTAGCTTCTCGGTGATCAACGGTTTACATTTAATGTTAATTATTTTATGTTAATGTTGCTACCTCACATAGACAGTATGAATTAAATCCTACAACAGAGGGTAGCACAATCTATAATAGTAATAGATTATTACTATTTTTCTTTTCATTCAAGGTACAAGCAGTTTTTTTGCTGCTTCCCTTGGGCGAAGTGATGCGGTTTTACAGGTCCTCTTTCTTCCTGTATTTGATAGCTCGCTCTTTTTTTATTTAAAAGATTTTATTTATTTATTTGACAGAGAGACAGCCAGCAAGAGAGGGAACACAAGCAGGGGGAGTGGGAGAGGGAGGAACAGGCCCCCAGCGGAGGAGCCTGATGTGGGGCTCACGCCCTGAGCCGAAAGCAGACGCTTAAGGACTGCGTCACCCAAGCGCCCCTTGATAGCTCGCTCTTAACACAGAGAGCTGAATGCGCACCTCTCCTCCTGAGGGCTCCGGGCCACAGTTACTGACCACCAGGACACAGCATTCCCCTTTCACACTAGCACTGCTTTCTCCTGTTTGCAGAAAGCACGTATTTCCCTGTCTTTAATTACTCTATGAGTCTGCTAGGGCCACTATGACAAAAGACCACAGGCTGGGTGGCTTCAACAACAGAAATTTACTTTCCCACGGTTCTGGAGGCTGAAGTCCAAGAGCAAGGCGTCAGCAGGTTGGGTTTCTTCTGCAGTCTCTCCCCTTGGCTTGCAGACGGCTGCCTTCCCACTGCGTCTCATATGGTTTTCATCTGTGTGCAAGCATCCCTGGTTTCTCTGTATGTCCTAATCTCTTCTTGAAAGGAGGCTAGTCAGATTGGATCAGGGCCTCCCTGATGGCCTCCTTTCATCTTCATTACCTCTTTGAGTAATTCACATCCAAATACACTCACCTTGAGGTTTGGACTTCAACATGTGAATTTGGGGGGGAACACAATTTAGTCCATTAACAGCTAGGCATGTTAAGTTTGGGGGTCTTTAATGTAGCATTTCTACGGTTTTTAATCTCCTATATTGATAGAAGTCTTCTATGCTGATTTTGCAGTGTTTCAAACATTATCTGAAAATATTCAAGACCCCATTCTCCAAAATTATAACTAAAAACCCACAATAAAGTTCTAAGTTTTTTTAACCTTTTTTTTTTTTTTTTTAAATTGTAACATTTCAGATGACTGTTTCTGGGAAGGGGAATATATTTACAGATATAAGATTCAAGTAAATACTAATTTTGACATCTTTACTGCTGAAAGCAGTATAAGCAAATTGAAAAAAAGTGTTTGGAAGTCAGATCTGTGTCTGAATGCTGCCATACTTGGCTTTATTCTGTAACTACTGTGCTTCTTTGAACAAGTTATTTGACCTTTCTGAACATCAAAGGAGGGTAATTCCACTCTTTCTGTGCATTGTCCTAAGCATTAAATAAGAATGCGATTTAAAACAATAGTTCTAAGATTTGGTGCATTACCTTAAGGAACACTGGGAAGCACATTTTAAAAGATGCAGTTTTTAGGTCTGTTCAGCAGAGGATTCCACCAGTGTATGGTGGCGCTTAGGAATTTATTATCTTAAAAAGCTTCTCCAGTTGATTCTGAATGTAGCCCAATTAAAAATAAATTCTAGACTCCGCTCACTCTGATCCTACACATATAGACAAGAAGAAAACAGAAATATATGATAAAGGATAAAAGATAGGAAAAATATGATCAGGGAGAAACATGGAGGCAGAAGGCATTCTATATAACAGAAATAGAATGGAGACAATGAGCAAGTTAAAGTAAATTTAAAAAAATTTTAAATGAAAACCTTTTTAAAATTATACAAGCCATTTGTTATCATTGTGTAAATGCTACCATAAAAGGGTAGAGTTCCCTGTTCCCTCCTGCCATTTAGCTTCTGAGACGTTCCTATGTTCACATACACACACACCCTCTCCACTGGGTTTCAAAATTATACATACAGAATTATACTGTTTTGTAATTTGCTTTTGTTTAATTCAATGGTACAAGAGGAACACCTTCAGACCTGACTCATGTTTGTGGCTGGATACATCACTCACGTTCTGGTTCTATATATAAAATGCAAATAATGTATAATATATATGCATTTACTAGCATTTATGCAACTATTTCCATAGGCTTGATTACTTAGGTAAAAAAGAATGCTGTACCCTCCCCACCTTTTTCTATACAACCTGACAATTTCACTTAATTTCCCTTGTTAACCAAGAAATGACTTCAGTTTCAAATATGCCAAATACATTCAGCTTCTCTCTCTATATATATTCATATATATATTCAATATAATATATATTATCAATATATACATGTCCAGCATAATACGCATCACACACTATAAGTTAGGACTTAGTGAACTTGAGGATTGAGAGGAGTTCTTGGCCTGCTTGCCTGGAAAGTGCAACAGTCCCTTGTAGACCTCTCGTCATCATTGTTTTCAAAATTTCTTCTAGAATAAAAATTAAGACAAAAGGTAAAATCTAATTAAAATCATCTGGTGAATAGTGTATGATCACTAAAGTTTAATAAGATGATAAACACAGACTATTGACAAATTCTATTCATCTGAGAAAACAATGTACACCAAGTAAATTTCTATTAAAATGGACTTCGGTCAAATGGGAGCATTTGCATTTTCAAGGTGTCATGGAGAATTCTAATCAGACTGAACGGCCTTGCTTTGCAGTGGTGGCTACTCTGGACTCAACAGAAACATTAATTACACTTGTCATTATAGCAAGTAATTCGTTTAGTTGCTTGGCTCCCATCCTGGCCTTCCACACTCCCTTTGGGATGAAAAAAGTCAGTGAAAGTAGGGCAAACTGAACAGTGACATCGAACAGTGGAAGTAAATGAAGTAGGTTGTTTCTTTCAGGCATACTGAAAAAAGCAGCACCTTCCCTTTTGTAAATAATACTAAAAAGACTGAATTAAGAAAATGGAGTTGCAAACAAAGCAACACTTAGTATCATGATGTGATTTGAGGGGCTAAGGATGTAAGGTGTAAGATGAAAATTAAGCTCGTGTACTGAAAGGGAAGAAAGATTATGGTCAATTTAGTTATGGAGTCATCTGAAGACCAACATTTAAAAATCCAAACCATGAGCTAGCTTTCATAACAAACTTCACATGAACTAAAGAGTACATAGCAGAATTGTCAAGGGCATGAAGACTACAGTGTGGAGAGAAAATTCATGATATTCAAGGTGAAGTGTTAAAAGAAGAAATTACAGATTTTGTGTTTGGATATTAGTTTATCAATTAGGGGAAACACTGTCCTCCCCCTTTAAAAAAATAGTACTTTCTAAAACCAGAAAAAACTCTATCTTGAAAATCTCTCTATTCTTTCAATATGAATGTTATGTTTGTGTGAGCTGTCGTCAGTGATTATATTTATAGTATTTCAGGTTACTTTATAGTCTTTAACACTATTAACTTTCGATTTCAGCAAAGTGGTTAAAAGATAAACTGGTCTGGATTACCTGGATTGTTTTCTTTAATGGTAACTAGATAGAATAATCCTCTTGGTGACAGAAGATCCGGAGCCAGTGGGAACAATCGGTCCATGACTTCCCGACCATTTCTGCCACCAGCCCAAGCTGCTTCTACTCCGTGACTTCCTACCTGTGACCATTTAAAGAAGACTGTTTTGTTTCAAGTTACATTTAGAATCACACACAGAATCTTTCTGACAAGTAACATTCACCAAACAAGTATATACTTTGTATTTTACTGCTGTCCAGGAGGCAGAAAAGTTGAATCTGAGCCCCACCATTTCCTAGCCCTGTGACCTCATGTAAGTTTGTCATTTTTGTGAGTTAGTTTCCTCCCTTATCTGTAAAATCAGAAAAACAATAGTTTCAACTGTAAAAGTAGAAAAACAGTAACAAATTAACTTTTTCCATTGCTAGGAATAACAGGGAAAATATATGTGAAGTTTGAAAACACTGCTCTGCGCATATCAAGTGCTTAGTAATAGTTGTTACTCTTTATGCAGTGTTTATATTGAGAGAGAGAGGTGAATCTTATACTTAATACAGAACAATTAGGAAGAAACTAAAAGGGAGGTCTTGCATTATAAGAGATCTACTTTGTAGGAAGTTAGTTTCAACATGTCCCGCTGCATCTGGCTCTCTTCTAAAGTGTGAATCGTACAGACTTTTTAAGGAACCCAGTTAATATACGAAGGCTCGCCAAAGCATTTTTTCCCATAACAATCTAATTCTATCATAGAAGCAAAACCCATGAGAGTTCAGATGGTATTAAAAATCTTTAGATTCTTATCATTGCATATTGTTTTCAAAACTAAAGAATATTTTGAAGAAAACTTTCAAAAACTATTAACAATTATTTTCTTTCTATATCCTTCAATGGTTTTATCCGTATTTTAGTTTAAATTGTATACAACCATGCCTACTGCTTTTACTCATTTAAATGGTATATATTTCTCCATTAAAGTAAATTTCCTTATACCTATAACTGTGTGTGTATAATTCTACAAATAAGGGAAATACACTCATATACCTGCTTTTAAAAAAGCTGCACTTTCCCGTTTTACTGTTTTGCTTGTTTGCTCCTTCCCCATCTCACACACATACACATCCTCACGTTTTTTCTTTTTTGTCCATGTTTTACAAAGACAGGATTATATTCTATATTTTGACCCTGTATCTTGCTTTTCTTACCCAACAATACCTGAAGATGAGCTCTTCGTGTGATCAGGTATGGTTCTGATTTACTCTCGTAACGGCTACCTAAGATTTTATAATGGAAAGTATCACATCTTATGTAGCTACTGATGAGCATCCAATGCATTCATTTGCTTACATTTTTTGTTTCTAATTTTTTAAAAGATTTATTTATTTGTTTTAGAGAGAGCAAGGGAACAGAGAAGGAGTAGAGGGAGATAATATCCAAGCAGCCTCCTGCTGAGCACGGAGTCCTATGCGGGGCTCGATCGCATGACCCATGACATCAAGACTGGAGCCGAAACCAAGAGTCGGACGGTTAACCAACTAAGCCACCCAGGCGCCCCTTCTCGTATCTCACTGAAATTACCCCATATCTATCATAAACTTCTCAGTACAATTTTCCACAAAGTAAATTATATTGGGAAATTTATCAGTTCCTCTGTTTTCTGTCAAGACGTTCTTCCTAGAGACTTCCCTTTCCTGGCATTCCTAGAATTACTTCTTTTTCTTTTTCTGGGGCTCCTGCCTTCCTCTTCCTTGGTTTACCTCCTTATTTTGGTGGAGCCCGTTCTGTGGATGTTTCATCAGATAAAGTGGTCTGTGGACACAATGCATGGTGATAAGCCTGTCTCTCATTATTCTCTTCCACAATGGACTAGGACCCCTCTGTGCTAGACCATGTTTATATGTCTCCCCAGGCATACTCAGCCAGGTTTATCTGCTTACATTAGAAATGCCCCTATGGAAGGATCTCCTGGCACCAAGCACATTCTTATAGACCAGAGAGGGAGGCTTTCCATCTTCACAGGGAGGGGTCCTGTTTGGTGGTCTGCTGTTTGCCTGCTACCTGAGACTTGTTGTGCCTGCTCATGATCTTTCACAGCTCACAGGCACAAGCCAGAAGTACCTACCCTCATGTTTCTAGACTAGTAAGTATAGCCACAATTTTTTATATGAACAAACTCCCATTATTATTTTTATATTATGTCTCTTGGATGTAACCTCTAAATCTCTTATCTTTTGCCTTCATGATTTCCTTCTTTTTATCTTCATGCTCTGTGCACTGAAATCTTTTGTTTGGTTTCCAGAACACTGACATAGGTCTTGACAGAGACCAGAGTCTCTTTTAATTCATTTCCTAATATTTTATTTTGTAAAACATGTTTTTAAGCTCAGGGAAGTCTTCACTGTCCTGCACTTTGATTCTGCCCTCCAGCTAACTGCTCAACTCACAGGAATTATCACACTAGCTCTCGCTGTTGGGACTAGGGACTGTGAAAGAGCTCGAGGTCCTGCCTACTCTCAATCATCTCCAGGTCCCAGCAGCTGTAAGGCTCAGGAGAAGCAAGTACATAGCTTAGCAGTTAGTGGGGATGTGGGAGAAAGAAAGCCCATTTGTGTCCCCATGTTCCCAGAATCTCTTCTTCATTCACTAGTCTTGCCAGAAGTTTGTACACCTGATAGACCATGATTTACTTAACTGCATTCCCTCTGTTCATATTGTCATCATAAATAAACATGCAATAAACATATTGTTGTGAATGTCAATTTTTATTCTACTGTTGAATGATTTTCTTTCTTTTTGTTTTAAAGATTTATTTATTTATTTATTTTGTCAGAGAGAGAGAAAGAATGAAAGAGAGAGCACACAAGTAAGGGTAGCAGCAGACAGAGGGAGAAGCAGGCTCCCCACTGAGCAAGAAGCCTGACGTGGGACTTGATCCCAGGACCCTGGGATCATGACCTGAGCCAAAGGCAGAGGCTCAACCGAGACTGAGCCACCCAGGCATCCCTTGAATGATTTTCTTAAATTATATCTCAAGGACTGAAATTATTGGACTGAAACATTTTTATCACTCTTGATATATATTCACATAGTCCTTTCCTAAAGAGTTGTATTAAGTTGCATTGTCCTCAACCTCTGTTCACCCTGTCACAACAACTTCTGTTCTCATAGGAGTTCCTATGTCAGAGGAGCAACAGGTTCTTAGCCGCTTAGCTACCCTTAGTAGTAACAGCAGCTACGTAGACTTTTCCCATCTTGGTAGAGGAGAATGTAGTGTTTATCAGCCTTGCCAGAGAACGATTCATCGATGAATAAAACAGGATCATGAATAATTCAAGGAAAGCTAGCCTTAGTTCATTATTAAACTTTGTCTGCCTTGACTATTCTCTCTTTACACTGGGAAATGATTTACCTCTTCATTATTGAGATTTTCCAAATCATATATTTCAAGATGTTTCTTTTCCCTACCTGAAATAACAATCACCCCCCCATACGTGTGAGAGGAGGCAATTTTTGACTTTCAGAAAGAATTCCTATAATGAATTTAAGGATGATTAAAAATAGTTTTGCAAATCTGCCATTCATGATAAAGGACACACACATACACAAATTTAAACATATGGCCTGATTTCAATAGGAATTTTAAGGATGAATATCGGTCACCGTATTTCCATTAGTTTGAGACTCCTTTCCTATGCCTACCAACATACTTAATTATTGACAATTATGAGTCATATCAGAGCAGTTTGTGTTAATCAGCAGCTGACTAATATCATATCATGAAGTTCGTTTGATTTTACAAAGAAAATAGCTGAAAATATTAACAATTAAATTTTGTTACATGTCTTACCTCTTCAGGTGGAGTCACTACATAGGGGGGATTAAACACCAGAAGATCAACTTTCTCCTTCAATCTTGGTAGTAAGCCTTTGACCTAAAAGTTTCAATAGTCAGAATGTTAAGCTGGACTCAGAATTAAAATAGATAAATAAATAAATCTTTAAAAATACTTTCTTCCCATGTTTTTAGAAAACAATGTGTTAGACGGCAAAAACTGTAGACAGAGATAGAGATAAATATTTTTACATTTTCATTCAGATAGTTTATATGCATTTCCCTAAAAAACAGGAAATTAAACTATTAATCAGAATGAACATAAAGTGTTCAAAAAGCCTGTATTTTTTGACAGCTCAGATGTTTACACTCCAGGTTCACTTTTAGAAGATTAAATAAGGAAGCAAGCTCTCCTATGTTCTATATAGAGATACACAGGCTCTAAAGCTATTGCTCTAACTTAAATATTTATTTTCTGTAACCAAGAGAAATGTTTTATGAAATGACAAAAAACATCAGAAGATTTATATATAAATATATATATAATATATATATAAATATATGCATATATATATGTGTATATATATGTGCTTTCTACTTTAATTACTCATAAATGTAGTGGCTGGAACAATTAGCTATCAAAGAAAGGACTGAAAAAAGTGGAAGAGACACTGAAAATCTCAGTTGTTTGGCATTTTGTACATCTTTCAACCACTGGGTCCAATTTTCTGTGGAACCACAACAAAAATGTCTTTTTAAACCAAGTGCTTTTCGGGCACAATGCCATTTAAAGTATTCCTTTGATCCCTCTNTTTCTGTGGAACCACAACAAAAATGTCTTTTTAAACCCAGTGCTTCGGGCACAATGCCATTTAAAGTATTCCTTTGATCCCTCTGATGACTGAATTACATGCCTACTCACAAAACCGCTTCTGGTCATGTCACCCTGCACTGTCACAGGCATAGTAAAGTAAAAACACCATATCTGAATGGTTTCTCATCCCTAAAGCCATTTCCTTCAATTACCACTTTGTATAGACTCTTACCCATGAATTCTGAGTCTGTTTCTTTTCTTTCTTTCTTTTTTTTTAGATTTAAAGGACCTTTTTTGGTTAAATAAATTTGCTCTAAAGGGATATCAGTATTATTTCCTGGAAACAGAAATGACTACAAGGATAAATGTGATATAAATTTTAAAAAATTATGGTTATAGTTACTGCTGCCAGTCTGAGAGTGACCCAAGCCATCTGTCTCTTTGTTAAAGAGACATTTGCAGGGGCACCTGGGTGGCCCAGTTGGTTCAGTGTCTGCCTTCAGCTCAGGTCATGATCTCAGGGTACTGGGATCAAGTCCCACATCGGGCTCCCTGCTCAGCGGGGGGCCTGCTTGTCCCTCTCCCTCTCCTGTCCTGCTCATGCTCTCTCTCTCACAGTCCCTCTGTCTCTCAAACAAATAATAAATAAATACAATCTTTAAGAGAAAAAAAAAAAAGAGTGACATTTGCAAGTGTTTAAAAGGTGTTAAAACTGAGACCTTCTCTCAGATGTAATCAAAATGGCTGAAGGAGAATTAGAGAGGAAAGAGCTTTTACATTATGCGATTCAAATTTAATACTCGGTGATACCACCTCCGTACTGGGCACATCACTGGGCTACTTATGCATGGCGTGAAACACTGCCTTACAACTTCCATTTATCCAGGTTTCTAAAAGCAATTCTATGTTTGTCATCTTAATAAGCCTGTTAACTATATAGTTCAAAGAGAACACATAAATAGTATCTTTGAGAAGATGTTACAGAGGTAACTTTTCTTTCTCTATTCATTTAAAGAGTGAAAAGTAACATTTTTGAGGGAAGTGACTCAGGTGTACCCTTGTCTGAAAGTAGGAAGATGACTAGTGCATCTGCTGTTCCTTCCAGTAGTGATATTGCAGTGAGGAAATACATTTGAAATAATCAAAAGCTTTATTTTCAATTACATAAAGCAATTAAGTTTCTCACATTGTGAAAAAAAAGTCCAGAAGGTAATTTTCCAGAAATGTTGAGTAAGGAAACTAGAAAACAATTTGCTTTGTATTTGTTTATAATGGGTTTGAGGTACTATATACTAATAATCATTGCAGTACTGGATTTTAAAAAAAGGAAAAAATTAATATTAAAACATGCAAAATGATATAGTTTAAAAAGAAAAATGGATTTAAATTAGAAAGTCATTGTAGACTGGATATAAGGTCTAATCACACACATCTCTCACCCATCCATATTCAGCTTTTGGGTGGTCTCAGAGCATTAGAACAGATCCAAGAATTGGGAAGCAAGCAAAAAAGGCCTCTGACAAGAAGTTTTAAATCGATATAGCAAAATGTACTTTATGCATATGAAAGGCTCTTCTTCAGAGGCCCTGAACTCTTAGTTTAAATACAAGTTTAACTGAATCACTTGTTTGGTATTCTAGCACAGAACATATGGAAAGAGAGAGCAGAAATACCACCAACAGGTAACGGTAATAAATAAGACAATGTAAAGCAAGTGAAAAGAGAGACAAAGAGAAGAGGAAATAAAAACTCAAAATCACTGCAGGCTCTAGCTACTCAGTGTAAAGGCAGAAAGCCCTGAATAAGCCTCATTATCACAGCTAGCACAGAATAGTAACTAATGTTCATATGAATGACCCTGAATCAATCAAAGGTAAAGTTATGTTTACTTTGTTTTAGGAATGTAAGAAAAGGCATATGACATACCTGAAAAAGTCTTTTTTCTAAAACTAAAAAAGAAGCAAAATCAAAGTGCTACTTTGTAAACAGGTAAGCTCAGTTATGATTTTGTATCATGGCTGTGATAATCTATGCCCAGTGTTCTGAATACAAACAAACACTTTTGTAAGTGGATCATAATACCTATGCTAATGCCTACTTCTTCCTTCTTTCTTTGTCAGCACTCAGTGTCACAGTCACCTTGAACCACTGAAAGAGCTGACTCTGGCATGAACTACCATGAGCCATGTCCTGAAACAGCTGTGAGACCTCTAGATTTACATTCCCAAGGTCTGGGCTTAAATTCCGTATTTATTACTTTCTTAGTTATGTGACTTTAAAAAAATGAACCTCACCTCAGTTTCTACCTCTGTTAAAAAAAAAAAGATATTCTGAATTTCTTATATCTCTAAAGTTTTATTATTATACCAAAAACATATATTTAACACTAATCATGGACACATTAAAGAAACAAATTAAAATTTTAAAGGGCAAAACCACCACAGAGATCCCATGTAAATCACCTGAGTACTTTCTTGATAATCTAGTTTTTCATAGCAATAACAAGTTCTACTAATAGGTAAGAATTTCTTACACATTTGGCTTAATTCCTTCTAAGCTGAAAAATCATTTGTGAGTTTAAAAAAGCAGAAAAGCTAAATACTCTTACCATTTAAGAATAACAGAGGTCAAGAAGCACAGAAAGCATTTTTATTTCTTATCCCTACCTACTACATGCTGTTATGATTTTTTGCTTACAAAAAAGCACTCCTGACAACAAAAATCCAAAATTATCCAAGTCTTACTAATTAAAATATTAAAGGAAAACTGCGACTGGAAAATGTATGTGTAACTTAAAATAAAATGATGATTCTGTAATTGTGATGTGCTGTTTTTACCTGCCCAGGCCTCATTCCCCTCTTTCTTCTGATTTTATCTCCTTGATCTCTATTGGTTAAGCTCTACGTCCTCTCATTCTCAATCCATGTGGCTTGGGTAGGGCTTATCCCAATGCAGCTGCCGGGGTGCGACTATGACTCAGGCCGAAACCAGTCATCTCTATATTTCAATCCCCTTTGGCCATAGTGAAAGATTGAGAGATGGCATATGATCCAAGATGATCTAAGCAATACAAGTTTTGGGGCTAGTTAGACTAACTGAATAGAAAGAGTTTCTTTCCATGGAGGGGTGACGGAGGTGTTTGCTGAGAAATAAGATACAGACATGCAAGTATCTTCTTACCATGAAGGGAAAGACTACCTAGAAATAGAGCCAATAAAGAGAGAAGTTCAGATCTAAGAAAAAGACGCCTGTCATATCATTTGAGTTTCTGGAGCCAGCTGTGCCTGAAGCCACACACTCTCTTTATTTAAGCCAGTCTGAACTGGATTCTTTGTCACTTCTGACCAAAAGATGACTGATCCTTCCAAGACAGTAGAAATTTCCTTTGAATTTTGGACAAGGTGAATTACATCAGTCAAGAATTTACTTTGTAAATTATGGAGTATACTATTTAGTGGATTAAAAATTAATTAACCAAAGCTTCTTTGACCTAATCATCTTAACCTTATTTGTTTTTTGTTTGTTTTTTAAAGAGTTTTTATTTATTTGACAGAGATAGAGACAGCCAGCGAGAGAGGGAACACAAGCAGGGGAAGTGGGAGGAGGAAGCAGGCTTCCAGCAGAGGAGCCTGATGTGGGGCTCGATCCCAGAATGCTGGGACCACGCCCCCAGCCAAAGGCAGACGATTAACGACTGAGCCACCCAGGCACCCTTCTTAACCTTATTTGAAAAGGAAACTATTATTGGACAAGGATGAACAGCTCACCAAGTCTGTGATTACTGGCTGAATGTGGACTTTGTTACAGTTGTGCTGTCTCCAGAGTGCAAGCTGCTGCCTCAGGGTTGATGTCGGTGCACCTAGAAACAGAAGAGAAAGAAAACTGTATCTTACGACCATGAGGCAAATCTATTACTGAAAAATTAGAAAATGTTCCACTACTTTTACACAAAGCAGATTTAGAAAAAAATTAAAATGCTTTAATAATGGTGAAGGAAAAAGAGCAAAGATTTGTTATATTAATGGAAAAAATTGTTATATTGATAATAATGTGCAAGAGTAGAAAAATACACATATGTGCATACACATCTGAAGGAATTTATTAAATTATGAATCCAATGAATACTGTGCCACCACAAAAACTTAAAAGGGATTTTTGAAAAATCATGTTACAATATTAAATGAAAAACATAGGAAATGGGAAAAAAAGAAACACACTTGGACCATGTGTGGTAGAACTGGAAGTGATTTTTATTTTCTTCCTTAAACTTTCCATATTCTCAAATTTTCTTAAAAAATTTAAGTAACTTTTAATTTTTTCTGGTAATCAGGCTATTTACCCCCAAAATTTCAAATTTAGAAATACCCTAATTTTGTTGCTTCTATAATTATGCATATGATGGAACAGTTTTGCACATGCAATTATAATTTTTAGCGAAGAATAATTTACAATCTGAGTCCTCACTACACTTAAGTAGACCCGTTCAGATATATATTATTTATTTACAAAAATGATTTCATTCAAGCAGTCATAACCCTAGTGAATTTCTTAGTGGAAGATGTGGATGAATTTGATATACTTACATGTACAAAGCTTGAGGACCTATTATGGAGGCTAGGAATGCAGATACCACTCCAGACCCTGACCCTACTTCAAGACATATTTCCACCCTAAAAAAATAAAATAAAATAAATATGAACATAGTAGGATAAAAATATACACCACAGAAAATGACTCTCAATCTACTTTTATTGTGTATTTCTCTAGCATCACTTATCCCCAAATATGAAAATATAAAAGAAATTTATAAACACACTCATTTCTGACAGCCACTTCGTGCTTTTTTTTTTTTTTTTTTAAGATTTTATTTATTTCTTCGACAGAGATAGAGACAGCCAGCGAGAGAGGGAACACACGGAAGCGGAGTGGGAGAGGCAGAAGCAGGCTCATAGCAGAGGAGCCTGACGTGGGGCTCGATCCCATAACGTTGGGATCACGCCCTGAGTCGAAGGCAGACGCTTAACCGCTGTGCCACCCAGGAGCCCCCACTTCGTGCTTTTAATACCGTTTAACTCAAAATTGTTTGGGGTGTGTAATTTAAGTCCATACAATAGATGGCTTTCAATTAATTTCTACAAAACATTACATAAAAACTATGGAATAAGGTTGAGGATTGAAAATATCAATATGAAAAGCATCAATGCTTCTCACAAGGAGCTCCTAGTTTAGTACTTCCCAATGATAGGGTTAGTATTATTACATTCTTTATTTATGAAAGATGCTTTCTCTGTCATTTAAAAGTATGTAACATTCACAAATCCATTAGCATATCCTAGGGAAAAAAAAATTCCCCCTTTCTTTTAATAGATTTAGAGCAGCAAAAAATTCCTTATTTGTATATCTGTACACTGAACTGGGAAAAGATCAGAGTATCTGATCTTGGAATGTTAGTAGTAACTTTAAAATGCTTTTGAATAAATTCTTTATTATACTGTATTTTATCCTTCAATTAAATTTATTTCTCTGCCTATAATCTACATATGCATCAAAAGCACCAATTATCTCCATCACAGAACTAGGTTTGATGCGTTTTAGGAAGTCTCTCTGGCAACTAACTCCTCAAACAGCTATCCAAAAACAAACTCTAGCACCTTCTAATTTTTGCAACCAGTCTACATTATCTGACAAAACTTTATTATTCTGTGGGAAGGTCTGCTGAATCTTACCAGGAGGCTTTTATTTGAAAACAACTATCATGCTTTCATAAACAGAATTCCAAGACCAGAAATAATCCAACTTTATAACAAAATCAGCTCCTTTCACAGCATACTTTGCAATGCAATTTGTGCTTGTCAATCTTTCTGGGGTATCTTGAGACTAAAAGACAAATTATAAAAATCAGTACTGTACCATTCTATGTTCCAGTAAATCCCAAAGTTCCATCGTTTACAATGAAAAGCTAGTTTAATTAGAGTTGGGGCATTTTATACATGGAAAAATCTGACAAGGTTTAAGAGAGATAAACACAATATAGAAATATAGATCTATGAAGCCTGACAGCTGTTTCATCTTGAGAAAACCAATTTCAATCTCAATCTTTAAATAAATCTAATTACTCAAATTCCTTTCATTAAAAAATTACAATGTAGGTATTCATTCTTTTAATGTCATTTAAAATTTATGGGGGCACTTCAACAAGTCAATTTTATTATTTATAAAGTGCTACGGAAAATTCCATAGGGTGCTAGCTATGTAGCTATTTAAAATTATAAGTTAAATGAAAAATTACGTTCTGCAGTCGCACTAGCCACAATTAAAGGAGTCAGTAGCCACACGTGGCTAACTGGCTATTGGTACAGGGCAGAGTATGCTGTTCAGTGGGTTTAAAAATACTTCACGACAGGATCTCACAACCTCATTTCATTTTTGTGCCCTTCCGTTGCTAAAGGGTGCTTTTGTGTACTGAGTAAATTAAATACGACGCAGCTTTTAATATTTACTAAAAATTTAATATTAATAAGCAATATTTTCGGAATATTTGGTTTTTGAACTTGTTATAATATCGCTGCTCTCGGGGGCTTGTGTTCTGAGACTAACAGCTGAAAGGAAAAGACACACTGGCGTGGCAAGGAGCTGTGGAGCTCCTGCGACCAAAACAACACCTTAGCGAAAGTAGATAGATCCCTGGCCCTCTCATTACAGGTATCTACAGACAAATCGTCTGTAACGGCGTGCTGGTGTCAATGTTCGCCAAGGATGCTGACATCGCCTCCCCTTGGGGCAGACAGCATCCCTCCTTTCCTTGGCTCTCCTTCGCCGCCACCTCTCCAGGACGCCCGAGCCCTCTCCCGCGGTGACCCTCGCCCTCCTCGCACCCCGTCAGCTCGGCCGCTGCCGCCTCGAGCGCGTCCAGCAGCAGGAACGTATCCTCCGCGGGCTCATACACATTGCTGAAGGCGCCGCGGCCCACGTGCCCATGCAGCGGCGTGCGGAACCTTGGAACCGCCATCTTCCGCCTCTCCGCCCCACGCGCATGCGCCAAAATTGCGCGTGCGCAGGCCCGGCTGTCGGGGACAGGGTAGAGGGGCGGGGCGCCGGAGGCGGAGAGACGAATCCGGGCTTGTTGTTTTAAGAGTTTGTCAGTAAATGCTCTTGGAATTTCTAAGTCAACAACAGTTATATAATCTGCAACTGCCGACATTGCTTTCTTATTTCGAATATTTAAATTTATTTCATTTTGTAGATTAGCACTTGGTGCAGGGCATCCTCGATTGTTTTTGACTAAGGGGAGTGGTTTTTTCTTCTACATTTAAAAGTTTTCTATTTCTTGTTTGCAGAGAATTGAAAAAATATATAATGGTTACTAAATTTTACTTTTTTTTTTTTCATCAACTGGGCTTTTAGCTTTGAGCCTTAAGATTAAGATTTTTTTCTCATTTAATATTTTATTGTACTATATTATAAAAATTGTTTTCCTGATGTTAAATCATGAAGGGACTCTTTTTATAGGCCTCACTCAAGCAAGATGATTTTTCTTTTAATACCCTGCTGAATTTGGAATGCTAATAATCTGGCTCTGTTTTGATTATGCTATCACAGGATGAGTTAGGACATTGTTTCCGGAACATTTGGTAGAACTCACCCATAAAATTGGATGGATTTAGTACTTTTTTTTTTTTAGTGGACAGTTCTCTGCTGTTTCGGGGCATTTTCTATAGGTTATTAGACTATTCAGGCATTTGCATTCTTTTTGAGTCAATTTTTGAAATTTCCCAATGAAACATTTTTACAGCTAGTTTTAAAAATTTGAGTAATAAAAATACAGAAAAGTACTTAGATTCCATTTTTTAAAACCCTGAGTACCAATAACCCAGAATTGACAATTAATAGTCTTTTCTCATATTTCCTTAAGAGTTTTAATTTTATTTTTAAAATACATATACTATATATTTAATATGTAACTTAAATATAACAAATATTACTATTTATTGATTTTATTATTATTTATTGATTTTATGTGACTATGGAGACTCACAAACCAAAAGTCTGCAGGACTAATCTCCCATCCTTAAAAGAATTTTTAAATATAAGAACTAACATATTACAGATGAAGTGGATGTTCTTTCTGTATTCACCTTCAGTTCCATTTTGTAAACCTTTCTCCAACTTGCCTTCTCTCATGAATTTAGCGTGTATCCCTCCAATCAATGTTTTTATGCTTTTACATTCAGATGTTCATGAGCAGCGTATGGTTAGTATGTTTCAAATTTGTTTCACTGGTCATAGGCTGGACAAACTGTTCTTCCCATTTCTTTTTCACTGAAAATTTTCACTCTGTGTTTTCATATATATAAAGTTAGTTTAT
Organism: Ailuropoda melanoleuca; assembly: GCF_002007445.2. NCBI lineage: Eukaryota > Metazoa > Chordata > Mammalia > Carnivora > Ursidae > Ailuropoda > Ailuropoda melanoleuca. The sequence goes on from NC_048218.1 coordinate 15,095,672, forward strand.
CCCTTTTCATTGTCAGATAGTATTATATGAAAATATAGAATATCCTATCTGGAATGGATAAGTATCTATTGGTAAACATTTAATCCTTTCTGGATTTTCACTATTATAAACAACACTGTAATTAACTTTCTCAAACATGGTTTTTTCTGCTCCTGTACAAGTTTCCTGGGATTCAAGCCAGAATGGATTAGCAGTGTTGTATACACATTCTCAATTTTACTCAACATTTTCAAATTTCCAAATTTCTTTCCAAACTAATTGTACTTAGTTGGTGGCAGATTTAATATTTGATTTAATATTATTAGACTTATTTTTAAAATTTATTTTAAATTGAATTGGCCTGATTGTGATTGAGTTTAGGCATGTGTTCATATGTTCTTCATTTGAATTTCTTCCTTTGTAAACTGTCTGTTCATTATTGCTTATTTTTTACTCTTTAATTTCATTTTTATTTTCATCAAAGTTGATACATGCATAATTTAATAGGCCAAGTTGTGCTACATGATTTATTATGAAAAACAGTCCAGTCTAGTAGTACACTAATATCCAATTTCTCATGTCTCATTCTCCAGAGATGACCATTTTCAACTTTTAGCTGTTTCTTTGGCCATTTGTCCATATCTCTATGTACCCAACTTATTAACGATATTACTTCATTTCTCAATTTTCCCATGATCTGTTGAGCTCCCATGATAGAGGGTAAAGTTCACACGACAGAAGGCAAGAATTTGATTCTATGCTGCCAATAAACCAAAGTAATTACCAGGCCCCCTCTCCCTATCTTCCCAATATGATTATATTGTGATTTATTTGTTAATTTTTTCATTATTCTGTTTATAGAAATGCTACCTGGAACTGATTTCTGTATTATACCCGTATTTTTTTTCCTTGCACAACTCTTTGCTTTTCCTTGAAGTTAATAATCATATGGTATATTACTTTCCCAAGTCTGCCATAAAATTACCACAAACTGGATGGTTTAAAACAACAGAAATGTATTCTCTCAGTTCTGGAGGACAGAAGTCTGAAATCATGGTGGTGGAAGGGCCATGCTGCCTATGAAGGCTCTAGAGGAGAACCGTTCCTTGCCTCTTCTAGCTTCTGGTGGTTGGCAGCAATCCCTGGCCTTCTTTGGCTTGCAGCGGCAGCGTAACTCCCATTTCTGTCCTGGTCTTCATGTGGACTTCTTTCCCATGTGTCTTTTCTTCCTCCAAACCTCTTTCCTTATAAGGACACCAGTCACGGGGTTTTGGGCTCACCCTAATCCAGTGTGACCTCATTTTAACTTGATTACATTTTCAGAGACACTATTTGCAAATAAAACACACACACACACACAAATGGGGTGGGGTTGGGGAGAGTTAAAGATTTCAGCATATCTTTATGGGGAATGTGATTGAACCCACGACACCTAGTAATAACTGCTTTTCCATTTGCATAGTTTTCTATATACCACAGTTCAGCCTCAAAGTCTTTTGTAATTGTTTACCCCCTGCCTGCTCTCTACCTCATCCCAATACATTTAAAGACATTGAGCATTCTGGTTATTTCTGTCTATTCAGGCACCAGTGTATGTCTCTGGGATTCATCTCTGGCTTCTGTTTCTTCAGCTTTATCCTCAGGCTAGCCCTCGCTCTGGCACCAGGATGCCTGTGTCTTACAGCCTCACACCATAAATTCAGCTGCAGAGTCTTTTTCCGTTGCTTGCACTAAAGCCCTATCATTCACTCCTTACTGGCCCGAAATGCTCATGCTTGAATTGATCCTGTGGCCAGGTAGAGGAACTGATTTCCTTGCACCTGTCTGGAGGCCTGGAGGGAGGCCTCATCAGCCCAAGAGCCAGATGGCCAGAATGTTACCCCAAGAGAAAAGTCGTGATGCTGATATGGGTGTCTACTACATGGAAGCGTCTTGCAGATGGTTGGTGATAACTTTCCTCTGGTTTGCTATTGCTTTTTTGTTTTGTTTGCAATATTTTTTACTATGCAGATATTTAAAAACGATTAAATCTGTTTTTTTTATATTTCTTTTTTTTTTTTTTAAGATTTTATTTATTTATTCGATAGCGATAGAGACAGCCAGCGAGAGGGAACACAAGCAGGGGGAGTGGGAGAGGAAGAAGCAGGCTCACAGCGGAGGNAATTTCTTTTTTTTTTTAAAGATTTTATTTATTTATTCGATAGAGATAGAGACAGCCAGCGAGAGAGGGAACACAAGCAGGGCCCCCCCTTTTTTTTTAATTTCTGATTTTTGTGCTGTGCTTAGAAAATGCTCTTGAANACTGAGCCGAAGGCAGACGCTCAACCGCTGTGCCACCCAGGCGCCCCCTTTTTTTTTTTTAATTTCTGATTTTTGTGCTGTGCTTAGAAAATGCTCTCGAAAAAAAGTTTATTTTCTGGTTTCAAAGTATAGACTTCACTCTATTAATGGGATCTACCTTACTAGCTAGGTNCCCCCCCTTTTTTTTTAATTTCTGATTTTTGTGCTGTGCTTAGAAAATGCTCTTGAAAAAAAAGTTTATTTTCTGGTTTCAAAGTATAGACTTCACTCTATTAATGGGATCTACCTTACTAGCTAGGTCGTTAGATCTCTCTCTCTCTCTTTTCTTAAGACTTTATTTATTCATTTGTCAGAGAGAGAGAGAGCGCACAAGCAGGGGAGCTGCAGGCAGAAGGCTTATTCCTAAAGTTCTCTAGGAGACAGTATCTGGGAGGGAAAGATAAGGAAGGTAGGGTAAAGGGAGAAGTTGAGCTGTGTTGCAGTTGTTAAGAAATGCCTCAGCTGACTGTTCAGGGGATGACCCGTCAGATTGTTCTGAATCCAAGCAAGGGGACCTGTGTGCCTCTGGGGGAAGGACATAAACTTGGGCAAAGCAATTCTCTTTCCCAAGGGTAATTCCTGGAGAGAGACTTGGCAGTGAGCTGTCAGCTGCCAACAGGTGGAAGAGTGAGTGGGTCCCTGGCAGGGATCTGGGTGGTGGACCACAGCACCCATTACACCATCTCCAACATTCTGAGTGAAATGTAGGCTTCCAGCTAGCATATCCTCTCTTCAGTTGAATACTTTCTGCTTTTTGGCTTATCTATTAAGATTTTTTTTTAAAAGATTTTATTTATTTATTCGACAGAGAGAGAGACAGCCAGCGAGAGAGGGAACACAAGCAGGGGGAGTGGGAGAGGAAGAAGCAGGCTCATAGTGGAGGAGCCCGATGTGGGGCTCGATCCCACAATGCCGGGATCACGCCCTGAGCCGAAGGCAGACGCCCAACCGCTGTGCCACCCAGGCGCCCCTAAGATTTTTATTTGGTAAGCATTTTCTTTTTTCTAATCTGGGGTTCTTAAAAATAATCTTTTGTTTCAAGGATGCAGTATCCATTCTCTTTCTGTGGTTTTCAATGATACTGTTTTCAAAGTTTCCATTTGTTTGCTGCAAAAATTCTCATTTAGTGACGTTTCCTTTGTTCTTTAGCTTGTATGTTACTCTTACATGGTGTTTGCTTGCTTTAGATGTTTACTTTCTGCTTGCATGGCTATCTTTGTAGCTGAGGCTGGGTCAGCCTGTGTGGGAAGGAAGTATGTACACCACAGTCAGCCACAGGGATTGTCGAAGACGGGGTGTTTACTACCAGACAGGGCATCCTAGTAAATTTCTCTTAGGGAAGTAGAGCTCCCACCTCCTCCTGGGCTTGGCCTCTGGCCCAACATTTACACCAACTACTCCAGCCTATCTTTGTTCTCTACTCCAGGTGGGAGGTGATGAAGTCAGCCACCCTATGGTTCCTCCATGAGTCCCTCCAATAACTTGTGTCCACAGCCTCAACACTTGGAGTTCTTCTAGAATTGCTCTTGGCTTTCGTTTGACAGTTACATGCTTTCTACTCTTTTCTGGTCTCTTCCATCTTTCTTCTAAAATACCTTCCTGAAATATCGAGGCTGAAACCCTCAGAACTACATTTTTTTTAGATTCCCTTGAAGCTCTCATTTTGGATGTGATGTAGGTTCCACCGATCATTTACAAGTGAGTTTTAGAAGGCGAAAAGAACACTCTGAAGCAGAGGCTGACTTGTGTTGTCTCTGTTATTTTGGCTGGCAAGCCGAGTTGTAAAGGAGCTTGATTTTTCTGCTACAATGGTGGCAGGGGTCTCAGTGATAGGGCTCTAGTTTCATAGGTGTTGAGAGGCAGGGCACATCTTTATTTTGCTGCTGTGGATGGTGGCATAGGTGGCCTGGGTCTGGCCAGAAGCTGCAGCTAATTCCTTCTGGCAGTGCCAGAAGTTCAGTTCTACAATGTGGCTGTAAGAGGTGCTCCCGGAAGTTCTTCAGACCTCTCAACAATGATGATACCAAAGAGATAGCCTGTAATAAATTTCTTTTAGCTTACTAGAGTGGATTTTGTATGCAGTAAAACCCTCACTGATACATGGGGATTCCTGGCATTTTCTAGTATATTACAGTACTGTTTTCTTATTTCAGAGGTGTTTTAGATTTTTTATTTTAGGGGTATTGCTTGTGGTTTTGGTGGTATGGTAGCAGGATCAAATGCTTAGGCATTTTGATTTCCTCTTCCTAGTGAGAACTCATTTCTCTCAGAGACAACAGAGTTTAATAACAAAATGTAAGAAGAGATATGTTTACTCTTAAAAAGGCTTTGGTCCAAGTCTCTTGCAGTATAAGAGATAATATCCTTCTTTTTTTTTTTTTGTGGCAAGTTATTTAGCAGGTTCTTGTCCCACCTAAGCCTGGGTGCATTTTAACAGAAACGACAGGTTGCAGCTGGTGCTTTCCATGAATCCAAGACTGGCACCAATCTTGACTAGATTCCAAGTCTCCTCTTGATATAAGGGGATTCTCTAGCAGATTTCAGTTAATTCCACCATATTTTACTGGTTAGTGAAATAATTCATGAACCTAACATAGTTCATTTTCAGTGCATCTTTAAAAACGAGTCTAAATTTTTACAGCCAGAGAATTCTTTCTAAATGTTCTTTGTTTCCATAAAGCATCTGTCCTTCAAGGTTGATCATTACACTTAAAACACTATGACACAAGCTGGGAGAAAGTATTTGCAAAAGACGTATCTGATAAAGGATTGTTATCCAACATATAGAAAGAATTCTCAAAACTCAGCGAGAAGAAAAAAAAAACCAGATCAAAAAATTTGGCAAAAGATCTGAACAGACACCTCAACAAAGAAGTTATACAGATTGCAAATAAGCATATGAAAATATGCTCAACATTATGTCATCAGGAAATCTTAAATTAATACGATACAACTGTTTACCTATTAGAATGGCCCAACTTCAAAGCACTGACAACACCAAATGTTGGTGAAGATGTAGGCAATAGGAACTCTCATAGACTGCTTTGGAAATACAAAATGGAATAGCCATTTTGGAAGACGGTGGTTTCTTACAAAATTAAACATACTCTTACCACACAACCCCATAATTACACTCCTTGGTATTTACCTAAATGAGTTGAAAGCTTATGTCCATATCAAAACCTTCACAAAGATATTTATAGCAGCTTTATTCATAATTGCCCAAATCTGGAAGCAACCAAGGTTATTTGGTCCTTCAGTAAGTGAATGGATGAATAAAACAGTGATATATCCAGACAATAGAAGATTTTTAAACAAGATTTTATTTATTTATTTGAGAGAGAGAGAGAGAAAATGAGTGAGGAAGGGGACAGAGGGAGAAGCAGATTCCCTGCTGAGCAGGGAGCTCAACGCAAGGCTCGATCCTGGGATCCTGGGGTCATGACCTGAGCCCAAGGCAGACGCTTTAACTGACTGAGCCACACAGGTGTCCCAGACAATAGAATATTTTTGAGCCCTAAAAAGAAATGAACTATCAAGCCATGAAAAGATATGGAGGAAACTTACATATATATTATTAAGTGAAAGAAGTCAATCTGAAAAGGCTATGTATGTTATGATTCTAATTATATGACATTATTGAAAAGACAAAACTATAGAGACAGTAAAAAGATCAATAGTTGTCAGGGGTTAGTGAGAAGGAAGGGTAGAATAGGTGAATCACAGAAGTTTTTTAGGGCACTGAAATTATCCTGTATAATATGATTTCGGTGGAGAGAGATATATATACGTTTGACAAAACCTTTAGAATGTACAACAGAAAGCGTGAACCTTAATGTAACCGATGGACCTCTGGTGATAATAATGTGTCAGTGTAGGTTCACTGATAGTAACAAATGTATCCCTTTGGTGTATGTGTGACCTTGATAGTGGGGGAAGCTTGGTGTGTGTGTGTGTGTGTGTGTATGTGTTTGTGTGTGGGGGGGTGTGTGTGTGTGTAGGAGGTACATGGGAACTATTTACTTTCCACTCAGTTTTGCTGTGAATCTAAAACTGCTCCAAAAGATAGTCTATTTAAAAGAAACATTATGACCCATTATAAAAAATATTTTTAGGGGCACCTGGCTAACTCATTCAGTAGAGCATACAACTATTGATCTTAGGTTGTGAGCTCAAGCCCCACATTGGGTATAGAGATCACCTAAAAATAAAATCTTAAAAAATTATATATTTTTGTTATTTGGTTAGACTTAGAAGGTAATTTTAAGTATTTTTACTAAAATTATACTTAAAAGTAGAGTTAAAAGATAAGCATGTTTTAGTTAATAAAATGTTTCCTATTATTATATTAATAATTATATATAATTATATATAATATACAATAACTATATATAATATATAATAACAATTATTATTATGATAATAATTATTATTATTTGACTTAAAAAATCCTCAATAGGCTTCACAAATTTAAGGGCACCTGGGTGGCTCAGTCGGTTAAGCATCTGCCTTCGACTCAGGTCATAATTCCAGGGTCCTGGGATCAAGCCCCGCATCAGGCCCTGCTCAGCAGAAAGACTGCTTCTTCCTCTCCCTCCACCCCTCCCCCTGCTCGTGCTCTCTCTCTCTCTGTCAAATAAGTAAATAAAATCTTAAAAAAAAAAAAAAAGAAATTTAGTGACCAGTGATGTTCATCATATCTACATTCGACAATATTGTTTTTGTGCTTCTGATGTTGCTATTGTTAATATTCTCATGCTAAAATGATCTCAGTGAAAAGCATAGGAAAGAGTCCCTCCAATACCATATGGCCAGGACAGTAAGCTGGATGCTTCCTGCAGGACAGCTTTGCTTGCCTCAGCCAGTGGAATTGTCAAGATGGTTACTCAGAGGCTGGATGATTTCACAAGCCTCTTCTTAAATTTGGTTGCTTTGGACACATTTTATCCTGGAAACAAAATCTAGCTCCATAATACATTCAGAAATAGTAGATTCCTGTCTTTTTTCCAGCTGGTACTGGTAGGGTTTACACATTTACTCCTGCACCATAGGAACAGCTGCTCAAAAAGCTGAGGGTGCATTCAATTCCATTACTTTGGCACAATAGAAGGTCACATAAAAGAGGGAGACTCTCTCAGCCTGTCCATAGTTGGAAAATTAATTCTTTTAAGTGCTTAAAAAAAATCTCTACAGGTGGTCAGATCTTATGAACTTAGGACCAGCAATGACCTCATCACCTTCAGCTGGTCTCAAAGTTATCTTTGGCTGCTGAGTGCTTTATGAAATCTTGTTAATTATGAATGTTTTTCCTAGTTATAAGTCCTTCTGGATAAATTTTTATAAAACATTTATTTTTATTGCTTACATAACTACATAAAATATTTTCATTGGTGTCAAAATGTCATGTTATTGCCAAACAGATTCCATTTCAATTTCTAGAAATTATTGGAAAGTTAATATTCACATTTTTAATGGCACCCTTGTTGTAGTATTAAATCATGCTTTACTGAAATTTACAACAGAAGTCATAATTACATTGCATTTTATACAGAATAAAGCAGAGAACAGACAATGTTTCTAGTTAATCTCTATGGTTAATGGTTATATTTTCCTTTCTTTTAAAGATAAATCATGAATGAAAATCAGTGTCTTTTTGAAACTGAGTTTTCACGGAAATGATTTTCATGAATACTCATCATTCACTTCTCTTTTCAGCACAGTGGCGTTTTAGTTTAGGAATCATAAATTGAATTGTTCTCCTGGTTTGTGAAACTTTATCCATTTCTAAGTCAAGAAAAGTAAAAATATTTCAAAAAGCAAGGTTAGATAAGAAAGTCATAGTCCTACCTATGCATTTGGTTTCTCCTTGGAGATGTCATTTCAAGAATACTCACTCTCCATAGGCATCATTTCAAGGATGTAATTGTTTAAGGGCAAAGTCACAATTCTGGGTAGAAAACGTCTTTTGGGGTTACACATGGAGGCTCATTTAGTGATCCTGAGAAATGAGCTTTCAGCAGTTATTACATTTACTCTTCATGCCCAGCCTGGAAGAAGCCCCAGGAGAGCTGGAGGACAACCAAATGGCTGACTTGAATCATGTCTCCCAGTGCCTGTACCATCACTCGGAGGCTCTTCTTTGCCTGTGTCTTGCATCCCCCTCCTATGGACTGAATTGTACAACCTCCTCACCCTCTCCCCCTTCCTTTGGAGATGTGGCCTTTGGGAGATAAGTGGATATATATTATGTCAAGAGAGGGCAGGCCTTCATGATGCGATTAGTGTCTGGTAAGAAGAGACGTCAGGAAGCTTGCTGTCTCTCTCTGCCATGTGAGTACACAGTGAGAAGTCAGTCATCTGCAAGCTGGGAAGAAAGCTCTCCACAGAACTCAACCACGCTGATCTTGGACTTCCAGCCTCCAGAATTGTGAGAAATAAATGTCTTTTGCTTAAACCACTCAGTCTCTGGTGTTTTGTTATGGAAGCAACTGACTAATACATCCTTGAAGAGATCTGGGGCCTGGGCACACGTGAAAGGTGCAGTGGGGAATTCAGATGGTGGTCTAGGCAGTTCAGGAACATAGTGTTATAAAATTTCATTGATTGTCTCAATACTCTCTTTTAGTGTATAAATCTCAGAAGGAGATTAAGTTGAAGAGATGGCATAAAAAGGACAGCATTCTGGAGGGTTCAATTAAAAGTTTGTAAGTCAATTACCATTTTGCCTGTAGTAATTTTCTAATGAAAGGAAATTTAAAAAGTGGCAGCTATTTTTAAGAAAGTTGAATTTATAGTTTAAGCAACTGAATATTCCACCATAATATTCTCATTAAATATTTGTTGATCTACTTTATAGCACAAATTTAGCAAAGAATAGGATTCCTATCAAAATCTTTACTATATTTTTCGTGGGAAAGAATACCTTTATACTCACTCATGCTAGATGTTATGCTAATTAGTTGGGAGTGAGGGTGAAGACTTGGCCCAGCAAATTTGCAAAGCAGCTTAAAAATAGTTGATACACACCTGGAGACCCTTTCTCATCAGCCTCAACTCAGGCACCTATTATCTTGTCTTTCTCTAAGTCATCAGAGCATATATTTTAATTGCTTCCACTCCCTCTCATTTTATTGAAATGTAATTGCCTTACAACCCTGCAATGATCATCACAGTAAGTTTTTAATGAATGTCCGTCACCTCACATAGTCACAAATTTTTTTTCCTGTGATAAGATCTTTTAAAATCTACTCTTCTAGCAAATTTCAAATATACACTTCAGTATTTTTAACTATACTCATTATGTTATATGTTATATTCCCAGAACATATTTATCTTACAAATAAAAGTTTGTATCTTTTGACATTTTTGCATCTTTTGAATTGGGTGAAGGTGGTCAAAAGGTACAAACTTCCATCTTAAATTACTTCTANAAATAAAATCTACTCTTCTAGCAAATTTCAAATATACACTTCAGTATTTTTATTTTTATTTTTTATTTTATTTTTTTTTTAAAGATTTTATTTATTTATTCAACAGAGAGAGAGACAGCCAGTGAGAGAGGGAACACAAGCAGGNTAGATGTTATGCTAATTAGTTGGGAGTGAGGGTGAAGACTTGGCCCAGCAAATTTGCAAAGCAGCTTAAAAATAGTTGATACACACCTGGAGACCCTTTCTCATCAGCCTCAACTCAGGCACCTATTATCTTGTCTTTCTCTAAGTCATCAGAGCATATATTTTAATTGCTTCCACTCCCTCTCATTTTATTGAAATGTAATTGTCTTACAACCCTGCAATGATCATCACAGTAAGTTTTTAATGAATGTCCGTCACCTCACATAGTCACAAATTTTTTTTCCTGTGATAAGATCTTTTAAAATCTACTCTTCTAGCAAATTTCAAATATACACTTCAGTATTTTTAACTATACTCATTATGTTATATGTTATATTCCCAGAACATATTTATCTTACAAATAAAAGTTTGTATCTTTTGACATTTTTGCATCTTTTGAATTGGGTGAAGGTGGTCAAAAGGTACAAACTTCCATCTTAAATTACTTCTAGAAACTGCCAAATCCTACTTAATAAAAACAAATGCATATGTTTAATATTTATTGTACTACATTTTTATTCTTATGAAATATTGCTTGAAATAAGCAGGTATTCATCTCGGACATAGCTAGTTTTTTTGTCACATGTAGATCTATGTCATAACTAAATGTTACTAAATGTGACAGAATTCTATCTATGAGTAGGACATATTCCATTGTGTTAGACGGAATAATGGTCCCCAAAGATGTCCACATCCTAATCCCTAGAATCTGTGACTATGTCACCTTATCTGTCAAAAGGGACTTTGCATATGTGATTAAATTAATGATTTTGATAGGGGAAGATTATCCAGGATCCTCCATAAGTCTCCTTCTAAGAGAGAGGAAGCAGAGTATGGGTAGAAGTGTGATGAAAACAGAAGTCAGATTGAGAGGGGGAGAGAGAGAGAGAGAAATGGCATGGGGAGAGAAACAGAGACAAAGGTAGTGAGATTTGAAGATGCACTACTGCTGATTTTGAAGCTGGAAAAAAGAGGACAAGCCAAGGAATGTGGGTGGCCTCTAGAAGCTGGAAAAGGCAAGGAAATGGATTCTTCCCTAGAGACTTCAGAAGGAATACAGCCCTGCCAACCCATTTTAGACTTTTAGACATCTGACTTCCTAAATTATAAGAAAATAAATTTGTCATTTCCTTCTTTCTTTCTTTCTTTCTTTCTTTCTTTCTTTCTTTCTTTCTTTCTTTCTCTTTTTTTCTTTCTTCTTTTTTCTTTCTTTCTTTCCTCTCTCTCTCCCTTTCTTTTCTTTTCTTTCTTTTCCTTTCCTTTCCTTTTTCTTTTTTTCTTTTCCTTTCTTTTCTTTCTAAAGTAACCTCTACACCTAACATGGGGCTTGAACTCACAACCCCAAGATCAAGAGTCACATGCTCTAGCCAGCCATGTGCCCCTGTTTTGTTTCAAGCCACTAGGTTTGTGGTAATTTGTTACAGCAACAATAGGGAAACAGTGCATCAATTGCCACTGATTTTATTTACTGAAAATGGTACAACTAACATCAATTAAAAGCAATTTAAACTTTAGCCACTAGTTTTCAAATCTCTAAAGAAGCAAGCATGGCGGGTGTTAGACTGGCTAATTTACATCAAAAGCTGGGAGAGCTGGTAGTGAGTGCCCAGTGCCTCCCCATTACTACTCAGCACGCTGTAGATTTGCACGGTTCACCCACCTGGGGCTACTGAGCACTGGAAATGGGGCCAGTGAGACATGTGCCGCAAGTGTAAAATACACCATGAATTTTATAAAGAAGAATGTAAAATATCTCATTAATAATTTTTAAATATTGATCACATTGTCATTGAAATGTTACTATTTTGGATAAATTGTGTTAAATAAAATTCATTATTAAAGTTCAATTTCTTTTTACTTTTTAAATGTGAAATGAAAAAACTTAAATTTGTGTATCATGTTATGTTTCTATTGGACAGTGGTGCTCTTAACAGATAATTCTGTGTAATGATGTCATTAACACATTATAGATTATTTATCATGTTGATTAATATATTGTTGAGTAATGAATATACCAGTGCAGCTGAGAGAGTGGATGGGTTTATTTTCATCCATTTTATACATTTTAAAACTAAGATCTCCATTTTTTATAGTCACAGCCTCCTGAGCTCCACAATCTCCAGTTAAATTGTGGTGAGTTCAGTCACATTTTATTATCTTATTATTTTATTTTATTATTTTATATTATTATTATTTTTAAAAAGATTTTATTTATTCATTTGACAGAGAGAGAGACAGCCAGCGAGAGAGGGAACACAGGCAGGGGGAGTGGGAGAGGAAGAAGCAGGCTCCCAGCAGAGGAGCCTGATGTGGGGCTCGATCCCAGACCACCAGGATCACGCCCTAAGCCGAAGGCAGACGCTTAACGACTGAGCCACCCAGGTGCCCCTATATTATTATTTTTAAGATTTTATTTATTTATTTGAGAGAGAGACAGAGATAGTAACACAGATCACAAGTTGGGGAGGAGAGAGAGAGAAGCAGACTCTCTGCTGAGCAGGGAGCTGGACTGGAGGCTTGATTCCAGGACCCTTGATTCCAGGACCTGAGCTGAAGGCAGACACCTAACCCACTGAGCCACCCAGTCATACTTAAAAAAAAATCTAGAGGGAAAGCCTAAGGGATGTGGGAAATACTATTAGCAGCTCAAAGGTAGCATTTTTACATGAGGAAAGGTGGGGTTTTCTGTGGTGGATGAAAGTGATCTTTGCACACGTTTTGTTGTTGTTTTCCAGAAAGGAAAGGTGGTCTGCAGACATGAAGATACTGTTACTAGGAAAGACTTAATTTTAGGTAATGTTTCTTTGTAATATCAAAAACAACGTTTTCCCTCTGGTATAGGAATACTCACAGTGAAGGTTTAGAAATAGAAGAGGCAGCTTGCCTGGATGAAATAATCCAACTGAAGCCATTAGGAAAAATGTAAAACTTCTGGGCTCACGAATACAGATGTGTCTGGATGAAAACAGAACATGCTATCGAATGATTAGGTTAGAGATGCCTAGACCACTGGGGAGTTTCTATATGGTTCAGGAATGTGGAGAGAGCTGGTATGACAGCTTCAACATTTGGGGTACATACGCCCTTTTACCTGCAGTTAGAGTATTTTTGTCTTCTCTCAAAGACCTCATGGACATCACATCTTTCTCTTCCTGAAGAAATATAATTTCTTTTGAAATCCAGTTAATGTTTCATAAAGGCATCTAGCCAGTGTAATTTCCTGGATCAGATTAATGTTTGTAGGATCAAGAAATCTTAGGAAACTAAATAGAATCTGTAAGCAATTATATTTTGGGTGATGATTGCCTTAGAGTTCAGTGAGGAAAAAACTACATATGTCTATTAGGAATATATATACATGGAATATATATGTTTGTATATATAGAATATGTGTGTGTTTCAGGATTAAATATACCTATATATCAATACATATAGGAGTGTCTGGGTGCCTCAGTCAGTTAAGCATCCGACTCTTGATTTTGGCTCAGGTCATGATCTCAGGGTTGTGAGATTGAGCCACATGTAGGGCTCCACACTCAGCAGGGAATCTGCTTGGGATTCTCTCTCTCCCTCTCCCCTCCCCACGCTCTCTTTCTCTCTCTCTAAAATAGATAAATAAATAACCATATATGTTGTGTATATATTATATATGTGTATGCATATATATGTATGCATATATATATATTATATATGTGTATGTATACATAATATATATACTATATATATATTCCTAACACACACACACACATGCAGTTATATGAATGCCAAAACAAAGTGGTGAACATTTGGTAAAAGACAAAAACAGACTTTGCTTCCTGGGTCCTCCATGACATTTTGGGAATGCCAAATATCATATAGGACGTGAGGATCATGGTTTGACCTTCAGCATGAGCAAATCTATATATTAAGGAAATTATTCGAACTTTAAAATGTCAATAAATGAGTAGACACTATAAACCATTCTCTGTGGGAGGATTTCTCTGTAATTTTTTGGCTCATCCTCCCTCAACCCCTGTTCTCCACTTTATTTTGTAGTGGCTGCCACACCCAGCATCTCCCACTTGGTGTGGATATCAACCATCTCAAGTGGTCTATAATGAAAGGGGAGTCTTGGAAAAGGTTTCTCTACTTCCTGATAATGTCCCTGTGTATATATGTCATTGTGATACATATACAAGAAAGTTACCAGGGAATAGGAAAAGCATTCCAAAGAGTACTTGCATTGGATAGAAGTCAGCTATCAGAGGCTAATATTCAACTGGACTTCCATCGGCAAATGTCCTCATTTTTTCCCAGTGGGGAGTGGAGTGTAAATTTCTTGGCTTGCCCAGGATATGAAAACAGCCCATTCATTAAAATGACTTAGCTTTCATACTTCAAATAAATAATTTCTCTGATTGCTTAGATAAGATACCAACTAGATACACATGCCCTTAGGCAGGACCTATTGCAAATTGTTATGCCAAATCCACAGAACTGTTTTTATGTTTGCAAGGCAGGCACTTCAAATCTAAGTACTCTCGGTTAAAATTGTCAAGGCATGAGGCTGAGTGAGGACATACCAGCTTTACCTGCCTTGGGGCACTACTAAGACTGGTTGGCTCTCTCTGAGCCATAAAACTTTTTATTATTTTTCTGCATATATTATGCCATGGAACCGTGTAGCCTTCTGGGACTTCTGTTGCTTGTAAAATGGCCCAACATTTTTGTTGGCTGAGGTGCAGGGTGAGAATTGCTCATCACCCTTGCGGAGCAACTGGAGACCTCTTTCGGGGTTCATTGGTTAACCTGCACTGGAGTGCAGTTAATAAGCCAATGAAGGAAATGTTAACATTAAATTAAAATATGTGAAGGTAGATTCTTGTGAGCATCAGATAAGCTACATGCAGTAGACTCACTGAAAATCAGAATTCAGGGGGAAAACCAAGTGCTTTGTTCTTTCCTAAGGCATGCAGAACTCATTATTGTTGATGGAAATGAAATCCACAGGGCTGAGTGCCTCAAATAAGTCAGGGGTTGGAAACCCTCTGGCTCAACTTTATTGGCCAAAGAGTTTCTCTAAAGAGAAGCTTGCTTACCCTAGTGTGAGAACATTACAAATCATATGTAAATAAACAATATTTCATAAATATTATTGTGATTATTTCATAAATAATCACCGTACGTATTTCTATATATAGTTTCATCACATTTTTTAGATCTTAGTTTCTCAGTGGTATGGAAGTTATAGATGGATTAAAATCAAATGCTTAAAACTCACTCCCAGTGAATATGGAATTGGTCTTAGAAGAAAGTGACCTTTGGGCTGATAGGTAAGTCATGGTACTAGATGTCTTCTCTTGGTAGGTCCTACTGAATTCTTAAGATTCTCAATGATTATAATTGAGCCAGTTGGAGTAGCCAAAAGACTAACAGAAAGTATATGTAGCGATGATAAATTAGGCCTTGGAATTTGCAAAATCCCTATTAATTTCAGTCTTCTTTGACATAGTAGAATTTAGTAATATATAGTATAACAAAATGTGCTGAGTTTTATTTAGCTCTTTGTGTTGTAAAGACTAGAGTCACCTATTCCAAAAATTTAAAAAAACGTTTAATGTAGCAGTACACTTATATTGCTTGGGAAGATAGTGTCTCAGAAATGCAAGAACAGGGTGCATAGTAGAACAATCTCTGTGGAAAGTGGAACAGGAACTGGAAAATGCTTTGGATTCCAAGAGAAGTCTGAGATCCTCAAAAGTAGGAGCCTGTTAATTTCACTCTGGGTGTCCAACTTTAATGTGAAGACAATATGCATCCAGTGTCTTTCTCTGGCTACCAAATGGCCTGCTTTTTCCATATTTCACTATTCGGATTCCTGGAAGAGGTATTCTGGTCTCTTTACGTAAGCATTTATTGGCCTGGCCAGTAAGTCTGCTAGTCCCTGGGAATTTGTTATGGTTGGGTTTGATCTACATGCCATCTTATTTTCTGATTACATTTCTCCACAATCACTAAGGCACAGGTGGAAAGAAGACAAAGACCCTCTTTATGTGAAACCACATCTTTTGAATGTCTATGAATGTCAATGAAACTCGAGATACCTTCTCTAGGTAAGACTCAACCTATTAACATATCCACCTCACAGTTGTAAACCATAGATTTCCTACAGGTAAGTGACACAGCAGAGCCAATCTTAGGCAAAGGATCAAGCAGGTGAGATGAGGTTTTGTTGTCAGGGTTATTCTTTCTTCTCAAACCCAGAGTCATTTTCTGTCCTCGTAAATTAAAGGCAGCTGCAGTTTGCTAGAAAGAGGATGTTACTTAGTGTCAGGAGATACCCTTAAATCACACCTTTGCCCATATCTGATAGCCTTGGGTAAATTAATGGAGCTTCTCTGAGCTTTAGTTTCCTCCTTGTAAAATGTAACTATCATATGAGGTTGTTTTAAATACTGTAAGGAAGAGATGGGCATATGCAGTTCATTATTTAATAAATATTTATAAAAAAAACCAGAAGTGGAAGGGGCCCCTAAGTGTTCCATTTTCCAGATGTGGAAACTGGGTCAGACATGTGATTTCACTTGTTTAAGTCCAAGCCACTACTTGACTGTAGTCAACACTGAAACCCAAGTCTCCCAACTTCCCAGACCAATGCTTCTGCAAGTTCCGTCTTGGTTTCTACACAATTCTCAAAACTTGCTCTTTAGAAAGAACATGTGTATGTGTGTAAAGTTATAGCTTCTAGTTTCTTCCAATGAACAAGACATATTTTTATAATTAAGACTAAGAATTCCTGATGTTCTTAAAAAGATATCTGATTCTTATTTGCTGTGAAGAGTGAATGAAAATTAAATAGTCTAGGGGCACCTGAGTGACTCAGTTCGTTAAGCATCTGACTCTTGATTTCGGCTCAGGTCATGATCTCAGGGTTGCGGGATTGATGCTTGCATTGGGCTCTATGCTCAGCCTAGTCTGCTTGTCCCTCTTCCTCTGCTCCTCCCCTGCTCACTCTCATAAATAAATAAATAAGTAAAATAAGTAAAATAAAACAATATAAATTACTAACTGTCCTTGAGGAACATGTGTTTTAATAGTAACTCCAGTCTTAAAGGAATGAAACTCCTCAGCTAGGTGTCCCTGGGCCTCCCACGGTCACTCTGGCCACATTTTTGCCTCATGTGGCTCTAAGGTTGAGAACAAAGCCAAGCCTCCAATTGGCAGCCAGATAATGCAGACTGAATGGCCATGAAACCCAAGGTGATCTGGGCTCACCTGGCTCAACACCACAATCCAGAAGCATGTTCCATGCCACACATTCCTCTGCCTCGTGAGCAAAACATGGCATGATGCAGTGGAAACATTGTGTAATCCATTATGTTTTCAAATACCAAGGAGTTGACTTTAAAGAAATGTTAGAACATTAGATTTCAGATCTTCTTAGCAGGATACGACTGATTTGTCCACATAATTACTTTCTTTGTCCAGGGGTGCAAGATTTTTGAAGCATGTCTTCCTTCTTCCACTCATTATGATTTCCTCATAAACACCTATTGTCTGTTTTGTGTAAAACACCCTGAGAGATACAAAATGGTATCTGATGTACTCTTTCCTAATGGAACCCATTTTCTTATTGAGATGAGAATGCAGGCTCCTTGAGGTCTGAGATCTTGTCAATCTTATTCACTATTAAGTTTCAGAGTCTAGAACAGTATCTGGCACAGAATAGGCACTCAGGAAATACTTGTGGAATGCAGTAATGGATATACCTAAATGAGACGTTAATCATAGCTAAAATTTATGCTCACTAGTTTTCTCAATGCTGCCTCAAAGAGCCTCAAAACTCTTGAGGTAGCAAGTATTAATATTCCCATTTTGGAGATGGGGAAACTGAGGCTTAGGGAATTCGGTAACTTTCCCATTGGTGACCCTGGGCTTTGTACCAAAGTCATTTGGCTCTGAAGTCCATGCTCTTGGCCATTCTGTCGACCCGCATGTGATGCTGCCATCTTGCTTGGAGCAAAAGGCACTCCTTCCAAGGTTTTAGAACTAAAAGAAAGGAATGTTTACAATGGAATCCCACTTGTGGTATAAACGACAAGCATATTAGAAAGTTTTGTAGAGTCTGAAACAGATGTGGAACCAAAACTGCCCGAGAGGGATAGGAAGGATTTAAAAGGTGAGAAGTAGAGATCATCTCCCTTTGACTTCTGGGAGATGACCTTGAAAATCCTCTTTATAATATGATTATACTATACACTTGTACAACATTATAATATTATTTTTCTTCTTTAATCCCATTGCATCATGTTAAACAGTTCGTGTGGGGGAATCCAGTTTTGTTTATATTTCTATTCACCCTCAGTACTAGCATGGCACTTTTCCATTGATTTGAAAAGAATTGAATTTTCACTAGGATGGTAAGCTTGATGGACTGGGGAAGGCTAACTACAGCAACATATCCTAGCCCAATTTGAATTCTGATAAGCCTACCTCTTTCATACTTTTCTCCAATCCATCCCCTTCTTTTTTAAGAAGTCCCAAAGAAGGAAAAAAAACCCCACAATTATTCATATGAAATCATTTTCGACATCTTCAGAGATTTCTCTAGGTTCTGGTCCAAGTCTGATTATTGTTCAATTCTACCTACATTCTTCCTACACTTGAGGGATTTCAAAAAATGTACTTAATGATTTGGACTTGTTTTAATTTTCTCTAGCTTATTTTCTCTTGAGGTTAAGAACATTTTGTAAATTTGCAAATACCAAAAGTATTTTGCACACAATGAATAGGTTTAAAACAAATAATCAGATCAGATTTAGAACATTTCCCCAAGGAAAGGAAGTGCACAAAATAGTCAAATGATTAATTGAAAAACAAAGCAAAGGAACTAGAATATCTCCCCAAACTAGTTCCTAAGGTATGCTCTTTTTCCGTTATGAAACACTGACTAGTCTGCACTGTTTGTTTTTTAAGTAAAACTTTGATGGGAAAATTAATAACTGAATCCACTGTGTATTTCACACTAACATTAACATTCCTTTTCTTGCCAAACATTTTGCTATGAGCTTAGGCATTCACGCTCAATACGTTTTCCAGCCTGTTACAGTGTCCATCTTTCTTGCTCCCATAAATGTTCTACTAAATTTTCAAGTGAAGCTCCTGGAAAGGTAGAACATCACTGTATCTTTGTAGAGATTGATAACAAAAGCAAATTTTCTTTTGTTGCCCATAGAAATAACACAAACTCCTGCTTTGAATTTCACTCCATTAGGTAGGGTCTCCATAGTATGAAGAGCTGATGTTGATAACCTAATCAGTTTTGAAGATGCTTGGTATCTGAAGAAGAGTGACAAACGATGCATGACTTAATTGATAAGTTGATAAACTGATTGAAATTGCTAAATTGACAAAATGATTAAAGTTGATACATTGATGAATAAATGTTTCTTGAGCAAAGACTATCTGCAAAGCCAACTTCAAATTGAGATTTGCTACCTATTAAACAGCAGCAAGGATGTAAGGTCTTGGAATGCAGACCTAGTTAGGGATGTGCTTCCTGATACCTTGCCAGCAAATCATGGACAAGAGTCAGCTCTTCTTAGCTTGTTGTTCTTTCTAACTTACAGTAACTGGGTAGGACTTTGACTTTCACACCCAAATCAGTTCCTCACTGACACTTTCTAATGTGTTCTACTCCACAGCAAGCCATGCCACCATATAATATTACTCTTGGCTTATGTTGGCGTTAACACAAACTTTTCTTTCTCTGGATCTCATCTTGCTGAGAAACATTCCCCAGCCTGCAAGATCTAATTATATCTATTTGCATAAGTCCAACTCAAAAAGTTGATAGACTTATTATGAGTCCCTCATGTCAGGGACTCAGGAGACTATAAAGAGACATGAATAATAGTAGCAGAAGCAGCAGTAACAATAGTAGTAAAATTAATAAGAATGGTAAAAGTGCTAGTTAATATTTACCGAACACCTTCTACCGGGCACTGTGCTAAGCGTTTTACGTGCAATAATGACTTCGTTTTATTGAACAAACCAAAATGCAGAGAGGTGAAATAACCTGCCCCCAAACTTACACAGTCCTGTGGCGGACCTAGGAAATTATTTTTCTGTAAAGTTTAGCAGAACTCACCATCTGAGGATGTTTTTTAAAAGGCTAAGTTTTTGACTATCATTTCAACTTCCCACTATTTATTGGATAGATTTTTCTTCTTTGGGTTTTAAAGAGATACATTCTATTTTTATTCTTATGGTGGTTGCTCCCCTCTTAAACCCATTGTCATATTTTTCTATTGAATTCTTTTAAAAAATATCTTATTTATTTATTTATTTCAGAGAGAGAGAGAGAGAGCACAAGCAGGGGGAGCTGCAGAAGGAGAGGGAGAAGCAGGCAACCCACTGAGCAGGGAGCCTGATGTGGGACTCGATCCCAGGACCCTGGGGTCATGACCTGAGCCAAAGGCAGACGTTTAACCGACTGAGCCACCCAGGCAACCCTTCCTATTGAGTACTGAAATTTTTTAATGTCCATGTTTTCCCTGAACCAAACAAGTAATTTAGTACGTTCTCATGTCACTTTGCTTTCTTCCCCTACCTACCCCACATCTTATGCTGATATTTTCTAGAATAATTGTGGGTTACTGAGGACACAGATTATCTTTTTATTAGCTTTCATTTTACCCTTTTAATTAGTTATTATTATTTTTTGTTTTTTAAAGTAGGCTCCATCCACAGCGTGGAGCCCAATGCAGGGCTTGAACTCAACAACCCCGAGATCCAGGACCTGAATTGAGATCAAGAGTCAGATGCTTAACTGACTGAGCCACCCTGGCATCCCTCATCTTACATGTTTATTTGTTTTTTATTTTTTTATAAGATTTATTTATTTATTTTAGAGAGGAGGGGCAGGGAGGCAAAGGGAGAGAAAGAGCGAGAATCCCAAGCAGACTCCCTGCTAAGCATGGAGCCCAACATGGGGCTCAATCCCACAACCCTGAGACCATGACCTGAGCTGAAATCAAGGGTTGAACACTTAGCCACATCTTAGCCTTTTAAAGGCCACTTTCATGATGTGTAAGTCCTCCATGCCTTTACTAATTTGCTTGTCTTCTTGCTCTATCAGACAGAAAGAGATGTGCTAAAATCTCCCATCAGGATCATGGATGTTGTTTTTTTTCTTTTAGATTTTTTGACTTTCGCATTATAGATTTTGAACAGATGATCACATTTGCAATAAATATGTATTCCCAGTGAATAGAACCTTTATCATTGTGAAATGTTTCATCTTTAGTAATGCTTATCTGAAAGTTTATTTTGTGTGATATTAGCATAGCTAAACTAGGTTTTGTTTGATTGATGTGTAGCATGTCTTGGCTTTGTCTATCATTTTACTTTGCATTTTTAAATTTTTTTTAGCTTAGGCATATATTATGGATTGGAAGTTTCTGTCCCCCACCAAATACATATATTGGAGTCCTAACCCCCAACGTGGCAGTGTCCGGAGAGAGGACCTCTAAGGAAGTAATTAAGGTTAAATGAAGTCATAAGGGTGGGGTTCTGATCGGATAGGATGAGGGTCCTTAAAGGAGACATCTGAGACATCGTTCCCTCTCTCCACGTGTACTGGATAAAAGGGCCATGTGAATACACAGCAAGAAGGTGACTGTCTATAAGCCAGGGAGAGAGCAACGACCTTGATCTTGCACTTTCCAGCCGTCAGAACTCTGAAAAAAGAAATTTCTATTGTTGAAGTCACCCAGTCTGTGGTATTTTGTTATGGCAGCTGAAGCTGATAATACAGATTTTGGTACCAAGACGTGGGGTGCTGATGTATAAATACCTCCACATGTTGAAGTGGCTTCAAGACGGTAATAGGCAGAGGCTGGGAGAGTTTTGAAGCACATGCTAGAAAGTCTCGATTGCCCCGAAGGGAGCATTGGTAGAAATGTGGACGTTAAAGGTAATTTTGGTAAGGTCTCAGGTGGAAATGAGGAATAAGGTAATAGGAACTGGAATCAAGGTGATCTTCATTACAAAATGGCAAAGAATAGGGCTGAATTATATTCCCTGTTCTGGAGAAGGTAAAACTTGGGAGCCGTGAAATAGGATATTTAGGGAGGCGATGTCTAAGCAAAGTGCTGAAGGAGCCGTGTGGTTTCTCCTTACTGCTTATAATAAAATTCGAGAGGAGAGAGATACATTGAAGGAATTGTTAAGCAAAAAGGAACTAGAACTTGAAGATCTGGGATGTTTTCAGTCCATCCATATTGCAAAAATGAGGGACTGTTGCAAAAATGAGGGACTCTGTATTAAAAGGAACAAGAAGGATGTGGCTGAACAACCGTTTGATAAAGAGAGCCCATGTGCTTCTTGGATTTAACTGACCTTCTCAGGAGAAGCCAGGGGTAAAAATGGGACTATACCAGTATGACGCTGCCAGTTTGAACTCAAGGGGACAGAGAAAGTGGAAAGGAATAAAGGAAAGCTGTCAGAATTTCTGGAATTCTATAAGCCGAGAGATAGAGCTATTCAGCTGCAAGCACGGTTTATCCTTCAAGGGAAGTATAATCCTGAAGGTGAGTTGATCTCAGGGCTGCCACTCCTGCCACAGTCCAGCGGTTGAGGCTGCTGCCTCCCTGACTTCAGAGGGTTGGGCCCCCTCCTCATTTTTGGCAGGCCGGTGGTGTGGGCCTTAAATCCAATGACAAGTGTTCTTATAATAGTGAGAAGGAAGTTACTCATAGACATGCAGAGGAGAAGGAAAGTAGCTACGGCTGCACAGGTTGGACTGATGCAGCCACAAGCCAAGGAATGTCTGGAACCTTCAGAAGCTGGAAAAGGCAAAGAATGGATTCTCCACTCGAGCCTCCAGAGGGAGCATGGCCCTGCTCGCATCTCGATTTTGAATTTCTGGCAATTTGTTGTCAGAGCACTACAGGAGACTAATATAACCCACAATCTTTTCTAAAATGATTCTCCCCTCTCCCCTAGCCATTTTGTGATTCCATTATCTTGTTTTTTTGTTTTTCTTTTCCTTCCCACTAATTTTGTATTTATTTTATTTTTTTTCATCATGATAAGTATGCTCTTAGTCCTCATTTCACCCATCCCCCATCCATCTCCCCTCTGGCAGCAATCACTTTGTTCTCTAGAGTAAAGAGTCGGCTTCTTGGTTTGCCTCTCTCTCCCCTTTTCTCCCTTTCCTTGTCTGTTCTGTTTCTTAAATTCCACTGACTTTTTCACTTAGCATGATATTGTCTAGTTCCATCCGAGTTGGTGCAAATCCATTACCTTGTTCATTTCACCTTGAGCACGACTTACTTCTCTGGGTCTCAGCGTCCTCATTTATAAAGTGGTGGTTGACTTAGATGTAGCACAATAATAATTTGCCTGTTAGAAAGCATAAGCCCAAGTCAATGACCCCTTCACACTCTATTTTATCAGAGTATTCCACCCCCAAATTCAAATAGCTTTACAAATAGCCTATTAATTCCATAACAGGCAGGTTTTTTGTTTTTTAATTCACACCAAGATAAATGTTAGTGAGCAGCGCTCTTCACAAGAAAGTGCAGTGACCTTTGAACAACGTGTTAGGGGCACTGACCCCCCACCCCCACCCCCCATACACGGTTGAAGATCCGCATATTAACTTTTGATTCTTCAAGAACTTAACTACTAATAGCCCACTGTTGAAGCCTTACCGGTAACATAAATAGTCGATTAACACATATTTTGTATGTCGTCTGTGATGAGGGAGCATAAAGCAAGCTGAAGACAAAGCACAAGCTGACATCTTTCCCCACCCCATGGGATATGTGTGACATTCCTTCTGGAAACTTCCAACTATCTTAATATTAATGCTTTGCTAGGGGGAAAAACAACCTTAGCTTGACAATGGCAAGGCCTCCAGAATCCTGAGGGTCTTCTGTAGTAGACACTTCTTTTTGTCCTCACCTCCCCAACTCCCAAGTATATAATCAGCCATTCCTCACAACACCTGTGCAACAGCTCTTTCTGCCCACGGGTCCCGTCTCCCTGTGCTTTAATAAAACCAACTTTTGTGCCAAAGACATCTCAAGAATTCTTTCTTGGCCCTTGGCTCCAGACCTCACCTACATTGAAAAACGACATCGATATGTACTAATATAGTATTCTTACAATAAAGTAACCCAGAGAAAAGAAAATGTTATTGAGAAAATCATGAGAAAATACATGTGCAGTACTGTACTGTATATATTGAAAAAAATCTGCATATAACTGCATATACTGGACCCATGCAGTTCAAACCATTGTACAAGGGTCAGCAGTAGTAGGAAAAACAGTTCTGTGTTCTCAGCTTCTGTTTCTGGTCTCCAATTTTTGGCTTAAGGGCCATCCGCCTCTAAAGCCCCAAGGAAACTTTTAGGAGTTTTTGGTATTGCTAAATGCTCCTGGTGGGCTTATTGTACAGACCAGGATAATGGGAGAAGATTTGGGAAAACATAAATTGGCAAAAGGAAGGAATAATTGAGGGGTACCTGGGGGGCTCAGTCTTAAGTGTCGGCCTTCGGCTCAGGTCTAGATCTCGGGCCCTGCGTTGGGCTCTCTGCTCAGTGTGGAGCCTGCCCTTCCTCCTGTGTGCATGTGCTCTCTCTCAAGTAAATAAATAAAA
Organism: Ailuropoda melanoleuca; assembly: GCF_002007445.2. Lineage (NCBI taxonomy): Eukaryota > Metazoa > Chordata > Mammalia > Carnivora > Ursidae > Ailuropoda > Ailuropoda melanoleuca. The sequence continues at coordinate 15,120,251 of NC_048218.1, forward strand.
TCTTTTTTAAAAAATTGGAAGGAATAATTGATAAAAGAGATTAAGGAGAGAGAAATATATTAGTATGGGGAGGAGAAAAAGATTGGAAGGTAGTGTTTTGTGGGAAAAAAAACACATGATGACCCCACCTCAAGTGTGTGGATTACCCCATTAAAAACAGCACCATTGTATTAAATTATGTTCTGGGGGCGCCCGGGTGGCACAGTTGTTAAGCGTCTGCCTTCGGCTCAGGGCGTGGTCCCAGCGTTCTGGGATCGAGCCCCACATCAGGCTCCTCTGCTATGAGCCTGCTTCTTCCTCTCCCACTCCCCCTGCTTGTGTTCCCTCTCTCACTGGCTGTCTCTATCTCTGTCAAATAAATAAATAAAATCTTTAAAAAAATAAATTATGTTCTGAAAAAAGGACATTTTGGGAATATCAGGTTGTTGAATTATGAGAGGTACAAACGGTTTAATTCTTAAGGGCATGGGTTGGATGAGAATCCATTTCTTCCTGGCTCTGTGACCTTAATTTCTTTAAATTGTCATTTCCTCATCTGTAAAACGAGTGCCTTAATGAGAGGTCACCTTGCAAGGTAGTTCTGGAGATTAAATATTCACAGTTCAGATTCTGGCACATTGTAAGTCCTCGGTAAGTGTTACCTACTTTCAATGTTATTATTATTGTTATAATTATTATTGTTGGCATCCTAGGTCGGCAACAGAAAGTTATAAGCCTCTCGTTTTAATTCAGCTCTAACTAGAGATTATAATTCACTCTAGCAGCCACGAGTGTCAATTAGCTGTTTATCGAAGAATTAGCTGTCATAAAACTTAAATTATATCTATTTATATCTAGTTTCTTCTTATAATAAAATCGAGTTTTTTTTCCTGTCTGCTAAGAATGGAAAAGAGCCTTCTTGAAATAAGTTTTGTTTAATAGTTTTAAGGACCATTGATTTCTAACTTGGAGATGTTCTAACTTTAAATGTTATAGATTGTAACCACATGTAGAATGTACTGGTGTTTGCAATCATTGTTTCTTATGTGAAGTTGCATTGACTTATTTTATGTTGGTTAAAGTAAATTATATTTATTAGAATACGTTTGCTTTAGGAATTACATTTACTCACCAAGCCTTATAGTGAACACACCAGCACTACAATCTTAAACTCACCATCCATAATTTCTGGTGTGAATCTGTGACTTCATTAGAATATCGGTGACCTTTGTCTCTACAGGCATATCTGTAATAAACTTATCTGTGGTTTTGCTTTCTGTGTCCAACTGGGGTCTGGAAGCTGATGACCCTCCTTCCGACATGTGGTCAGAAGGTTAGAGGAGCCCAATACTATGTCAAAAAGCCTGCGGCATTTACTTCCCCTCATCTAATCATGCAGACATTTTATCGTCTCATCTCATCACAAGAAGAAGGGTGAGTACTGTATAAGAAGATATTTTGAGAAACCACATTCACATAATCTTTATTACAGTGTATTGTTATAATTGCCCTATTATTAGTTATTGTTGTTAATCTTTATGGTACCTAATTTATAGATTAAAATTTATCATAGGTATGTGTGTATAGGAAAAAACAGAGTACATAAAGGGTTTAGTACAGTCCGTGGATTCAGGCATCTGCTGGGGATCTTGGAACATATTCCCTATGGTAGCAAGGAACCACTCACTGTGTTTGAACAGATTTAGTTAGTAAAGCAAATACAAGGGTTTCTATCACTAGAAATACAGCATTCTAGAAATAACATTATGTCGTTGTGAGATGGTTTCCAAGGAAGATAATTCTCAAAAAATTCCTTATGTCATCAGAGTTTATACTATTTTCTGGAGTGGAAGGTTGTTATTCCTATTTTGCCAAAGAGTACATGGGGGTCAAGGGCTTCATAAATGCCAACAGCTGCTCTCCAGTGTGACCAAGACCATAACCTGGATCATTTATTACAGATTCTCTTTTCAGTCTATGCCGCTGCTGTACAAAATCAAAATACTTATGTAACACCAAAAAAAAAAAAAAAACAAAAAACAACCCACCAAGCTAGTAAGTCTTAAATTAGATGTAAACTCTTTAAATAGTCTCTGAATATGAAACTAATAAAGATTATTTGCCCTATTGGATGGAAGGCTAAGAAGCTATTTTTGTTGGATTGTGAAAATTCATTAAGTCTCTATATGAACAGTAATAAAAGTGTACTATCTATTAAAAGTTACCTATTTGTTGATTTTACCCACCATTTTCAGGTATGAACTTTGGCATTTCAACAAAATTAATGACCATCTTATTTTGGGTCACCAATTCCTTGCAGTTGATTATTATTCCCCAGAAATTTCCCTGGTCCAAGTCTTATAGCCCAACTAATTCTTTTTTTTTTTTTTT